>NC_064924.1:672740453-673047726 GCF_023897955.1 Schistocerca gregaria | reverse complement strand
TCCTCACTGCTGGAGCACAGGAGCTCTCCTCACTGCTGGAGCACGGGAGCTCTCCTCACTGCTGGAGCTCAGGAGATCTCCTCACTGCTGGAGCACCAGAGCTGTCCTCACTGCTGGAGCACAGGAGCTCTCCTCACTGCTGGAGCACGGGAGCTCTCCTTACTGCTGGAGCAAAGGAGCTCTCCTCACTGCTGGAGCACAGGAGCTCTCCTCACTGCTGGAGCACAGGAGCTCTCCTCACTGCTGGAGCACAGGAGCTTTCCTCACTGCTGGAGCAAAGGAGCTCTCCTCACTGCTGGAGCACAGGAGCTCTCCTCACTGCTGGAGCACCGGAGCTTTCCTCACTGCTGGAGCGCAGGAGCTCTCCTCACTGCTGGAGCACAGGAGTTCTCCTCACTGCTGGAGAACAGGAGCTCTCCTCACTGCTCGAGCACAGGAGCTCTCCTCGCTGCTCAAGCACATGAGCTCTCCTCACTGCTGGAGCATAGGAGCCCTCCTCACTGCTGGAGCACAGGAGCTCTCCTCACTGCTGGAACACAGGAGCTCTCCTCACTGCTGGAGCACAGGAGCTCCCCTCACTGCTGGAGCACAGGAGCTCACCTCACTGCTGGAGCACAGGAGCTGTCCTCACTGCTGGAGCACAGGAGCTCTCCTCACTGCTGGAGCACAGGAGCTCTCCTCACTGCTGGAGCACAGGAGTTCTCCTCACTGCTGGAGCATGGGAACTCTCCTCACTGCTGGAACACAGGAGCTCTCCTCACTGCTGGAGCACCGGAGCTCTCCTCACTGCTGGAGCACAGGAGCTCTCCGCACTGCTGGAGCACAGGAGCTCTCCTCACTGCTGCAGCACCGGAGCTCTCCTCACTGCTGGAGCACAGGAGCTGTCCTCACTGCTGGAGCACAGGAGCTCTCCTCACTGCTGGAGCACAGGAGCTCACCTCACTGCTGGAGCACAGGAGCTCTCCTCACTGCTGGAGCACAGGAGCTCTCCTCACTGCTGGAGCACAGGAGCTGTCCTCACTGCTGGAGCACAGGAGCTCTCCTCACTGCTGGAGCACAGGTTCTCTCCTCACTGCTGGAGCACAGGAGCTCTCCTCACTGCTGGAGCACAGGAGCTGTCCTCACTGCTGGAGCACAGGAGCTGTCCTCACTGCTGGAGCACAAGAGCTCTCCTCACTGCTGGAGCACAGGAGCTCTCCTCACTGCTGGAGCACCGGAGCTCTCCTCACTGCTGGAGCACAGGAGCTCTCCTCACTGCTGGAGCACAGGAGCTCTCCTCACTGCTGGAGCACCGAAGATCTCCTCACTGCTGGAGCACGGGAGCTCTCCTCACTGCTGGAGCACAGGAGCTCTCCTCAGTGTTGGAGCACAGGAGCTCTCCTCATTGCTGGAGCACAGGAGCTCTCCTCACTGCTGGAGCACAGGAGCTGTCCTCACTGCTGGAGCACAGGAGCTCTCCTCACTGCTGGAGCACAGGAGCTCTCTTCACTGCTGGAGCACAAGAGCTGTCCTCACTACTGGAGCACAGGAGCTCTCCTCACTGCTGGAGCACAGGAGCTGTCCTCACTGCTGGAGCACAGGAGCTCTCCTCACTGCTGGAGCACAGGAGCTGTCCCCACTGCTG
This sequence comes from Schistocerca gregaria, assembly GCF_023897955.1. Taxonomy (NCBI): domain Eukaryota; kingdom Metazoa; phylum Arthropoda; class Insecta; order Orthoptera; family Acrididae; genus Schistocerca; species Schistocerca gregaria. Next base: position 673,046,102 of record NC_064924.1, on the reverse strand, counting down.
GAGCACAGGAGCTGTCCTCACTGCTGGAGCACAAGAGCTCTCCTCGCTGCTGGAGCACAGGAGCTCTCCTCACTCCTGGAGCACAGGAGCTCTCCTAACTGCTGGAGCACAGGAGCTCCCCTCACTGCTGGAGCACCGGAGCTGTCCTCACTGATGGAGCACAGGAGCTCTCCTCACTGCTGGAGCATGGGAGCTCTCCTTACTGCTGAAGCACAGGGGCTCTCCTCACTGCTGGAGCACAGGAGCTCTCCTCACTGCTGGAGCACAGGAGCTGTCCTCACTGCTGGAGCACAGGAGCTCTCCTCACTGCTAGAGCACAGGAGCTCTCCTCACTTCTGGAGCACAGGAGCTCTCGTCACTGCTGGAGCACAGGAGCTCTCCTCACTGCTGGAGAACAGGAGCTCTCCTCACTGCTGGAGCAACGGAGCTCTCCTCACTGCTGGAGCACAGGAGCTCTCCTCACTGCTGGAGCCCCAAAGCTCTCCTCACGGCTGGAGCACAGGAGCTCTCCTCACTGCTGGAGCACAGGAGCTCTCCTCACTGCTGGAGCACCGAAGCTCTCCTCACTGCTGGAGCACAGGAGCTCTCCTCACTGCTGGATCACAGGAGCTCGTCTCACTGCTGGAGCACAGGAGCTCCCCTCACTGCTGGAGCACAGGAGCTCTCCTCACTGCTGGAGCACTTGAGCTCTCCTCACTGCTGGAGCACAGGAGCTCTCCTCACTGCTAGAGCACAGGAGCTGTCCTCACTGCTGGAGCACAGGAGCTCTCCTCACTGCTGGAGCACAGGACCTCTCCTCACTGCTGGAGCACAGGAGCTGTCCTCACTGCTGGAGCACAGGAGCTCTCCTCACTGCTGGAGCACAGGTTCTCTCCTCACTGCTGGACCACAGGAGCTCTCCTCACTGCTGGAGCACAGGAGCTGTCCTCACTGCTGGAGCACAGGAGCTGTCCTCACTGCTGGAGCACAAGAGCTCTCCTCACTGCTGGAGCACAGGAGCTCTCCTCACTGCTGGAGCACCGGAGCTCTCCTCACTGCTGGAGCACAGGAGCTCTCCTCACTGCTGGAGCACAGGAACTCTCCTCACTGCTGGAGCACCGGAAGTCTCCTCACTGCTGTAGCACAGGAGCTCTCCTCACTGCTGGAGCACAGGAGCTCTCCTCACTGCTGGAGCACAGGAGCTGTCCTCACTGCTGGAGCACAGGAGCTCTCCTCACTGCTGGAGCACAGGAGCTCTCCTCACTGCTGGAGCACGGGAGCTCTCCTCACTGCTGGAGAACGGGAGCTCTCCTCACTGCTGGAGCACCGAAGCTCTCCTCACTGCTGGAGCACAGGAGCTCTCCTCACTGCTGGAGCACAGGAGCTCTCCTCAGTGTTGGAGCACAGGAGCTCTCCTCATTGCTGGAGCACAGGAGCTCGCCTCACTGCTGGAGCACAGGAGCTGTCCTCACTGCTGGAGCACAGGAGCTCTCCTCACTGCTGGAGCACAGGAGCTCTCTTCACTGCTGGAGCACAAGAGCTGTCCTCACTACTGGAGCACAGGAGCTCTCCTCACTGCTGGAGCACAGGAGCTGTCCTCACTGCTGGAGCACAGGAGCTCTCCTCACTGCTGGAGCACAGGAGCTGTCCCCACTGCTGGAGCACAGGAGCTGTCCTCACTGCTGGAGCACAAGAGCTCTCCTCGCTGCTGGAGCACAGGAGCTCTCCTCACTCCTGGAGCACAGGAGCTCTCCTAACTGCTGGAGCACAGGAGCTCCCCTCACTGCTGGAGCACCGGAGCTGTCCTCACTGATGGAGCACAGGAGCTCTCCTCACTGCTGGAGCATGGGAGCTCTCCTTACTGCTGAAGCACAGGGGCTCTCCTCACTGCTGGAGCACAGGAGCTGTCCTCACTGCTGGAGCACAGGAGCTGTCCTCACTGCTGGAGCACAGGAGCTCTCCTCACTGCTAGAGCACAGGAGCTCTCCTCACTTCTGGAGCACAGGAGCTCTCCTCACTGCTGGAGCACAGGAGCTCTCCTCACTGCTGGAGCACAGGAGCTCTCCTCACTGCTGGAGCAACGGAGCTCTCCTCACTGCTGGAGCACAGGAGCTCTCCTCACTGCTGGAGACCCGAAGCTCTCCTCACGGCTGGAGCACAGGAGCTCTCCTCACTGCTGGAGCACAGGAGCTCTCCTCACTGCTGGAGCACCGAAGCTCTCCTCACTGCTGGAGCACAGGAGCTCTCCTCACTGCTGGATCACAGGAGCTCGTCTCACTGCTGGAGCACAGGAGCTCCCCTCACTGCTGGAGCACAGGAGCTCTCCTCACTGCTGGAGCACTTGAGCTCTCCTCACTGCTGGAGCACAGGAGCTCTCCTCACTGCTAGAGCACAGGAGCTGTCCTCACTGCTGGAGCACAGGAGCTCTCCTCACAGCTGGAGCACAGGAGCTCTCCTCACTGCTGGAGCACAGGAGCTCTCCTCACTGCTGGAGCACAGGAGCTCTCCTCACTGCTGGAGCACAAGAGCTGTCCTCACTGCTGGAAAACAGGAGGTCTCCTCAGTGCTGGAGCACAGGAGCTGTCCTCACTGCTGGAGCACAGGAGCTCCCCTCACTGCTGGAGCATGGGAGCTCTCCTCACTGCTGGAGCATGGGAGTACTCCTCACTGCTGGAGCACAGGAGCTCTCCTCACTGCTGGAGCACAGGAGCTGTCCTCACTGCTGGAGCACAGGAGCTCACTGCTGGAGCACACGAGCTCTCCTCACTGCTGGAGCACAGGAGCTCTCCTCACTGCTGGAGCACAGGAGCTCTCCTCACTGCTGGAGCACAGGAGCTGTCCTCACTGCTGGAGCACAGGAACTCTCCTAAGTGCTGGAGCACAGGAGCTCTCCTCACTGCTGGAGCACGGGAGTTCTCCTCACTGCTGGAGCACAAGAGCTCTCCTCACTGCTGGAGCACCGGAGCTCTCCTCACTGCTGGAGCACAGGAGTTCTCCACACTGCTGGAGCACAGGAGCTCTTCTCACTGATGGAGCCCCGGAGCTGTCCTCACTGCTGGAGCACAGGAGCTCTCCTCACTGCTGGAGCACAGGAGCTCTCCTCACTGATGAAGCCCAGGGGCTCTCGACACTGCTGGAGCACAGGAGCTCTCCACACTGCTGGAGCACCGAAGCTCTCCTCACTGCTGGAGCACAGGAGCTCTCCTCCCTGCTGGAGCACAGGAGCTCTCCTCACTGCTGGAGCACAGGAGCTCTCCTCACTGCTGGAGCACAGGAGCTCTCCTCACAGCTGGAGCACAGGAGCTCTCCTCACTGCTGGAGCACAGGAGCTCTCCTCACTGCTGGAGCACCGAAGCTCTCCTCACTGCTGGAGCACACGAGTTCTCCTCACTGCTGGAGCACGGGAGCTCTCCTCACTGCTAGAGCACTGGAGCTCTCCTCACTGCTGGAGCACAGGAGCTCTCCTCACTGCTGGAGCACAGGAGCTCTCCTCACTGCTAGAGCACAGGAGCTCTCCTCACTGCTCGAGCACAGGAGCTGTCCTCACTGCTGGAGCACAGGAGCTCTCCTCACTGCTGGAGCATGGGAGCTCTCCTCACTGCTGGAGCACGGGAGCTCTCCTCATGCTGGAGCACAGGAGCTCTCCTCACTGCTGGAGCACAGGAGCTGTCCTCACTGCTGGAGCACAGGAGCACTCCTCAGTGCTGGAGCACAGGAGCTCTCCTCACTGCTGCAGCACAGGGGCTGTCCTCACTGCTGGAGCACAGGAGCTCTCCTCACTGCTGGAGCACCGGACCTCTCCTCACTACTGGAGCACAGGAGCTCTCCTCACTGCTGGTGCACAGGAGCTCTCCTCACTGCTGGAGCACAGGAGCTCTCCTCACTGCTGGAGCACAGGAGCTCTACTCACTGCTGCAGCATGGGAACTCTCCTCACTTCTGGAGCACAGGAGCTCACTGCTGGAGCACAGGAGCTCTCCTCACTGCTGGAGCACAGGAGCTCTCCTCACTGCTGCAGCACAGCAGCTCACTGCTGGAGCACAGGAGCTCACCTCACTGTTGGAGCACAGGAGCTCTCCTCACTGCTGGAGCACAGGAGCTCTCCTCACAGCTGGAGCACAGGAGCTCTCCTCACTGCTGGAGCACAGGAGTTCTCCCCACTGCTGGAGCACAGGAGCTGTCCTCACTGCTGGAGCACAGGAGCTCTCCTCACTGCTGGAGCACAGGAGCTGTCCTCACTGCTGGAGCACAGGAACTCTCCTCACTGCTGGAGCACAGGAACTGTCCTCACTGCTGGAGCACAGGAGCTGTCCTCACTGCTGGAGCACAGGAGCTCTCCTCACTGCTGGAGCACAGGAGCTCTCTTCACTGCTGGAGCACAAGAGCTGTCCTCACTACTGGAGCACAGGAGCTCTCCTCACTGCTGGAGCACAGGAGCTGTCCTCACTGCTGGAGCACAGGAGCTCTCCTCACTGCTGGAGCACAGGAGCTGTCCCCACTGCTGGAGCACAGGAGCTGTCCTCACTGCTGGAGCACAAGAGCTCTCCTCGCTGCTGGAGCACAGGAGCTCTCCTCACTCCTGGAGCACAGGAGCTCTCCTAACTGCTGGAGCACAGGAGCTCCCCTCACTGCTGGAGCACCGGAGCTGTCCTCACTGATGGAGCACAGGAGCTCTCCTCACTGCTGGAGCATGGGAGCTCTCCTTACTGCTGAAGCACAGGGGCTCTCCTCACTGCTGGAGCACAGGAGCTCTCCTCACTGCTGGAGCACAGGAGCTGTCCTCACTGCTGGAGCACAGGAGCTCTCCTCACTGCTAGAGCACAGGAGCTCTCCTCACTTCTGGAGCACAGGAGCTCTCGTCACTGCTGGAGCACAGGAGCTCTCCTCACTGCTGGAGAACAGGAGCTCTCCTCACTGCTGGAGCAACGGAGCTCTCCTCACTGCTGGAGCACAGGAGCTCTCCTCACTGCTGGAGCCCCAAAGCTCTCCTCACGGCTGGAGCACAGGAGCTCTCCTCACTGCTGGAGCACAGGAGCTCTCCTCACTGCTGGAGCACCGAAGCTCTCCTCACTGCTGGAGCACAGGAGCTCTCCTCACTGCTGGATCACAGGAGCTCGTCTCACTGCTGGAGCACAGGAGCTCCCCTCACTGCTGGAGCACAGGAGCTCTCCTCACTGCTGGAGCACTTGAGCTCTCCTCACTGCTGGAGCACAGGAGCTCTCCTCACTGCTAGAGCACAGGAGCTGTCCTCACTGCTGGAGCACAGGAGCTCTCCTCACTGCTGGAGCACAGGACCTCTCCTCACTGCTGGAGCACAGGAGCTGTCCTCACTGCTGGAGCACAGGAGCTCTCCTCACTGCTGGAGCACAGGTTCTCTCCTCACTGCTGGACCACAGGAGCTCTCCTCACTGCTGGAGCACAGGAGCTGTCCTCACTGCTGGAGCACAGGAGCTGTCCTCACTGCTGGAGCACAAGAGCTCTCCTCACTGCTGGAGCACAGGAGCTCTCCTCACTGCTGGAGCACCGGAGCTCTCCTCACTGCTGGAGCACAGGAGCTCTCCTCACTGCTGGAGCACAGGAACTCTCCTCACTGCTGGAGCACCGGAAGTCTCCTCACTGCTGTAGCACAGGAGCTCTCCTCACTGCTGGAGCACAGGAGCTCTCCTCACTGCTGGAGCACAGGAGCTGTCCTCACTGCTGGAGCACAGGAGCTCTCCTCACTGCTGGAGCACAGGAGCTCTCCTCACTGCTGGAGCACGGGAGCTCTCCTCACTGCTGGAGAACGGGAGCTCTCCTCACTGCTGGAGCACCGAAGCTCTCCTCACTGCTGGAGCACAGGAGCTCTCCTCACTGCTGGAGCACAGGAGCTCTCCTCAGTGTTGGAGCACAGGAGCTCTCCTCATTGCTGGAGCACAGGAGCTCGCCTCACTGCTGGAGCACAGGAGCTGTCCTCACTGCTGGAGCACAGGAGCTCTCCTCACTGCTGGAGCACAGGAGCTCTCTTCACTGCTGGAGCACAAGAGCTGTCCTCACTACTGGAGCACAGGAGCTCTCCTCACTGCTGGAGCACAGGAGCTGTCCTCACTGCTGGAGCACAGGAGCTCTCCTCACTGCTGGAGCACAGGAGCTGTCCCCACTGCTGGAGCACAGGAGCTGTCCTCACTGCTGGAGCACAAGAGCTCTCCTCGCTGCTGGAGCACAGGAGCTCTCCTCACTCCTGGAGCACAGGAGCTCTCCTAACTGCTGGAGCACAGGAGCTCCCCTCACTGCTGGAGCACCGGAGCTGTCCTCACTGATGGAGCACAGGAGCTCTCCTCACTGCTGGAGCATGGGAGCTCTCCTTACTGCTGAAGCACAGGGGCTCTCCTCACTGCTGGAGCACAGGAGCTGTCCTCACTGCTGGAGCACAGGAGCTGTCCTCACTGCTGGAGCACAGGAGCTCTCCTCACTGCTAGAGCACAGGAGCTCTCCTCACTTCTGGAGCACAGGAGCTCTCCTCACTGCTGGAGCACAGGAGCTCTCCTCACTGCTGGAGCACAGGAGCTCTCCTCACTGCTGGAGCAACGGAGCTCTCCTCACTGCTGGAGCACAGGAGCTCTCCTCACTGCTGGAGCCCCGAAGCTCTCCTCACGGCTGGAGCACAGGAGCTCTCCTCACTGCTGGAGCACAGGAGCTCTCCTCACTGCTGGAGCACCGAAGCTCTCCTCACTGCTGGAGCACAGGAGCTCTCCTCACTGCTGGATCACAGGAGCTCGTCTCACTGCTGGAGCACAGGAGCTCCCCTCACTGCTGGAGCACAGGAGCTCTCCTCACTGCTGGAGCACTTGAGCTCTCCTCACTGCTGGAGCACAGGAGCTCTCCTCACTGCTAGAGCACAGGAGCTGTCCTCACTGCTGGAGCACAGGAGCTCTCCTCACAGCTGGAGCACAGGAGCTCTCCTCACTGCTGGAGCACAGGAGCTCTCCTCACTGCTGGAGCACAGGAGCTCTCCTCACTGCTGGAGCACAAGAGCTGTCCTCACTGCTGGAAAACAGGAGGTCTCCTCAGTGCTGGAGCACAGGAGCTGTCCTCACTGCTGGAGCACAGGAGCTCCCCTCACTGCTGGAGCATGGGAGCTCTCCTCACTGCTGGAGCATGGGAGTACTCCTCACTGCTGGAGCACAGGAGCTCTCCTCACTGCTGGAGCACAGGAGCTGTCCTCACTGCTGGAGCACAGGAGCTCACTGCTGGAGCACACGAGCTCTCCTCACTGCTGGAGCACAGGAGCTCTCCTCACTGCTGGAGCACAGGAGCTCTCCTCACTGCTGGAGCACAGGAGCTGTCCTCACTGCTGGAGCACAGGAACTCTCCTAAGTGCTGGAGCACAGGAGCTCTCCTCACTGCTGGAGCACGGGAGTTCTCCTCACTGCTGGAGCACAAGAGCTCTCCTCACTGCTGGAGCACCGGAGCTCTCCTCACTGCTGGAGCACAGGAGTTCTCCACACTGCTGGAGCACAGGAGCTCTTCTCACTGATGGAGCCCCGGAGCTGTCCTCACTGCTGGAGCACAGGAGCTCTCCTCACTGCTGGAGCACAGGAGCTCTCCTCACTGATGAAGCCCAGGGGCTCTCGACACTGCTGGAGCACAGGAGCTCTCCACACTGCTGGAGCACCGAAGCTCTCCTCACTGCTGGAGCACAGGAGCTCTCCTCCCTGCTGGAGCACAGGAGCTCTCCTCACTGCTGGAGCACAGGAGCTCTCCTCACTGCTGGAGCACAGGAGCTCTCCTCACAGCTGGAGCACAGGAGCTCTCCTCACTGCTGGAGCACAGGAGCTCTCCTCACTGCTGGAGCACCGAAGCTCTCCTCACTGCTGGAGCACACGAGTTCTCCTCACTGCTGGAGCACGGGAGCTCTCCTCACTGCTAGAGCACTGGAGCTCTCCTCACTGCTGGAGCACAGGAGCTCTCCTCACTGCTGGAGCACAGGAGCTCTCCTCACTGCTAGAGCACAGGAGCTCTCCTCACTGCTCGAGCACAGGAGCTGTCCTCACTGCTGGAGCACAGGAGCTCTCCTCACTGCTGGAGCATGGGAGCTCTCCTCACTGCTGGAGCACGGGAGCTCTCCTCATGCTGGAGCACAGGAGCTCTCCTCACTGCTGGAGCACAGGAGCTGTCCTCACTGCTGGAGCACAGGAGCACTCCTCAGTGCTGGAGCACAGGAGCTCTCCTCACTGCTGCAGCACAGGGGCTGTCCTCACTGCTGGAGCACAGGAGCTCTCCTCACTGCTGGAGCACCGGACCTCTCCTCACTACTGGAGCACAGGAGCTCTCCTCACTGCTGGTGCACAGGAGCTCTCCTCACTGCTGGAGCACAGGAGCTCTCCTCACTGCTGGAGCACAGGAGCTCTACTCACTGCTGCAGCATGGGAACTCTCCTCACTTCTGGAGCACAGGAGCTCACTGCTGGAGCACAGGAGCTCTCCTCACTGCTGGAGCACAGGAGCTCTCCTCACTGCTGCAGCACAGCAGCTCACTGCTGGAGCACAGGAGCTCACCTCACTGTTGGAGCACAGGAGCTCTCCTCACTGCTGGAGCACAGGAGCTCTCCTCACAGCTGGAGCACAGGAGCTGTCCTCACTGCTGGAGCACAGGAGTTCTCCCCACTGCTGGAGCACAGGAGCTGTCCTCACTGCTGGAGCACAGGAGCTCTCCTCACTGCTGGAGCACAGGAGCTGTCCTCACTGCTGGAGCACAGGAACTCTCCTCACTGCTGGAGCACAGGAACTGTCCTCACTGCTGGAGCACAGGAGCTCTCCTCACTGCTGGAGCACAGGAGCTCTCCTCACTGCTGGAGCACGGGAGCTCTCCTCACTGCTGGAGCACAGGAGCTCTCCTCACTGCTGGAGCACCAGAGCTGTCCTCACCGCTCTAGCACAGGAGCTCTACTCACTGCTGGAGCACAGGAGCTCTCCTCACTGCTGGAGCTCAGGAGCTCTACTCACTGATGGAGCATGGGAACTCTCCTCACTGCTGGAGCACAGGAGCTCACTGCTGGAGCAGAGGAGTTCTCCTCGCTGCTGGAGCACAGGAGCTCTCCTCACTGCTGGAGCACAGCAGCTCACTGCTGGAGCACAGGAGCTCTCCTCACTGCTGGAGCACAGGAGCTCTCCTCACTGTTGGAGCACAGGAGCTCTCCTCACAGCTGGAGCACAGGAGCTGTCCTCACTGCTGGAGCACAGGAGCTCTCCTCACTGCTGGAGCACAGGAGCTCTCCTCACTGCTGGAGCACAGGAGCTCTCCTCACTGCTGGAGCACAGGAGCTCTCCTCACTGCTGGAGCACAGGAGCTCTCCTTACTGCTGGAGCACCGGAGCTCTCCTCACTGCTGGAGCACAGGAGCTCTTCTCACTGCTGCACTGCTGGAGCACAGGAGCTCTCCTCAGTGTTGGAGCACAGGAGGTCTCCTCATTGCTGGAGCACAGGAGCTCTCCTCACTGCTGGAGCACAGGAGCTGTCCTCACTGCTGGAGCACAGGAGCTCTCCTCACTGCTGGAGCACAGGAGCTCTCTTCACTGCTGGAGCACAAGAGCTGTCCTCACTGCTGGAGCACAGGAGGTCTCCTCATTGCTGGAGCACAGGAGCTCTCCTCACTGCTGGAGCACAGGAGCTCTCCTCACTGCTGGAGCACAGGAGTTCTCCTCACTGCTGGAGCATGGGAACTCTCCTCACTGCTAGAACACAGGAGCTCTCCTCACTGCTGGAGCACGGGAGCTCACCTCAGTGCTGGAGCACAGGAGCTCTCCTCACTGCTGGAGCACAGGAGCTGTCCTCACTGCTGGAGCACAGGAGCTCTCCTCACTGCTGGAGCACAGGAGCTGTCCTCACTGCTGGAGCACAGGAGCTGTCCTCACTGCTGGAGCACAAGAGCTCTCCTCGCTGCTGGAGCACAGGAGCTCTCCTCACTCCTGGAGCACAGGAGCTCTCCTAACTGCTGGAGCACAGGAGCTCCCCTCACTGCTGGAGCACCGGAGCTGTCCTCACTGATGGAGCACAGGAGCTCTCCTCACTGCTGGAGCATGGGAGCTCTCCTTACTGCTGAAGCACAGGTGCTCTCCTCACTGCTGGAGCACAGGAGCTCTCCTCACTGCTGGAGCACAGGAGCTGTCCTCACTGCTGGAGCACAGGAGCTCTCCTCACTGCTGGAGCACAGGAGCTCTCCTCACTTCTGGAGCACAGGAGCTCTCCTCACTGCTGGAGCACAGGAGCTCTCCTCACTGCTGGAGCACAGGAGCTCTCCTCACTGCTGGAGCAACGGAGCTCTCCTCACTGCTGGAGCACAGGAGCTCTCCTCACTGCTGGAGCCCCGAAGCTCCCCTCACGGCTGGAGCACAGGAGCTCTCCTCACTGCTGGAGCACAGGAGCTCTCCTCACTGCTGGAGCACCGAAGCTCTCCTCACTGCTGGAGCACAGGAGCTCTCCTCACTGCTGGATCACAGGAGCTCGTCTCACTGCTGGAGCACAGGAGCTCCCCTCACTGCTGGAGCACAGGAGCTCTCCTCACTGCTGGAGCACAGGAGCTCTCCTCACTGCTGGAGCACAGGAGCTCTCCTCAGTGCTGGAGCACAGGAGCTGTCCTCACTGCTGGAGCACAGGAGCTCTCCTCACTGCTGGAACACAGGAGCTCTCCTCACTGCTGGAGCACAGGAGCTCTCCTCACTGCTGGAGCACAGGAGCTCTCCTCACTGCTGGAGCACAGGAGCTCTCCTCACTGCTGGAGCACCGAAGCTCTCCTCACTGCTGGGGCACACGAGTTCTCCTCACTGCTGGAGCACGGGAGCTCTCCTCACTGCTAGAGCACTGGAGCTCTCCTCACTGCTGGAGCACAGGAGCTCTCCTCACTGCTGGAGCACAGGAGCTCTCCTCACTGCTAGAGCACAGGAGCTCTCCTCACTGCTCGAGCACAGGAGCTGTCCTCACTGCTGGAGCACAGGAGCTCTCCTCACTGCTGGAGCATGGAAGCTCTCCTCACTGCTGGAGCACGGGAGCTCTCCTCATGCTGGAGCACAGGAGCTCTCCTCACTGCTGGAGCAAAGGAGCTGTCCTCACTGCTGGAGCACAGGAGCTCTCCTCACTGCTGGAGCACAGGAGCTCTCCTCACTGCTGCAGCACAGGAGCTGTCCTCACTGCTGGAGCACAGGAGCTCTCCTCACTGCTGGAGCACCGGACCTCTCCTCACTGCTGGAGCACAGGAGCTCTCCTCACTGCTGGAGCCCCGGAGCCCTCCTCACAGCTGGAGCACAGGAGCTCTCCTCACCGCTGGAGCACAGGAGCTCTCCTCACTGCTGGAGCACCGGAGCTCTCCTCACAGCTGGAGCACACGAGCTCTTCTCACTGCTGGTGCACAGGAGCTCTACTCACTGCCGGAGCACAAGAGCTCTCCTCACTGCTGGAGCACAGGAGCTCTCCTCACTGCTGGAGCACAGGAGCTGTCCTCACTGCTGGAGCACAGGAGCTCTCCTCACTGCTGGAGCACAGGAGCTCTCCTCACTGCTGGAGCACAGGAGCTGTCCTCACTGCTGGAGCACAGGAGCTCTCCTCACTGCTGGAGCACAGGAGCTCTACTCACTGCTGCAGCATGGAAACTCTCCTCACTTCTGGAGCACAGGAGCTCACTGCTGGAGCACAGGAGCTCTCCTCACTGCTGGAGCACAGGAGCTCTCCTCACTGCTGCAGCACAGCAGCTCACTGCTGGAGCACAGGAGCTCACCTCACTGCTGGAGCACAGGAGCTCTCCTCACTGCTGGAGCACAGGAGCTCTCCTCACAGCTGGAGCACAGGAGCTGTCCTCACTGCTGGAGCACAGGAGTTCTCCCCACTGCTGGAGCACAGGAGCTCTCCTCACTGCTGGAGAGTGGGAGCTCTCCTCACTGCTGGAGCACAGGAGCTGTCCTCACTGCTGGAGCACAGGACCTCTCCTCACTGCTGGAGCACAGGAACTGTCCTCACTGCTGGAGCACAGGAGCTCTCCTCACTGCTGGAGCACAGGAGCTCTCCTCACTGCTGGAGCACGGGAGCTCTCCTCACTGCTGGAGCACAGGAGCTCTCCTCACTGCTGGAGCACCAGAGCTGTCCTCACCGCTCTAGCACAGGAGCTCTACTCACTGCTGGAGCACAGGAGCTCTCCTCACTGCTGGAGCACAGGAGCTCTACTCACTGCTGAAGCATGGGAACTCTCCTCACTGCTGGAGCACAGGAGCTCACTGCTGGAGCAGAGGAGTTCTCCTCGCTGCTGGAGCACAGGAGCTCTCCTCACTGCTGGAGCACGGCAGCTCACTGCTGGAGCACAGGAGCTCTCCTCACTGCTGGAGCACAGGAGCTCTCCTCACTGTTGGAGCACAGGAGCTCTCCTCACAGCTGGAGCACAGGAGCTGTCCTCACTGCTGGAGCACAGGAGCTCTCCTCACTGCTGGAGCACAGGAGCTCTCCTCACTGCTGGAGCACAGGAGCTCTCCTCACTGCTGGAGCACAGGAGCTCTCCTCACTGCTGGAGCAGAGGAGCTCTCCTCACTGCTGGAGCACCGGAGCTCTCCTCACTGCTGGAGCACATGAGCTCTTCTCACTGCTGCACTGCTGGAGCACAGGAGCTCTCCTCAGTGTTGGAGCACAGGAGGTCTCCTCATTGCTGGAGCACAGGAGCTCTCCTCACTGCTGGAGCACAGGAGCTGTCCTCACTGCTGGAGCACAGGAGCTCTCCTCACTGCTGGAGCACAGGAGCTCTCTTCACTGCTGGAGCACAAGAGCTGTCCTCACTGCTGGAGCACAGGAGCTCTCCTCACTGCTGGAGCACGGGAGCTCTTCTAACTGCTGGAGCACAGGAGCTCTCCTCACTGCTGGAGCACAGGAGTTCTCCTCACTGCTGGAGCATGGGAACTCTCCTCACTGCTAGAACACAGGAGCTCTCCTCACTGCTGGAGCACGGGAGCTCACCTCAGTGCTGGAGCACAGGAGCTCTCCTCACTGCTGGAGCAGAGGAGCTGTCCTCACTGCTGGAGCACAGGAGCTCTCCTCACTGCTGGAGCACAGGAGCTGTCCTCACTGCTGGAGCACAGGAGCTGTCCTCACTGCTGGAGCACAAGAGCTCTCCTCGCTGCTGGAGCACAGGAGCTCTCCTCACTCCTGGAGCACAGGAGCTCTCCTAACTGCTGGAGCACAGGAGCTCCCCTCCCTGCTGGAGCACCGGAGCTGTCCTCACTGATGGCGCACAGGAGCTCTCCTCACTGCTGGAGCATGGGAGCTCTCCTTACTGCTGAAGCACAGGTGCTCTCCTCACTGCTGGAGCACAGGAGCTCTCCTCACTGCTGGAGCACAGGAGCTGTCCTCACTGCTGGAGCACAGGAGCTCTCCTCACTGCTGGAGCACAGGAGCTCTCCTCACTTCTGGAGCACAGGAGCTCTCCTCACTGCTGGAGCACAGGAGCTCTCCTCACTGCTGGAGCACAGGAGCTCTCCTCACTGCTGGAGCAACGGAGCTCTCCTCACTGCTGGAGCACAGGAGCTCTCCTCACTGCTGGAGCCCCGAAGCTCTCCTCACGGCTGGAGCACAGGAGCTCTCCTCACTGCTGGAGCACAGGAGCTCTCCTCACTGCTGGAGCACCGAAGCTCTCCTCACTGCTGGAGCACAGGAGCTCTCCTCACTGCTGGATCACAGGAGCTCGTCTCACTGCTGGAGCACAGGAGCTCCCCTCACTGCTGGAGCACAGGAGCTCTCCTCACTGCTGGAGCACAGGAGCTCTCCTCACTGCTGGAGCACAGGAGCTCTCCTCAGTGCTGGAGCACAGGAGCTCTCCTCACTGCTGGAGCACAGGAGCTCTCCTCACTGCTGGAGCACAGGAGCTCTCCTCACTGCTGGAGCACAGGAGCTCTCCTCACTGCTGGAGCACAGGAGCTGTCCACACCGCTGGAAAACTGGAGGTCTCCTCAGTGCTGGAGCACAGGAGCTGTCCTCACTGCTGGAGCACAGGAGCTCCCCTCACTGCTGGAGCATGGGAGCTCTCCTCACTGCTGGAGCATGGGAGCACTCCTCACTGCTGGAGCACAGGAGCTCTCCTCACTGCTGGAGCACAGGAGCTGTCCTCACTGCTGGAGCACAGGAGTTCCCCTCAGTGCTGGAGCACAGGAGCTCTCCTCACTGCTGGAGCACAGGAGCTGTCCTCACTGCTGGAGCACAGGAGCTCTCCTCAGTGCTGGAGCACAGGAACTCTCCTCACTGCTGGAGCACCGGAGCTCTCCTCACTGCTGGAGCAAAGGAGTTCTCCTCACTGCTGGAGCACAGGAGCTGTCCTCACTGCTGGAGCACAGGAGCTCTCCTCACTGCTGGTGCACAGGAGCTCTCCTCACTGCTGGAGCATGGGAACTCTCCTCACTGCTGGAGCACAGGAGCTCACTGCTGGAGCACAGGAGCTCTCCTCACTGCTGGAGCACAGGAGCTCTCCTCACTGCTGCAGCACAGGAACTCTCCTCACTGCTGGAGCACAGGAGCTGTCCTCACTGCTGGAGCACAAGAGCTCTCCTCACTGCTGGAGCACCGGAGCTCTCCTCACTGCTGGAGCACAGGAGTTCTCCTCACTGCTGGAGCACAGGAGCTCTTCTCACTGATGGAGCCCCGGAGCTGTCCTCACTGCTGGAGCACAGGAGCTCTCCTCACTGCTGGAGCACAGGAGCTCCCCTCACTGATGAAGCCCAGGGGCTCTCGACACTGCTGGAGAACAGGAGCTCGCCACACTGCTGGAGCACCGAAGCTCTCCTCACTGCTGGAGCACAGGAGCTCTCCTCACTGCTCGAGCACAGGAGCTGTCCTCACTGCTGGAGCACAGGAGCTCTCCTCACTGCTGGAGCATGGGAGCTCTCCTCACTGCTAGAGCACTGGAGCTCTCCTCACTGCTGGAGCACAGGAGCTCTCCTCACTGCTGGAGCACAGGAGCTCTCCTCACTGCTAGAGCACAGGAGCTCTCCTCACTGCTCGAGCACAGGAGCTGTCCTCACTGCTGGAGCACAGGAGCTCTCCTCACTGCTGGAGCATGGGAGCTCTCCTTACTGCTGGAGCACGGGAGCTCTCCTCATGCTGGAGCACAGGAGCTCTCCTCACTGCTGGAGCACAGCAGCTGTCCTCACTGCTGGAGCACAGGAGCACTCCTCAGTGCTGGAGCACAGGAGCTCTCCTCACTGCTGGAGCACAGGAGCTGTCCTCACTGCTGGAGCACAGGAGCTCTCCTCACTGCTGGAGCACCGGACCTCTCCTCATTGCTGGAGCACAGGAGCTCTCCTCACTGCTGGAGCCCCGGAGCCCTCCTCACAGCTGGAGCACAGGAGCTCTCCTCACCGCTGGAGCACAGGAGCTCTCCTCACTGCTGGAGCACCGGAGCTCTCCTCACAGCTGGAGCACAGGAGCTCTCCTCACTGCTGGAGCACAGGAGCTGTCCACTGCTGGAGCACAGGAGCTCTCCTCACTGCTGGAGCACAGGAGCTCTACTCACTGCTGCAGCATGGGAACTCTCCTCACTTCTGGAGCACAGGAGCTCACTGCTGGAGCACAGGAGCTCTCCTCACTGCTGGAGCACAGGAGCTCTCCTCACTGCTGCAGCACATCAGCTCACTGCTGGAGCACAGGAGCTCTCCTCACTGCTGGAGCACAGGAGCTCTCCTCACTGCTGGAGCACAGGAGCTCTCCTCACTGCTGGAGCACAGGAGCTGTCCTCACTGCTGGAGCACAGGAGCTCTCCTCACTGCTGGAGCACACGAGCTCTCCTCACTTCTGGAGCACAGGAGCTCTCCTCACTGCTGGAGCACAGGAGCTCTCCTCACTGCTGGAGCACAGGAGCTCTCCTCACTGCTGGAGCAACGGAGCTCTCCTCACTGCTGGAGCACAGGAGCTCTCCTCACTGCTGGAGCCCCGAAGCTCTCCTCACGGCTGGAGCACAGGAGCTCTCCTCACTGCTGGAGCACAGGAGCTCTCCTCACTGCTGGAGCACCGAAGCTCTCCTCACTGCTGGAGCACAGGAGCTCTCCTCACTGCTGGATCACAGGAGCTCGTCTCACTGCTGGAGCACAGGAGCTCCCCTCACTGCTGGAGCACAGGAGCTCTCCTCACTGCTGGAGCACAGGAGCTCTCCTCACTGCTGGAGCACAGGAGCTCTCCTCAGTGCGGGAGCACAGGAGCTGTCCTCACTGCTGGAGCACAGGAGCTCTCCTCACTGCTGGAGCACAGGAGCTCTCCTCACTGCTGGAGCACAGGAGCTCTCCTCACTGCTGGAGCACAGGAGCTCTCCTCACTGCTGGAGCACAGGAGCTGTCCACACTGCTGGAAAACTGGAGGTCTCCTCAGTGCTGGAGCACAGGAGCTGTCCTCACTGCTGGAGCACAGGAGCTCCCCTCACTGCTGGAGCATGGGAGCTCTCCTCACTGCTGGAGCATGGGAGCACTCCTCACTGCTGGAGCACAGGAGCTCTCCTCACTGCTGGAGCACAGGAGCTGTCCTCACTGCTGGAGCACAGGAGCTCCCCTCAGTGCTGGAGCACAGGAGCTCTCCTCACTGCTGGAGCACAGGAGCTGTCCTCACTGCTGGAGCACAGGAGCTCTCCTCACTGCTGGAGCACAGGAGCTCTCCTCACTGCTGGAGCACCGGAGCTCTCCTCACTGCTGGAGCAAAGGAGTTCTCCTCACTGCTGGAGCACAGGAGCTGTCCTCACTGCTGGAGCACAGGAGCTCTCCTCACTGCTGGTGCACAGGAGCTCTCCTCACTGCTGGAGCATGGGAACTCTCCTCACTGCTGGAGCACAGGAGCTCACTGCTGGAGCACAGGAGCTCTCCTCACTGCTGGAGCACAGGAGCTCTCCTCACTGCTGCAGCACAGGAGCTCTCCTCACTGCTGGAGCACAGGAGCTGTCCTCACTGCTGGAGCACAAGAGCTCTCCTCACTGCTGGAGCACCGGAGCTCTCCTCACTGCTGGAGCACAGGAGTTCTCCTCACTGCTGGAGCACAGGAGCTCTTCTCACTGATGGAGCCCCGGAGCTGTCCTCACTGCTGGAGCACAGGAGCTCTCCTCACTGCTGGAGCACAGGAGCTCCCCTCACTGATGAAGCCCAGGGGCTCTCGACACTGCTGGAGAACAGGAGCTCGCCACACTTCTGGAGCACCGAAGCTCTCCTCACTGCTGGAGCACAGGAGCTCTCCTCAGTGCTCGAGCACAGGAGCTGTCCTCACTGCTGGAGCACAGGAGCTCTCCTCACTGCTGGAGCATGGGAGCTCTCCTCACTGCTAGAGCACTGGAGCTCTCCTCACTGCTGGAGCACAGGAGCTCTCCTCACTGCTGGAGCACAGGAGCTCTCCTCACTGCTAGAGCACAGGAGCTCTCCTCACTGCTCGAGCACAGGAGCTGTCCTCACTGCTGGAGCACAGGAGCTCTCCTCACTGCTGGAGCATGGGAGCTCTCCTTACTGCTGGAGCACGGGAGCTCTCCTCATGCTGGAGCACAGGAGCTCTCCTCACTGCTGGAGCACAGCAGCTGTCCTCACTGCTGGAGCACAGGAGCACTCCTCAGTGCTGGAGCACAGGAGCTCTCCTCACTGCTGGAGCACAGGAGCTGTCCTCACTGCTGGAGCACAGGAGCTCTCCTCACTGCTGGAGCACCGGACCTCTCCTCATTGCTGGAGCACAGGAGCTCTCCTCACTGCTGGAGCCCCGGAGCCCTCCTCACAGCTGGAGCACAGGAGCTCTCCTCACCGCTGGAGCACAGGAGCTCTCCTCACTGCTGGAGCACCGGAGCTCTCCTCACAGCTGGAGCACAGGAGCTCTCCTCACTGCTGGAGCACAGGAGCTGTCCACTGCTGGAGCACAGGAGCTCTCCTCACTGCTGGAGCACAGGAGCTCTACTCACTGCTGCAGCATGGGAACTCTCCTCACTTCTGGAGCACAGGAGCTCACTGCTGGAGCACAGGAGCTCTCCTCACTGCTGGAGCACAGGAGCTCTCCTCACTGCTGCAGCACATCAGCTCACTGCTGGAGCACAGGATCTCTCCTCACTGCTGGAGCACAGGAGCTCTCCTCACTGCTGGAGCACAGGAGCTGTCCTCACTGCTGGAGCACCGGAGCTCTCCTCAATACTGGAGCACAGGAGCTCTCCTCACTGCTGGAGCACAGGAGCTGTCCTCACTGCTGGAGCACAGGGACTCTCCTCACTGCTCGAGCACAGGAACTGTCCTCACAGCTGGAGCACAGTAGCTCTCCTCACTGCTGGAGCACAGGAGCTCTCCTCACTGCTGGAGCACGGGAGCTCTCCTCACTGCTGGAGAACAGGAGCCCTCCTCACTGCTGGAGCACCAGAGCTGTCCTCACCGCTCTAGCACAGGAGCTCTACTCACTGCTGGAGCACGGGAGCTCTCGTTACTGCTGGAGCACAGGAGCTCTCCTCATTGCTGGAGCACAGGAGCTCTCACTGCTGTATCACATTAGCTGTCCTCACTGCTGGAGCACTGGAGCTCTCCTCACTGCTGGAGCACAGGATCTCTCCTCACTGCTGGAGCACAGGTGCTCTCCTCACTGCTGGAGCACAGGAGCTCTCCTCACTGCTTGAGCACAGGAGCTCTCCTCACTGCTGGAGCACAGGAGCTCTCCTCACTGCTGGAGCACAGGAGCTGTCCTTACTGCTGGAGCACAGGAGCTGTCCTCACTGCTGGAGCACAGGAGCTCTCCTCACTGCTGGAGCACGGGAGCTCTCCTCACTGCTGGAGCACAGGAGATCTCCTCACCGCTGGAGCACCAGAGCTGTCCTCACTGCTGGAGCACAGGAGCTCTCCTCACTGCTGGAGCACGGGAGCTCTCCTTACTGCTAGAGCAAAGGAGCTCTCCTCACTGCTGGAGCACAGGAGCTCTCCTCACTGCTGGAGCACAGGAGCTGTCCTCACTGTTGGAGCACAGGAGCTCTCCTCACTGCTGGAGCAAAGGAGCTCTCCTCACTGCTGGAGCACAGGAGCTCTCCTCACTGCTGGAGCACCGGAGCTTTCCTCACTGCTGGAGCGCAGGAGCTCTCCTCACTGCTGGAGCACAGGAGTTCTCCTCACTGCTGGAGAACAGGAGCTCTCCTCACTGCTCGAGCACAGGAGCTCTCCTCACTGCTCGAGCACATGAGGTCTCCTCACTGCTGGAGCATAGGAGCCCTCCTCACTGCTGGAGCACAGGAGCTCTCCTCACTGCTGGAACACAGGAGCTCTCCTCACTGCTAGAGCACAGGAGCTCCCCTCACTGCTGGAGCACAGGAGCTCACCTCACTGCTGGAGCACAGGAGCTGTCCTCACTGCTGGAGCACAGGAGCTCTCCTCACTGCTGCAGCACAGGAGCTCTCCTCACTGCTGAAGCACAGGAGCTATCCTCACTGCTGGAGCACAGAAGCTGTCCTCACTGCAGGAGAACAGGAGCACTCCTCACTGCTGGAGCACTGGTGCTCTCCTCACTGCTGGAGCATGGGAACTCTCCTCACTGCTGGAGCACAGGAGCTCCCCTCACAGCTGGAGCACCGGAGCTCTCCTCACTGCTGGAGCAAAGGAGATCTCCTCAGTGTTGGAGCAAACGAGCTCTCCTCACTGCTGGAGCTCAGATGCTGTCCTCACTGCTGGAGCACAGGAGCTGTCCTCACCGCTGGAGCAAAGGAGCTCTCCTCACTGCTGGAGCACAGGAGCTGTCCTCACTGCTGGAGCACAGGAGCTCTCCTCACTCCTGGAGCACAGGAGCTCTCCTCACAGCTGGAGCACGGGAGCTGTCCTCACTGCTGGAGCACAGGAGCTCTCCTCACTGCTGGAGCACATTAGCTGTCCTCACCGCTGGAGCACAGGAGCTCTCCTCACTGCTGGAGCACGGGAGCTCTCGTTACTGCTGGAGCACAGGAGCTCTCCTCATTGCTGGAGCACAGGAGGTCTCCTCACTGCTGGATGACAGGAGCTGTCCTCACTGCTGGAGCACAGGAGCTCTCCTCACTGCTGGAGCACAGGAGCTCTCCTCACTGCTGTAGCACAGGACCTCTCCTCACTGCTGGAGCACAGGAGCTCTCCTCACTGCTGGAGCACCGGAACTCTCCTCACTGCTGGAGCACAGGTGCTCTACTCACTGCTGGAGCACAGGAGCTCTCCTCACTGCTGGAGCACAAGAGCTCTCCTCACTGCGGGAGCACAGGATCTGTCCTCACTGCTGGAGCAAAGGAGCTCTCCTCACTGCTGGGCACAGGAGCTCTCCTCACTGCTGGAGCACACGAGCTCTCCTCACTGCTAGAGCACAGGAGCTCTCCTCACTGCTGGGCACAGGAGCTCTCCTCACTGCTGGAGCACACGAGCTCTCCTCACTGCTGGAGCACAGGAGATCTCCTCACTGCTGGAGCACAGGAGCTCTCCTCACTGCTGGAGCACAGGAGCTCTCCTCACTGCTGGAGCACGGGAGCTCTCCTCACTGCTGGAGCACATGAGCTCTTCTCACCGCTGGAGCACCAGAGCTGTCCTCACTGCTGGAGCACAGGAGCTCTCCTCACTGCTGGAGCACGGGAGCTCTCCTCACTGCTTGAGCACAGCAGCTCTCCTCACTGCTGGAGCACAGGAGCTCTCCTTACTGCTAGAGCACAGGAGCTCTCCTCACTGCTGGGCACAGGAGCTCTCCTCACTGCTGGAGCACACGAGCTCTCCTCACTGCTGGAGCACAGGAGCTCTCCTCACTGCTGGAGCACAGGAGCTCTCCTCACTGCTGGAGCACAGGAGCTCTCCTCACTGCTGGAGCACGGGAGCTCTCCTCACTGCTGGAGCACATGAGCTCTTCTCACCGCTGGAGCACCAGAGCTGTCCTCACTGCTGGAGCACAGGAGCTCTTCTCACTGCTGGAGCACGGGAGCTCTCCTTACTGCTGGAGCACAGGAGCTCTACTCACTGCTGGAGCACAGGCTCTCTCCTCACTGCTGGAGCACAGGAGCTCTCCTCACTGCTGGAGCACAGGAGCTCTCTTCACTGCTGGAGCACCGGTGCTCTCCTCCCTGCTGGAGCACAGGAGCTCTCCTCACTGCTGCAGCAAAGGAGCTCTCCTCACTCCTGGAGCACAGGAGCTCTACTCACTGCTGGAGCACCGGAGCTCTCCTCACTGCTGGAGCACAGGAGCTCTCCTCACTGCTGGAGCACAGGAGCTCTCCTCAGTAATGGAGTATAGGAGCTCTCCTCACTGCTGGCGCACAGGAGCTGTCCTCACTGCTGGAGCACAGGAGCTGTCCTCACTGCTGGAGCCCCGGAGCTGTCCTCACTGCTGGAGCACAGGAGCTCTCCTCACTGCTGGAGCACAGGGGCTCTCCTCACTGATGAAGCCCAGGGGCTCTCGACACTGCTGGAGCACAGGAGCTCTCCACACTGCTGGAGCACCGAAGCTCTCCTCACTGCTGGAGCACAGGAGCTCTCCTCCCTGCTGGAGCACAGGAGCTCTCCTCACTGCTGGAGCACAGGAGCTCTCCTCACTGCTGGAGCACAGGAGCTCTCCTCACGGCTGGAGCACAGGAGCTCTCCTCACTGCTAGAGCACTGGAGCTCTCCTCACTGCTGGAGCACAGGAGCTCTCCTCACTGCTGGAGCACAGGAGCTCTCCTCACTGCTAGAGCACAAGAGCTCTCCTCACTGCTCGAGCACAGGAGCTGTCCTCACTGCTGGAGCACAGGGGCTTTCCTCACTGCTGGAGCATGGGAGCTCTCCTCACTGCTGGAGCACGGGAGCTCTCCTCATGCTGGAGCACAGGAGCTCTCCTCACTGCTGGAGTACAGGAGCTGTCCTCACTGCTGGAGCACAGGAGCACTCCTCAGTGCTGGAGCACAGGAGCACTCCTCACTGCTGGAGCACAGGAGCTGTCCTCACTGCTGGAGCACAGGAGCTCTCCTCACTGCTGGAGCACGGGAGCTCTCCTCACTGCTTGAGCACAGGAGCTCTCCTCACTGCTGGAGCACAGGAGCTCTCCTCACTGCTGGAGCACGGGAGCTCTCCTCACTGCTGGAGCACATGAGCTCTTCTCACCGCTGGAGCACCAGAGCTGTCCTCACTGCTGGAGCACAGGAGCTCTCCTCACTGCTGGAGCACGGGAGCTCTCCTCACTGCTTGAGCACAGGAGCTCTCCTCACTGCTGGAGCACAGGAGCTCTCCTTACTGCTAGAGCACAGGAGCTCTCCTCACTGCTGGGCACAGGAGCTCTCCTCACTGCTGGAGCACACGAGCTCTCCTCACTGCTGGAGCACAGGAGCTCTCCTCACTGCTGGAGCACAGGAGCTCTCCTCACTGCTGGAGCACAGGAGCTCTCCTCACTGCTGGAGCACGGGAGCTCTCCTCACTGCTGGAGCACATGTGCTCTTCTCACCGCTGGAGCACCAGAGCTGTCCTCACTGCTGGAGCACAGGAGCTCTTCTCACTGCTGGAGCACGGGAGCTCTCCTTACTGCTGGAGCACAGGAGCTCTACTCACTGCTGGAGCACAGGCTCTCTCCTCACTGCTGGAGCACAGGAGCTCTCCTCACTGCTGGAGCACAGGAGCTCTCTTCTCTGCTGGAGCACCGGTGCTCTCCTCCCTGCTGGAGCACAGGAGCTCTCCTCACTGCTGCAGCAAAGGAGCTCTCCTCACTCCTGGAGCACAGGAGCTCTCCTCACTGCTGGAGCACCGGAGCTCTCCTCACTGCTGGAGCACAGGAGCTCTCCTCACTGCTGGAGCACAGGAGCTCTCCTCACTAATGGAGCATAGGAGCTCTCCTCACTGCTGGAGCACAGGAGCTGTCCTCACTGCTGGAGCACAGGAGCTGTCCTCACTGCTGGAGCCCCGGAGCTGTCCTCACTGCTGGAGCACAGGAGCTCTCCTCACTGCTGGAGCACAGGAGCTCTCCTCACTGATGAAGCCCAGGGGCTCTCGACACTGCTGGAGCACAGGAGCTCTCCACACTGCTGGAGCACCGAAGCTCTCCTCACTGCTGGAGCACAGGAGCTCTCCTCCCTGCTGGAGCACAGGAGCTCTCCTCACTGCTGGAGCACAGGAGCTCTCCTCACTGCTGGAGCACAGGAGCTCTCCTCACGGCTGGAGCACAGGAGCTCTCCTCACTGCTAAAGCACTGGAGCTCTCCTCACTGCTGGAGCACAGGAGCTCTCCTCACTGCTAGAGCACATGGGCTCTCCTCACTGCTGGAGCATGGGAGCTCTCCTCACTGCTGGAGCACGGGAGCTCTCCTCATGCTGGAGCACAGGAGCTCTCCTCACTGCTGGAGCACAGGAGCTGTCCTCACTGCTGGAGCACAGGAGCACTCCTCAGTGCTGGAGCACAGGAGCTCTCCTCACTGCTGGAGCACAGGAGCTGTCCTCACTGCTGGAGCACAGGAGCTCTCCTCACTGCTGGAGCACCAGACCTCTCCTCACTGCTGGAGCACAGGAGCTCTCCTCACTGCTGGAGCCCCGGAGCCCTCCTCACAGCTGGAGCACAGGAGCTCTCCTCACCGCTGGAGCACAGGAGCTCTCCTCACTGCTGGAGCACCGGAGCTCTCCTCACAGCTGGAGCACACGAGCTCTCCTCACTGCTGGTGCACAGGAGCTCTCCTCACTGCTGGAGCACAAGAGCTCTCCTCACTGCTGGAGCACAGGAGCTCTCCTCACTGCTGGAGCACAGGAGCTGTCCTCACTGCTGGAGCACAGGAGCTCTCCTCACTGCTGGAGCACAGGAGCTCTCCTCACTGCTGGAGCACAGGAGCTGTCCTCACTGCTGGAGCACAGGAGCTCTCCTCACTGCTGGAGCACAGGAGCTCTACTCACTGCTGCAGCATGGGAACTCTCCTCACTTCTGGAGCACAGGAGCTCACTGCTGGAGCACAGGAGCTCTCCTCACTGCTGGAGCACAGGAGCTCTCCTCACTGCTGCAGCACATCAGCTCACTGCTGGAGCACAGGAGCTCTCCTCACTGCTGGAGCACAGGAGCTCTCCTCACCGCTGGAGCACAGGAGCTCTCCTCACAGCTGGAGCACAGGAGCTGTCCTCACTGCTGGAGCACAGGAGTTCTCCCCACTGCTGGAGCACACGAGCTCTCCTCACTGCTGGAGAGTGGGAGCTCTCCTCACTGCTGGAGCACAGGAGCTGTCCTCACTGCTGGAGCACAGGAACTCTCCTCACTGCTGGAGCACAGGAACTGTCCTCACTGCTGGAGCACAGGAGCTCTCCTCACTGCTGGAGCACAGGAGCTCTCCTCACTGCTGGAGCACGGGAGCTCTCCTCACTGCTAAAGCACAGGAGCTCTCCTCACTGCTGGAGCACCAGAGCTGTCCTCACCGCTCTAGCACAGGAGCTCTACTCACTGCTGGAGCACAGGAGCTCTCCTCACTGCTGGAGCACAGGAGCTCTACTCTCTGCTGGAGCATGGGAACTCTCCTCACTGCTGGAGCACAGGAGCTCACTGCTGGAGCACAGGAGTTCTCCTCACTGCTGGAGCACAGGAGCTCTCCTCACTGCTGGAGCACAGCAGCTCACTGCTGGAGCACAGGCGCTCTCCTCACTGCTGGAGCACAGGAGCTCTCCTCACTGTTGGAGCACAGGAGCTCTCCTCACAGCTGGAGCACAGGAGCTGTCCTCACTGCTGGAGCACAGGAGCTCTCCTCACTGCTGGAGCACAGGAGCTCTCCTCACTGCTGGAGCACAGGAGCTCTCCTCACTGCTGGAGCACAGGAGCTGTCCTCACTGCTGGAGCACAGGAGCTCTCCTCACTGCTGGAGCACAGGAGCTCTCCTCACTGCTGGAGCACGGGAGCTCTCCTCACTGCTGGAGCACAGGAGATCTCCTCACCGCTGGAGCACCAGAGCTGTCCTCACTGCTGGAGCACAGGGGCTCTCCTCACTGCTGGAGCACGGGAGCTCTCCTTACTGCTGGAGCAAAGGAGCTCTCCTCACTGCTGGAGCACAGGAGCTCTCCTCACTGCTGGAGCACAGGAGCTGTCCTCACTGCTGGAGCACAGGAGCTCTCCTCACTGCTGGAGCAAAGGAGCTCTCCTCACTGCTATAGCACAGGAGCTCTCCTCACTGCTGGAGCACCGGAGCTTTCCTCACTGCTGGAGCATAGGAGCTCTCCTCACTGCTGGAGCACAGGAGTTCTCCCCACTGCTGGAGAACAGGAGCTCTCCTCACTACTCGAGCACAGGAGCTCTCCTTGCTGCTCGAGCACATGAGGTCTCCTCACTGCTGGAGCATAGGAGCCCTCCTCACTGCTGGAGCACAGGAGCTCTCCTCACTGCTGGAACACAGGAGCTCTCCTCACTGCTGGAGCACAGGAGCTCCCCTCACAGCTGGAGCACAAGAGCTCACCTCACTGCTGGAGCACAGGAGCTGTCCTCACTGCTGGAGCACATGAGCTCTCCTCACTGCTGCAGCACAGGAGCTCTCCTCACTGCTGGAGCACAGGAGCTATCCTCACTGCTGGAGCACAGAAGCTGTCCTCACTGCAGGAGAACAGGAGCACTCCTCACTGCTGGAGCACTGGTGCTCTCCTCACTGCTGGAGCATGGGAACTCTCCTCACTGCTGGAGCACAGGAGCTCCCCTCACTGCTGGAGCACCGGAGCTCTCCTCACTGCTGGAGCAAAGGAGATCTCCTCACTGTTGGAGCAAAGGAGCTCTCCTCACTGCTGGAGCTCAGATGCTGTCCTCACTGCTGGAGCACAGGGGCTCTCCTCACTGCTTTAGCACAGGAGCTGTCCTCACTGCTGGAGCACAGGAGCTCTCCTCACTCCTGGAGCACAGGAGCTCTCCTCACAGCTGGAGCACGGGAGCTGTCCTCACTGCTGGAGCACAGGAGCTCTCCTCACTGCTGGAGCACATTAGCTGTCCTCACCGCTCGAGCACAGGAGCTCTCCTCACTGCTGGAGCACGGGAGCTCTCCTTACTGCTGGAGCACAGGAGCTCTCCTCATTGCTGGAGCACAGGAGGTCTCCTCACTGCTGGATGACAGGAGCTGTGCTCACTGCTGGAGCACAGGAGCTCTCCTCACTGCTGGAGCACAGGAGCTCTCCTCACTGCTGGAGCACAGGAGCTCTCCTCACTGCTGGAGCACCGGAACTCTCCTCACTGCTGGAGCACAGGTGCTCTACTCACTGCTGGAGCACAGGTGCTCTCCTCACTGCTGGAGCACAAGAGATCTCCTCACTGCTGGAGCACAGGATCTGTCCTCACTGCTGGAGCACAGGAGCTCTCCTCACTGCTGGAGCACAGGAGCTCATTTCACTGCTGGAGCATAGGAGCTCTCCTCACTGATGGAGCACAGGGGCTGTCCTCACTGCTGGCGCACGGAAGCTCTCTTCACTGCTAGAGCACAGGAGCTCTCCTCACTGCTTGAGCACAGGAGCTCTCCTCACTGCTGGAGCACAGGAGCTCTCCCCACTGCTAGAGCACAGGAGCTCTCCTCACTGCTGAGCACAGGAGCTCTCCTCACTGCTGGAGCACACGAGCTCTCCTCACTGCTGGAGCACAGGAGCTCTCCTCACTGCTGGAGCACAGGAGCTCTCCTCACTGCTGGAGCACAGGAGCTCTCCTCACTGCTGGAGCACGGGAGCTCTCCTCACTGCTGGAGCACATGAGCTCTTCTCACCGCTGGAGCACCAGAGCTGTCCTCACTGCTGGAGCACAGGAGCTCTTCTCATGCTGGAGCAAGGGAGCTCTCCTTACTGCTGGAGCACAGGAGCTCTACTCACTGCTGGACCACAGGCTCTCTCCTCACTGCTGGAGCACAGGAGCTCTCCTCACTGCTGGAGCACAGGAGCTCTCTTCACTGCTGGAGCACCGGTGCTCTCCTCCCTGCTGGAGCACAGGAGCTCTCCTCACTGCTGCAGCAAAGGAGCTCTCCTCACTCCTGGAGCACAGGAGCTCTCCTCACTGCTGGAGCACCGGAGCTCTCCTCACTGCTCGAGCACAGGAGCTCTCCTCACTGCTGGAGCACAGGAGCTCTCCTCACTAATGGAGCATAGGAGCTCTCCTCACTGCTGGAGCACAGGAGCTGTCCTCACTGCTGGAGCACAGGAGCTGTCCTCACTGCTGGAGCACAGGAGCTCTCCTCACTGCTGGAGCACAGGAGCTCTCCTCACTGCTGGAGCTCAGGAGGTCTCCTCACTGCTGGAGCACAGGAGGTCTCCTCACTGCTGGAGCACAGGAGCTCTCCTCACTGCTGGAGCACAGGAGGTCTCCTCACTGCTGGAGCACAGGTGCTCTCCTCACTGCTGGAACACAGGAGCTCTCCTCACTGCTGGAGCACAGGAGCTCTCCTCACTGCTGGAGCACGGGAGCTCTCCTCACTGCTGGAGCACAGGAGCTCCCCTCACTGCTGGAGCATGGGAGCTGTCCTCACCGCTGGAGCACAGGAGCTCTCCTCACTGCTGGAGCACGGGAGCTCTCCTTACTGCTGGAGCACAGGAGCTCCCCTCATTGCTGGAGCACAGGAGCTCTCCTCACTGCTGGATCACAGGAGCTGTCCTCACTGCTGGAGCACAGGTGCTCTCCTCACTGCTGGAACACAGGAGCTCTCCTCACTGCTGGAGCACAGGAGCTCTCCTCACAGCTGGAGCACGGGAGCTCTCCTCACTGCTGGAGCACAGGAGCTCTCCTCACTGCTGGATCACAGGAGCTCTCCTCACCGCTGGAGCACAGGAGATCTCCTCACTGCTGGAGCACCGGAACTCTCCTCACTGCTGGAGCACAGGAGCTCTCTTCACTGCTGGAGCACAGGAGCTCGCCTCACTGCTGGAGCACAGGAGCTCTCCTCACTGCTGGAGCACACGAGCTCTCCTCACTGCTGGAGCACGGGAGCTCTCTTCACTGCTGGAGCACAGGAGCTCTCCTCACCGCTGGAGCACCAGAGCTGTCCTCACTGTTGGAGCACATGTGCTCTCCTCATTGCTGGAGCAAGGGAGCTCTACTTACTGCTGGCGCACAGGAGCTCTCCTCACTGCTGGAGCACAGGAGCTCTCCTCACTGCTTGAGCACAGGAGCTCTCCTCACTGCTGGAGCACAGGAGCTCTCCTCACTGCTGGAACACCGGAGCTCTCCTCACTGCTGGAGCACCGGAGCTCTCCTCACTGCTGGAGCACAGGAGCTCTCCTCACTGCTGGAGCACAGGAGCTCTCCTCACTGCTGCAGCATAGGAGCTCTCCTCACTGCTGGAGCACAGGAGCTCTCCTCACTGCTGGAACACCGGAGCTCTCCTCACTGCTGGAGCACAGGAGCTCTCCTCACTGCTGGAGCACAGGAACTCTCCTCACTGCTGGAGAACAGGAGCTCTCCTCACTGCTGGTGCACTGGAGCTCTCCTCACTGCTGGAGCACAGGAGCTCTCCTCACTGCTGGAGCTCAGGAGGTCTCCTCACTGCTGGAGCACAGGAGCTCTCCTCACTGCTGGAGCACAGGAGCTCTCCTCACTGCTGGAGCACAGGAGCTCTCCTCACTGCTGGAGCACCGGAGCTCTCCTCACTGCTGGAGCACAGGAGCTCTCTTCACTGCTGGAGCACAGGAGCTGAAATCACTGCTGGAGCACGGGAGCTCTCCTAACTGCTGGAGCACAGGAGTTCTCCTCACTGCTGGAGCACAGGAGCTCTCATCACTGCTGGAGCACAGGAGCTCTCCTCAATGCTGGAGCACCGGCGCTGTCCTCACTGCTGGAGCACCGGAGGTCTCCTCACTGCTGGAGCACAGGAGCACTCCTCACTGCTGGAGTGCAGGAGCTCTACTCACTGCTGGAGCACAGGAGCTCTCCTCACTGCTAGAGCACAGGAGTTCTCCTTACTGCTGGAGCACAGGAGCTCTCCTCACTGCTGGAGAACAGGAGCTGTCCTCACTGCTGGAGCACAGGAGCTCTCCTCGCTGCTTGAACATGGGAGCTCTCCTCACTGCTGGAGCACAGGGCTCTCCTCACTGCTGGAGCACAGGAGCTCTACTCACTGCTGGAGCACAGGAGCTCTCCTCACTGCTGGAGCACAGGAGCGCTCCTCACTGCTGTAGCCCAGGAGCTCTCCTCACTGCTGGAGCACCGGAGCTCTCCTCACTGCTGGAGCACAGGAGCTCTCCTCACTAATGGAGCACAGGAGCTCTCCTCACTGCTGGAGCACAGGAGCTCTCCTCACTGCTGGAGCACAGGAGCTCTCCTCACTGCTGGAGCACAGGAGCTCTCCTCACTGCTGGAGCACAGGAGCTCTCCTCACTGCTGGAGCACAGGAGCTCTCTTCACTGCTGGAGCACAGGAGATGACCTCACTGCTGGAGCACGGGAGCTCTCCTAACTGCTGCAGCACAGGAGCTCTCCTCACTGCTGGAGCACAGACGCTCTCCTCACTGCTGGAGCACAGGAGCACTCCTCACTGCTGGAGTGCAGGAGTTCTCCTCAATGCTGGAGCACAGGAGCTCTCCTAAGTGCTGGAGCACAGGAGCTCTCCTCACTGCTGGAGCACGGGAGCTCTCCTCACTGCTGGAGCACAAGAGCTCTCCTCACTGCTGGAGCACCGGAGCTCTCCTCACTGCTGGAGCACAGGAGTTCTCCTCACTGCTGGAGCACAGGAGCTCTTCTCACTGATGGAGCCCCGGAGCTGTCCTCACTGCTGGAGCACAGGAGCTCTCCTCACTGCTGGAGCACAGGAGCTCTCCTCACTGATGAAGCCCAGGGGCTCTCGACACTGCTGGAGCACAGGAGCTGTCCTCACTGCTGGAGCACAGGAGCTCTCCTCACTGCTGGAGCACAGGAGCTCTCCTCACTGCTGGAGCTCAGGAGGTCTCCTCACTGCTGGAGCACAGGAGGTCTCCTCACTGCTGGAGCACAGGAGCTCTCCTCACTGCTGGAGCACAGGAGGTCTCCTCACTGCTGGAGCACAGGTGCTCTCCTCACTGCTGGAACACAGGAGCTCTCCTCACTGCTGGAGCACAGGAGCTCTCCTCACAGCTGGAGCACGGGAGCTCTCCTCACTGCTGGAGCACAGGAGCTCCCCTCACTGCTGGAGCATGGGAGCTGTCCTCACCGCTGGAGCACAGGAGCTCTCCTCACTGCTGGAGCACGGGAGCTCTCCTTACTGCTGGAGCACAGGAGCTCCCCTCATTGCTGGAGCACAGGAGCTCTCCTCACTGCTGGATCACAGGAGCTGTCCTCACTGCTGGAGCACAGGTGCTCTCCTCACTGCTGGAACACAGGAGCTCTCCTCACTGCTGGAGCACAGGAGCTCTCCTCACAGCTGGAGCACGGGAGCTCTCCTCACTGCTGGAGCACAGGAGCTCTCCTCACTGCTGGATCACAGGAGCTCTCCTCACCGCTGGAGCACAGGAGATCTCCTCACTGCTGGAGCACCGGAACTCTCCTCACTGCTGGAGCACAGGAGCTCTCTTCACTGCTGGAGCACAGGAGCTCGCCTCACTGCTGGAGCACAGGAGCTCTCCTCACTGCTTGAGCACACGAGCTCTCCTCACTGCTGGAGCACGGGAGCTCTCTTCACTGCTGGAGCACAGGAGCTCTCCTCACCGCTGGAGCACCAGAGCTGTCCTCACTGTTGGAGCACATGTGCTCTCCTCATTGCTGGAGCACGGGAGCTCTACTTACTGCTGGCGCACAGGAGCTCTCCTCACTGCTGGAGCACAGGAGCTCTCCTCACTGCTTGAGCACAGGAGCTCTCCTCACTGCTGGAGCACAGGAGCTCTCCTCACTGCTGGAACACCGGAGCTCTCCTCACTGCTGGAGCACCGGAGCTCTCCTCACTGCTGGAGCACAGGAGCTCTCCTCACTGCTGGAGCACAGGAGCTCTCCTCACTGCTGCAGCATAGGAGCTCTCCTCACTGCTGGAGCACAGGAGCTCTCCTCACTGCTGGAACACCGGAGCTCTCCTCACTGCTGGAGCACAGGAGCTCTCCTCACTGCTGGAGCACAGGAACTCTCCTCACTGCTGGAGAACAGGAGCTCTCCTCACTGCTGGTGCACTGGAGCTCTCCTCACTGCTGGAGCACAGGAGCTCTCCTCACTGCTGGAGCTCAGGAGGTCTCCTCACTGCTGGAGCACAGGAGCTCTCCTCACTGCTGGAGCACAGGAGCTCTCCTCACTGCTGGAGCACAGGAGCTCTCCTCACTGCTGGAGCACCGGAGCTCTCCTCACTGCTGGAGCACAGGAGCTCTCTTCACTGCTGGAGCACAGGAGCTGAAATCACTGCTGGAGCACGGGAGCTCTCCTAACTGCTGGAGCACAGGAGTTCTCCTCACTGCTGGAGCACAGGAGCTCTCATCACTGCTGGAGCACAGGAGCTCTCCTCAATGCTGGAGCACCGGCGCTCTCCTCACTGCTGGAGCACCGGAGGTCTCCTCACTGCTGGAGCACAGGAGCACTCCTCACTGCTGGAGTGCAGGAGCTCTACTCACTGCTGGAGCACAGGAGCTCTCCTCACTGCTAGAGCACAGGAGTTCTCCTTACTGCTGGAGCACAGGAGCTCTCCTCACTGCTGGAGAACAGGAGCTGTCCTCACTGCTGGAGCACAGGAGCTCTCCTCACTGCTTGAACATGGGAGCTCTCCTCACTGCTGGAGCACAGGGCTCTCCTCACTGCTGGAGCACAGGAGCTCTACTCACTGCTGGAGCACAGGAGCTCTCCTCACTGCTGGAGCACAGGAGCTCTTCTCACTGCTGTAGCCCAGGAGCTCTCCTCACTGCTGGAGCACCGGAGCTCTCCTCACTGCTGGAGCACAGGAGCTCTCCTCACTAATGGAGCACAGGAGCTCTCCTCACTGCTGGAGCACAGGAGCTCTCCTCACTGCTGGAGCACAGGAGCTCTC
Source organism: Schistocerca gregaria (assembly GCF_023897955.1). Classification (NCBI taxonomy): domain Eukaryota; kingdom Metazoa; phylum Arthropoda; class Insecta; order Orthoptera; family Acrididae; genus Schistocerca; species Schistocerca gregaria. The sequence goes on along the minus strand of NC_064924.1, from coordinate 673,014,300 downwards.
CTCACTGCTGGAGCACAGGAGCTCTCCTCACTGCTGGAGCACAGGAGCTCTCCTCACTGCTGGAGCACAGGAGCTCTCTTCACTGCTGGAGCACAGGAGATGACCTCACTGCTGGAGCACGGGAGCTCTCCTAACTGCTGCAGCACAGGAGCTCTCCTCACTGCTGGAGCACAGGAGCTCTCCTCACTGCTGGAGCACAGGAGCACTCCTCACTGCTGGAGTGCAGGAGTTCTCCTCAATGCTGGAGCACAGGAGCTCTCCTCACTGCTGGAGCACAGGAGCTCTCCTCACTGCTGGAGCACGGGAGCTCTCCTCACTGCTGGAGCACATGAGCTCTTCTCACCGCTGGAGCACCAGAGCTGTCCTCACTGCTGGAGCACAGGAGCTCTTCTGACTGCTGGAGCACGGGAGCTCTCCTTACTGCTGGAGCACAGGAGCTCTACTCACTGCTGGACCACAGGCTCTCTCCTCACTGCTGGAGCACAGGAGCTCTCCTCACTGCTGGAGCACAGGAGCTCTCTTCACTGCTGGAGCACCGGTGCTCTCCTCCCTGCTGGAGCACAGGAGCTCTCCTCACTGCTGCAGCAAAGGAGCTCTCCTCACTCCTGGAGCACAGGAGCTCTCCTCACTGCTGGAGCACCGGAGCTCTCCTCACTGCTGGAGCACAGGAGCTCTCCTCACTGCTGGAGCACCGGAGCTCTCCTCACTGCTGGAGCACAGGAGTTCTCCTCACTGCTGGAGCACAGGAGCTCTTCTCACTGATGGAGCCCCGGAGCTGTCCTCACTGCTGGAGCACAGGAGCTCTCCTCACTGCTGGAGCACAGGAGCTCTCCTCACTGATGAAGCCCAGGGGCTCTCGACACTGCTGGAGCACAGGAGCTCTCCACACTGCTGGAGCACCGAAGCTCTCCTCACTGCTGGAGCACAGGAGCTCTCCTCCCTGCTGGAGCACAGGATCTCTCCTCACTGCTGGAGCACAGGAGCTCTCCCCACTGCTGGAGCACAGGAGCTCTCCTCACGGCTGGAGCACAGGAGCTCTCCTCACTGCTGGAGCACAGGAACTCTCCTCACTGCTGGAGCACCGAAGCTCTCCTCACTGCTAGAGCACACGAGCTCTCCTCACTGCTGGAGCACGGGAGCTCTCCTCACTGCTAGAGCACTGGAGCTCTCCTCACTGCTGGAGCACAGGAGCTCTCCTCACTGCTGGAGCACAGGAGCTCTCCTCACTGCTAGAGCACAGGAGCTCTCCTCACTGCTCGAGCACAGGAGCTGTCCTCACTGCTGGAGCACGGGAGCTCTCCTCACTGCTGGAGCATGGGAGCTCTCCTCACTGCTGGAGCACGGGAGCTCTGCTCATGCTGGAGCACAGGAGCTCTCCTCACTGCTGGAGCACAGGAGCTGTCCTCACTGCTGGAGCACAGGAGCACTCCTCAGTGCTGGAGCACAGGAGCTCTCCTCACTGCTGGAGCACAGGAGCTGTCCTCACTGCTGGAGCACAGAAGCTCTCCTCACTGCTGGAGCACCGGACCTCTCCTCACTGCCGGAGCACAGGAGCTCTCCTCACTGCTGGAGCCCCGGAGCCCTCCTCACAGCTGGAGCACAGGAGCTCTCCTCACCGCTGGAGCACAGGAGCTCTCCTCACTGCTGGAGCACCGGAGCTCTCCTCACAGCTGGAGCACACGAGCTCTCCTCACTGCTGGTGCACAGGAGCTCTCCTCACTGCTGGAGCACAAGAGCTCTCCTCACTGCTGGAGCACAGGAGCTCTCCTCACTGCTGGAGCACCGGAGCTGTCCTCACTGCTGGAGCACAGGAGCTCTCCTCACTGCTGGAGCACAGGAGCTCTCCTCACTGCTGGAGCACAGGAGCTGTCCTCACTGCTGGAGCACAGGAGCTCTCCTCACTGCTGGAGCACAGGAGCTCTACTCACAGCTGCAGCATGGGAACTCTCCTCACTTCTGGAGCACAGGAGCTCACTGCTGGAGCACAGGAGCTCTCCTCACTGCTGGAGCACAGGAGCTCTCCTCACTGCATGCAGCACATCAGCTCACTGCTGGAGCACAGGAGCTCTCCTCACTGCTGGAGCACAGGAGCTCTCCTCACCGCTGGAGCACAGGAGCTCTCCTCACAGCTGGAGCACAGGAGCTGTCCTCACTGCTGGAGCACAGGAGTTCTCCCCACTGCTGGAGCACAGGAGCTCTCCTCACTGCTGGAGAGTGGGAGCTCTCCTCACTGCTGGAGCACAGGAGCTGTCCTCACTAATGGAGCACAGGAACTCTCCTCACTGCTGGAGCACAGGAACTGTCCTCACTGCTGGAGCACAGGAGCTCTCCTCACTGCTGGAGCACAGGAGCTCTCCGCACTGCTGGAGCATGGGAGCTCTCCTCACTGCTAAAGCACAGGAGCTCTCCTCACTGCTGGAGCACCAGAGCTGTCCTCACCGCTCTAGCACAGGAGCTCTACTCACTGCTGGAGCACAGGAGCTCTCCTCACTGTTGGAGCACAGGAGCTCTCCTCACAGCTGGAGCACAGGAGCTGTCCTCACTGCTGGAGCACAGGAGCTCTCCTCACTGCTGGAGCACAGGAGCTCTCCTCACTGCTGGAGCACAGGAGCTCTCCTCACTGCTGGAGCACAGGAGCTGTCCTCACTGCTGGAGCACAGGAGCTCTCCTCACTGCTGGAGCACAGGAGCTCTCCTCACTGCTGGAGCACGGGAGCTCCCCTCACTGCTGGAGCACAGGAGATCTCCTCACCGCTGGAGCACCAGAGCTGTCCTCACTGCTGGAGCACAGGAGCTCTCCTCACTGCTGGAGCACGGGAGCTCTCCTTACTGCTGGAGCAAAGGAGCTCTCCTCACTGCTGGAGCACAGGAGCCCTCCTCACTGCTGGAGCACAGGAGCTCTCCTCACTGCTGGAACACAGGAGCTCTCCTCACTGCTGGAGCACAGGAGCTCCCCTCACAGCTGGAGCACAGGAGCTCACCTCACTGCTGGAGCACAGGAGCTGTCCTCACTGCTGGAGCACAGGAGCTCTCCTCACTGCTGCAGCACAGGAGCTCTCCTCACTGCTGGAGCACAGGAGCTCCCCTCACTGCTGGAGCACCGGAGCTCTCCTCACTGCTGGAGCAAAGGAGATCTCCTCACTGTTGGAGCAAAGGAGCTCTCCTCACTGCTGGAGCTCAGATGATGTCCTCACTGCTGGAGCACAGGAGCTCTCCTCACTGCTTTAGCACAGGAGCTGTCCTCACTGCTGGAGCACAGGAGCTCTCCTCACTCCTGGAGCACAGGAGCTCTCCTCACAGCTGGAGCACGGGAGCTGTCCTCACTGCTGGAGCACAGGAGCTCTCCTCACTGCTGGAGCACATTAGCTGTCCTCACTGCTCGAGCACAGGAGCTCTCCTCACTGCTGGAGCACGGGAGCTCTCCTTACTGCTGGAGCACAGGAGCTCTCCTCATTGCTGGAGCACAGGAGGTCTCCTCACTGCTGGATGACAGGAGCTGTCCTCACTGCTGGAGCACAGGAGCTCTCCTCACTGCTGGAGCACAGGAGCTCTCCTCACTGCTGTAGCACAGGACCTCTCCTCACTGCTGGAGCACAGGAGCTCTCCTCACTGCTGGAGCACCGGAACTCTCCTCACTGCTGGAGCACAGGTGCTCTACTCACTGCTGGAGCACAGGAGCTCTCCTCACTGCTGGAGCACAAGAGCTCTCCTCACTGCTGGAGCACAGGACCTGTCCTCACTGCTGGAGCACAGGAGCTCTCCTCACTGCTGGAGCACAGGAGCTCATTTCACTGCTGGAGCATAGGAGCTCTCCTCACTGATGGAGCACAGGGGCTGTCCTCACTGCTGGCGCACGGAAGCTCTCTTCACTGCTGGAGCACAGGAGCTCTCCTCACTGCTTGAGCACAGGAGCTCTCCTCACTGCTGGAGCACAGGAGCTCTCCTCACTGCTAGAGCACAGGAGCTCTCCTCACTGCTGGGCACAGGAGCTCTCCTCACTGCTGGAGCACACGAGCTCTCCTCACTGCTGGAGCACAGGAGCTCTCCTCACTGCTGGAGCACAGGAGCTCTCCTCACTGCTGGAGCACAGGAGCTCTCCTCACTGCTGGAGCACGGGAGCTCTCCTCACTGCTGGAGCACATGAGCTCTTCTCACCGCTGGAGCACCAGAGCTGTCCTCACTGCTGGAGCACAGGAGCTCTTCTCACTGCTGGAGCACGGGAGCTCTCCTTACTGCTGGAGCACAGGAGCTCTACTCACTGCTGGAGCACAGGCTCTCTCCTCACTGCTGGAGCACAGGAGCTCTCCTCACTGCTGGAGCACAGGTGCTCTCTTCACTGCTGGAGCACCGGTGCTCTCCTCCCTGCTGGAGCACAGGAGCTCTCCTCACTGCTGCAGCAAAGGAGCTCTCCTCACTCCTGGAGCACAGGAGCTCTCCTCACTGCTGGAGCACCGGAGCTCTCCTCACTGCTGGAGCACAGGAGCTCTCCTCACTGCTGGAGCACAGGAGCTCTCCTCACTAATGGAGCATAGGAGCTCTCCTCACTGATGGAGCACAGGAGCTGTCCTCACTGCTGGAGCACAGGAGCTGTCCTCACTGCTGGAGCACAGGAGCTCTCCTCACTGCTGGAGCACAGGAGCTCTCCTCACTGCTGGAGCTCAGGAGGTCTCCTCACTGCTGGAGCACAGGAGGTCTCCTCACTGCTGGAGCACAGGAGCTCTCCTCACTGCTGGAGCACAGGAGCTCTCCCCACTGCTGGAGCACAGGTGCTCTCCTAACTGCTGGAGCACAGGAGCTCTCCTCACTGCTGGAGCACAGGAGCTCTCCTCACAGCTGGAGCACGGGAGCTCTCCTCACTGCTGGAGCACAGGAGCTCCCCTCACTGCTGGATCATGGGAGCTGTCCTCACCGCTGGAGCACAGGAGCTCTCCTCACTGCTGGAGCACGGGAGCTCTCCTTACTGCTGGAGCACAGGAGCTCCCCTCTTTGCTGGAGCACAGGAGCTCTCCTCACTGCTGGATCACAGGATCTGTCCTCACTGCTGGAGCACAGGAGCTCTCCACACTGCTGGAGCACAGGAGCTCTCCTCACTGCCGGAGCACAGGACCACTCCTCACTGCTGGAGCACAGGAGCTCTCCTCACTGCTGGAGCACCGGAACTCTCCTCACTGCTGGAGCACAGGTGCTCTACTCACTGCTGGAGCACAGGAGCTCTCCTCACTGCTGGAGCACAGGAGCTCTCCACACTGGTGGAGCACAGGATCTGTCCTCACTGCTGGAGCACAGGAGCTCTCCTCACTGCTGGAGCACAGGAGCTCCTTTCACTGCTGGAGCATAGGAGCTCTCCTCACTGATGGAGCACAGGAGCTGTCCTCACTGCTGGCGCACGGGAGCTCTCCTCACTGCTGGAGCACAGGAGCTCTCCTCACTGCTTGAGCACAGGAGCTCTCCACACTGCTGTAGCACAGGAGCTCTCCTCACTGCTAGAGCACAGGAGCTCTCCTCACTGCTGGGCACATGAGCTCTCCTCACTGCTGGAGCACACGAGCTCTCCTCGCTGCTGGAGCACAGGAGCTCTCCTCACTGCTGGAGCACAGGGGCTCTCCTCACTGCTGGAGCACCGGAGCTCTCCTCACTGCTGGAGCACAGGAGTTCTTCTCACCGCTGGAGCACGAGTGCTGTCCTCACTGCTGGAGCACAGGTGCTCTCCTCACTTCTGGAGCACAGGAGGTCTCCTTACTGCTGGAGCACAGGAGCTCTCCTCAATGCTGGAGCACAGGAGCTCTCCTCACTGCTGGAGCACAGGAGCTCTCCTCATTGCTGGAGCACAGGAGCTCTCCTCACTGCTGGAGCACAGGAGCTGTCCTCACTGCTGGAGCACAGGAACTCTCCTCACTGCTGGAGCACAGGTGCTCTCCTCACTGCTGGAGCTCAGGAGGTCTCCTCACTGCTGGAGCACAGAGGGTCTATTCACTGCTGGAGCACAGGAGCTCTCCTCACTGCTGGAGCACAGGAGCTCTCCTCACCGCTGCAGCACAGGAGATCTCCTCACTGCTGGAGCACCGGCACTCTCCTCACTGCTGGAGCACAGGAGCTCTCTTCACTGCTGGAGCACAGGAGCTCGCCTCACTGCTGGAGCACAGGAGCTCTCCTCACTGCTGGAGCACACGAGCTCTCCTCACTGCTGGAGCACGGGAGCTCTCTTCACTGCTGGAGCACAGGAGCTCTCCTCACCGCTGGAGCACCAGAGCTGTCCTCACTGCTGGAGCACAGGTGCTCTCCTCATTGCTGGAGCACGGGAGCTCTACTTACTGCTGGCGCACAGGAGCTCTCCTCACTGCTGGAGCACAGGAGCTCTCCTCACTGCTTGAGCACAGGAGCTCTCCTCACTGCTGGAGCACAGGAGCTCTCCTCACTGCTGGAACACCGGAGCTCTCCTCACTGCTGGAGCACCGGAGCTCTCCTCACTGCTGGAGCACAGGAGCTCTCCTCACTGCTGGAGCACAGGAGCTCTCCTCACTGCTGCAGCATAGGAGCTCTCCTCACTGCTGGAGCACAGGAGCTCTCCTCACTGCTGGAACACCGGAGCTCTCCTCACTGCTGGAGCACAGGAGCTCTCCTCACTGCTGGAGCACAGGAACTCTCCTCACTGCTGGAGAACAGGAGCTCTCCTCACTGCTGGTGCACTGGAGCTCTCCTCACTGCTGGAGCACAGCAGCTCTCCTCACTGCTGGAGCTCAGGAGGTCTCCTCACTGCTGGAGCACAGGAGCTCTCCTCACTGCTGGAGCACAGGAGCTCTCCTCTCTGCTGGAGCACAGGAGCTCTCCTCACTGCTGGAGCACCGGAGCTCTCCTCACTGCTGGAGCACAGGAGCTCTCTTCACTGCTGGAGCACAGGAGCTGACCTCACTGCTGGAGCACGGGAGCTCTCCTAACTGCTGGAGCACAGGAGCTCTCCTCACTGCTGGAGCACAGGAGCTCTCATCACTGCTGGAGCACAGGAGCTCTCCTCAATGCTGGAGCACCGGCGCTCTCCTCACTGCTGGAGCACCGGAGGTCTCCTCACTGCTAGAGCACAGGAGCACTCCTCACTGCTGGAGTGCAGGAGCTCTCCTCACTGCTGGAGCACAGGAGCTCTCCTCACTGCTAGAGCACAGGAGTTCTCCTTACTGCTGGAGCACAGGAGCTCTCCTCACTGCTGGAGAACAGGAGCTGTCCTCACTGCTGGAGCACAGGAGCTCTAATCACTGCTTGAACATGGGAGCTCTCCTCACTGCTGGAGCACAGGAGCTCTCCTCACTGCTGGAGCACAGGAGCTCTACTCACTGCTGGAGCACAGGAGCTCTCCTCACTGCTGGAGCACAGGAGCTCTCCTCACTGCTGTAGCCCAGGAGCTCTCCTCACTGCTGGAGCACCGGAGCTCTCCTCACTGCTGGAGCACAGGAGCTCTCCTCACTAATGGAGCACAGGAGCTCTCCTCACTGCTGGAGCACAGGGGCTCTCCTCACTGCTGGAGCACAGGAGCTCTCCTCACTGCTGGAGCACAGGAGCTCTCCTCACTGCTGGAGCACAGGAGCTCTCCTCACTGCTGGAGCACAGGAGCTCTCTTCACTGCTGGAGCACAGGAGATGACCTCACTGCTGGAGCATGGGAGCTCTCCTAACTGCTGCAGCACAGGAGCTCTCCTCACTGCTGGAGCACAGGAGCTCTCCTCACTGCTGGAGCACAGGAGCTCTCCTCAATGCTGGAGCACCGGCGCTCTCCTCACTGCTGGAGCACCGGAGCTCTCCTCACTGCTGGAGCACAGGAGCACTCCTCACTGCTGGAGTGCAGGAGCTCTCCTCTCTGCTGGAGCACAGGAACTCTCCTCACTGCTAGAGCACAGGAGTTCTCCTCACTGCTGGAGCACAGGAGCTCTCCTCACTGCTGGAGAACAGGAGCTGTCATCACTGCTGGAGCACAAGAGCTCTCCTCACTGCTGGAGCATGGGAGCTCTCCTCACTGCTGGAGCACAGGAGCTCTCCTCACTGCTGGAGCACAGGAGCTCTACTCACTGCTGGAGCACAGGAGCTCTCCTCACTGCTGGAGCACAGGAGCTCTCCTCACTGCTGTAGCCCACGAGCTCTCCGCACTGCTGGAGCACTGGAGCTCTCCTCACTGCTGGAGCACAGGAGCTCTCCTCACTAATCGAGCACAGGAGCTCTCCTCACTAATGGAGCACAGGAGCTCTCCTCACTGCTGGAGCACAGGAGCTCTCCTCACTGCTGGAGCACAGGAGCTCTCCTCACTGCTGGAGCACAGGAGCTCTCCTCACTGCTGGAGCACAGGAGCTCTCCTCACTGCTGGAGCATAGGAGCTCTCCTCACTGCTGCAGCATAGGACCTCTCCTCACTGCTGGAGCACAGGAGCTCTCCTAACTGCTGGAACACCGGAACTCTCCTCACTGCTGGAGCACAGGAGCTCTCGTCACTGCTGGAGCACAGGAACTCTCCTCACTGCTGGAGCACAGGAGCTCTCCTCACTGCTGGTGCACTGGAGCTCTCCTCACTGCTGGAGCACAGGAGCTCTCCTCACTGCTGGAGCTCAGGAGCTCTCCTCACTGCTGGAGCACAGGAGCTCTCCTCACTGCTGGAGCACAAGAGATCTCCTCACTGCTGGAGCACAGGAGCTCTCCTCAATGCTGGAGCACCGGCGCTCTCCTCACTGCTGGAGCACCGGAGCTCTCCTCACTGCTGGAGCACAGGAGCACTTCTCACTGCTGGAGTGCAGGAGCTCTCCTCACTGCTGGAGCACAGGAGCTCTCCTCACTGCTAGAGCACAGGAGTTCTCCTCACTGCTGGAGCACATGGAGCTCTCCTCACTGCTGGGGAACAGGAGCTGTCCTCACTGCTGGAGCACAGGAGCTCTCCTCACTGCTGGAGCATGGGAGCTCTCCTCACTGGTGGAGCACAGGAGCTCTCCTCACTGCTGGAGCACAGGAGCTCTACTCACTGCTGGAGCACAGGAGCTCTCCTCACTGCTGGAGCACAGGAGCTCTCCTCACTGCTGGAGCCCAGGAGCTCTCCTCACTGCTGGAGCACCGGAGCTCTCCTCACTGCTGGAGCACAGGAGCTCTCCTCACCAATGGAGCACAGGAGCTCTCCTCACTGCTGGAGCACAGGAGCTCTAATCACTGCTGGAGCACAGGAGCTGTCCTCACTGCTGGAGCATGGGAACTCTCCTCACTGCTGGAGCATAGGAGCTCTCCTCACTGCTGGAGCTCAGGAGGTCTCCTCACTGCTGGAGCACAGGAGGTCTCCTCACTGCTGGAGCACAGGAGCTCTCCTCACTGCAGGAGCACAGGAGCTCTCCTCACTGCTGGAGCACAGGAGCTCTCCTCACTGCTGGAGCACAGGAGATCTCCTCACTGCTGGAGCACCGGAACTGTCTTCACTGCTGGAGCACAGGAGCTCTCCTCACTGCTGGAGCACAGGAGCTCTCCTCACTGCTGGAGCACAGGAGTTCTTTTCACTGCTGGAGCACAGGAGCTCTCCTCACTGCTGTAGCACAGGAGCTGTCCTGACTGCTGCCGCACGGGAGTTCTCCTCACTGCTTTAGCACAGGAGCTCTCCTCACTGCTGGAGCACAGGAACTCTCCTCACTGCTGGAGCTCGGGAGCTCTCCTCACTGCTGGAGCACAGGAGCTCTCCTCACCGCTGGAGCACCAGAGCCGTCCTCACTGCTGGAGCACAGCACCTCTACTCATTGCTGGAGCATGGGAGCTCTCCGTACTGATGGAGCACAGAAGCTCTCCTCACTGCTGGAGCTCAGGAGCTCTCCTCACTGCTGGAGCACAGGAGCTCTCCTCACTGCTGGAGCACAGGATCTCTCCTCACTGCTGGAGCACAGGAGCTCTCCTCACTGCTGGGGCACAGGAGCTCTCTTCACTGCTGGAGCACCGGAACTCTCTTCACTGCTGGAGCACGCGAGCTCTCCTATCTGCTGGAGCACAGGAGCTCTCCTCACTGCTGCAGAACAGGAGCTGTCCTCACTGCTGGAGCACATGAGCTCTCCTCACTGCTGGAGCATGGGAGCTCTCCCCACTGCTGGAGCACGGGAGCTCTCCTCACTGCTGGAGCACAGGAGCTCACCTCACTGCTGGAGCACAGGAGCTGTCCTCACTGATGGAGCGCAGGAGCTCTACTCACTGCTGGAGTACAGGAGCTCTCCTCACTGCTGGAGCACAGGAGCTCTCCTCACTGCTGGAGCACAGGAGCTCTCCTCACTGCTTGAGCACAGGAGATCTCCTCATTGCTGGAGCACCGGAGCTCTCCTCACTGTTGGAGCACACGAGCTCTCCTCACTGCTGGAGAACAGGAGCTTTCCTCACTGCTGGAGCACAGGAGCCCTCCTCACTGCTGGAGCACAGGAGCTCTCCTCACTGCTGGAGTACAGGAGCTCTCCTCACTGCTGGAGCACAGGAACTCACCTCACTGCTGGAGCACAGGAGCTCTCCTCACTGCTGGAGCACCGCAACTCTCCTCACTGCTGGAGCACAGGAGCTCTCCTAACTGCTGGAGCACAGGAGCTCTCCTCACTGCTGGAGCACCGGATCTGTCCTGCCAGCTGGAGCACAGGAGCTCTCCTCACTGCTGGAGTACAGGAGCTCTCCTCACTGCTGGAGCACAGGAACTCACCTCACTGCTGGAGCACAGGAGCTCTCCTCACTGCTGGAGCACCGGAACTCTCCTCACTGCTGGAGCACAGGAGCTCTCCTAACTGCTGGAGCACAGGAGCTCTCCTCACTGCTGGAGCACCGGATCTGTCCTCCCAGCTGGAGCACAGGAGCTCTCCTCACTGCTGCAGCAGAGCTCTCCTCACCGCTGGAGCATGGGAGCTCTTTTCACTGCTGGAGCACGGGAGCTCTCCTCACTTCTGGAGCACGGCAACTCTCCTCACTGCTGGAGCACGGGAGCTCTCCTCACTGCTGGAGCACAGGAGCTCTCCTCACTGCTGGAGCACAGGAGCTCTCCTCACTGCTGCAGCACAGGAGCTCTCCTCACTGCTGGAGCACAAGAGCTGTCCTCACAGCTGGAGCGCAGGAGCTGTCCTCACTGCTGGAGCACAGGAGCTGTCCTCACTGCTGTAGCACAGGAGCTCTCCTCACTGCTGGAGCACAGGAGCTCTCCTCACTGCTGGAGAACCGGAGCTCTCCTCACTGCTGGAGCACAGGAGCCCTCCTCACTGCTGGAGTACAGGAGCTCTCCTCACTGCTGGAGCACAGGAGCTGTCCTCACTGCTTGAGCACAGGAGTTGTCCTCACTGCTGGAGCACTGAAACGCTCCTAACAGCTGAAGCACAGGGGCTCTCCTCACTGCTGGAGCACACGAGCTCTCCTCACTGCTGGAGCACGGGAGCTCTCTTCACTGCTGGAGCACAGGAGCTCTCCTCACCGCTGGAGCACCAGAGCTGTCCTCACTGCTGGAGCACAGGTGCTCTCCTCATTGCTGGAGCACGGGAGCTCTCCTTACTGCTGGAGCACAGGAGCTCTCCTCACTGCTGGAGCACAGGAGCTCTCCTCTCTGCTTGAGCACAGGAGCTCTCCTCACTGCTGGAGCACAGGAGCTCTCCTCACTGCTGGAACACCGGAGCTCTCCTCACCGCTGGAGCACTGGAGCTCTCCTCACTGCTGGAGCACAGGAGCTCTCCTCACTGCTGGAGCACAGGAGCTCTCCTCACTGCTGCAGCATAGGAGCTCTCCTCACTGCTTGAGCACAGGAGATCTCCTCATTGCTGGAGCACCGGAGCTCTCCTCACTGTTGGAGCACACGAGCTCTCCTCACTGCTGGAGAACAGGAGCTGTCCTCACTGCTGGAGCACAGGAGCCCTCCTCACTGCTGGAGCACAGGAGCTCTCCTCACTGCTGGAGTACAGGAGCTCTCCTCTCTGCTGGAGCACAGGAAACCTCACTGCTGGAGCACAGGAGCTCTCCTCACTGCTGGAGCACCGGAACTCTCCTCACTGCTGGAGCACAGGAGCTCTCCTAACTGCTGGAGCACAGGAGCTCTCCTCACTGCTGCAGTACAAGAGCTCTCCTCACTGCTGGAGCACAGGAACTCACCTCACTGCTGGAGCACAGGAGCTCTCCTCACTGCTGGAGCACCGGAACTCTCCTCACTGCTGGAGCACAGGAGCTCTCCTAACTGCTGGAGCACAGAAGCTCTCCTCACTGCTGGAGCACCGGATCTGTCCTCCCAGCTGGAGCACAGGAGCTCTCCTCACTGCTGCAGCAGAGCTCTCCTCACTGCTGGAGCATGGGAGCTCTTTTCACTGCTGGAGCACGGGAGCTCCCCTCACTTCTGGAGCACGGCAACTCTCCTCACTGCTGGAGCACGGGAGCTCTCCTCACTGCTGGAGCACAGGAGCTCTCCTCACTGCTGGAGCACAGAAGCTCTCCTCACTGCTGCAGCACAGGAGCTCTCCTCACTGCTGGAGCACAAGAGCTGTCCTCACAGCTGGAGCGCAGGAGCTGTCCTCACTGCTGGAGCACAGGAGCTGTCCTCACTGCTGTAGCACAGGAGCTCTCCTCACTGCTGGAGCACAGGAGCTCTCCTCACTGCTGGAGAACCGGAGCTCTCCTCACTGCTGGAGCACAGGAGCCCTCCTCACTGCTGGAGTACAGGAGCTCTCCTCACTGCTGGAGCACAGGAGCTGTCCTCACTGCTTGAGCACAGGAGTTGTCCTCACTGCTGGAGCACTGGAACGCTCCTCACAGCTGGAGCACACGGGCTCTCCTCACTGCTGGAGCACACGAGCTCTCCTCACTGCTGGAGCACGGGAGCTCTCTTCACTGCTGGAGCACAGGAGCTCTCCTCACCGCTGGAGCACCAGAGCTGTCCTCACTGCTGGAGCACAGGTGCTCTCCTCATTGCTGGAGCACGGGAGCTTTCCTTACTGCTGGAGCACAGGAGCTCTCCTCACTGCTGGAGCACAGGAGCTCTCCTCTCTGCTTGAGCACAGGAGCTCTCCTCACTGCTGGAGCACAGGAGCTCTCCTCACTGCTGGAACACCGGAGCTCTCCTCACCGCTGGAGCACTGGAGCTCTCCTCACTGCTGGAGCACAGGAGCTCTCCTCACTGCTGGAGCACAGGAGCTCTCCTCACTGCTGCAGCATAGGAGTTCTCCTCACTGCTGGAGCGCAGGAGCTCTCCTCACTGCTGGAACACCGGAGCTCTCCTCACTGCTGGAGCACAGGAGCTCTCCTCACTGCTGGAGCACAGGAACTCTCCTCACTGCTGGAGCACAGGAGCTCTCCTCACTGCTGGTGCACTGGAGCTCTCCTCACTGCTGGAGCACAGGAGCTCTCCTCACTGCTATAGCTCAGGAGGTCTCCTCACTGCTGGAGCACAGGAGCTCTCCTCACTGCTGGAGCACAGGAGCTCTCCTCACTGCTGGAACACAGGAGCTCTCCTCACTGCTGGAGCACAGGAGCTCTCCTCACTGCTGGAGCACAGGAGCTCTCTTCAGTGCTGGAGCACCGGCGCTCTCCTCACTGCTGGAGCACCGGAGCTCTCCTCACTGCTGGAGCACAGGAGCACTCCTCACTGCTGGAGTGCAGGAGCTCTCCTCACTGCTGGAGCACAGGAGCTCTCCTCACTGCTAGAGCACAGGAGATCTCCTCACTGCTGGATCACAGGTGCTCTCCTCACTGCTGGAGAACAGGAGCTGTCCTCACTGCTGGAGCACAGGAGCTCTCCTCACTGCTGGAGCATGGGAGCTCTCCTCACTGCTGGAGCACAGGAGCTCTCCTCACTGCTGGAGCACAGGAGCTCTCCTCACTGCTGCAGCATAGGAGCTCTCCTCACTGCTGGAGCACAGGAGCTCTCCTCACTGCTGGAACACCGGAACTCTCCTCACTGCTGGAGCACAGGAGCTCTCGTCACTGCTGGAGCACAGGAACTCTCCTCACTGCTGGAGCACAGGAGCTCTCCTCACTGCTGGTGCACTGGAGCTCTCCTCACTGCTGGAGAACAGGAGCTCTCCTCACTGCTGGAGCTCAGGAGGTCTCCTCACTGCTGGAGCACAGGAGCTCTCCTCACTGCTGGAGCACAAGAGATCTCCTCACTGCTGGAGCACAGGAGCTCTCCTCAATGCTGGAGCACCGGCGCTCTCCTCACTGCTGGAGCACCGGAGCTCTCCTCACTGCTGGAGCACAGGAGCACTCCTCACTGCTGGAGTGCAGGAGCTCTCCTCACTGCTGGAGCACAGGAGCTCTCCTCACTGCTAGAGCACAGGAGTTCTCCTCACTGCTGGAGCACAGGAGCTCTCCTCACTGCTGGGGAACAGGAGCTGTCCTCACTGCTGGAGCACAGGAGCTCTCCTCACTGCTGGAGCATGGGAGCTCTCCTCACTGGTGGAGCACAGGAGCTCTCCTCACTGCTGGAGCACAGGAGCTCTACTCACTGCTGGAGCACAGGAGCTCTCCTCACTGCTGGAGCACAGGATCTCTCCTCACTGCTGGAGCCCAGGAGCTCTCCTCACTGCTGGAGCACCGGAGCTCTCCTCACTGCTGGAGCACAGGAGCTCTCCTCACTAATGGAGCACAGGAGCTCTCCTCACTGCTGGAGCACAGGAGCTCTAATCATTGCTGGAGCACAGGAGCTGTCCTCACTGCTGGAGCACGGGAACTCTCCTCACTGCTGGAGCATAGGAGCTCTCCTCACTGCTGGAGCTCAGGAGGTCTCCTCACTGCTGGAAAACAGGAGGTCTCCTCACTGCTGAAGCACAGGAGCTCTCCTCACTGCAGGAGCACAGGAGCTCTCCTCACTGCTGGAGCACAGGAGCTCTCCTCACTGCTGGAGCACAGGAGATCTCCTCACTGCTGGAGCACCGGAACTCTCTTCACTGCTGGAGCACAGGAGCTCTCCTCACTGCTGGAGCACAGGAGCTCTCCTCACTGCTGGAGCACAGGAGTTCTTTTCACTGCTGGAGCACAGGAGCTCTCCTCACTGCTGTAGCACAGGAGCTGTCCTGACTGCTGGCGCACGGGAGCTCTCCTCACTGCTTTAGCACAGGAGCTCTCCTCACTGCTTGAATACAGGAGCTCTCCTCATTGCTGGAGCACAGTAGCTCCCCTCACTGCTCTAGCACAGGAGCTCTCCTCACTGCTGGAGCACAGGAGCTCTCCTCACTGCTGGAGCACAGGAACTCTCCTCACTGCTGCAGCTCAGGAGCTCTCCTCACTGCTGGAGCACAGGAGCTCTCCTCACCGCTGGAGTACCAGAGCCGTCCTCTTTGCTGGAGCACAGCACCTCCACTCATTGCTGGAGCATGGGAGCTCTCCGTACTGATGGAGCACAGGAGCTCTCCTCACTGCTGGAGCTCAGGAGCTCTCCTCACTGCTGGAGCACAGGTGCTCTCCTCACTGCTGGAGCACAAAATCCCTCCTCACTGCTGGAGCACAGGAGCTCTCCTCACTGCTGGAGCACAGGAGCTCTCTTCACTGCTGGAGCACCGGAACTCTCTTCACTGCTGGAGCACGCGAGCTCTCCTATCTGCTGGAGCACAGGAGCTCTCCTCACTGCTGCAGAACAGGAGCTGTCCTCACTGCTGGAGCACAGGAGCTCTCCTCACTGCTGGAGCATGGGAGCTCTCCCCACTGCTGGAGCACGGGAGCTCTCCTCACTGCTGGAGCACAGGAGCTCACCTCACTGCTGGAGCACAGGAGCTGTCCTCACTGATGGAGCACAGGAGCTCTCCTCACTGCTGGAGTACAGGAGCTCTCCTCACTGCTGGAGCACAGGAGCTCTCCTCATTGCTGGAGCACAGGAGCTCTCCTCACTGCTTGAGCACAGGAGATCTCCTCATTGCTGGAGCACCGGAGCTCTCCTCACTGTTGGAGCACACGAGCTCTCCTCACTGCAGGAGAACAGGAGCTGTCCTCACTGCTGGAGCACAGGAGCCCTCCTCACTGCTGGAGCACAGGAGCTCTCCTCACTGCTTGAGCACATAAGCTCCCCTCACTGCTGGAGCACAGGAGCTCTCATCACTGCTGGAGCACAGGAACTCACCTCACTGCTGGAGCACAGGAGCTCTCCTCACTGCTGGAGCACCGGAACTCTCCTCACTGCTGGAGCACAGGAGCTCTCCTAACTGCTGGAGCACAGGAGCTCTCCTCACTGCTGGAACACCGGATCTGTCCTCCCAGCTGGAGCACAGGAGCTCTCCTCACTGCTGCAGCAGAGCTCTCCTCACTGCTGGAGCATGGGAGCTCTTTTCACTGCTGGAGCACGGGAGCTCTCCTCACTTCTGTAGCACGGCAACTCTCCTCACTGCTGGAGCACGGGAGCTCTCCTCACTGCTGGAGCACAGGAGCTCTCCTCACTGCTGGAGCATAGGAGCTCTCCACACTGCTGGAACACCAGACCTCTCCTCACTGCTGGTGCACAGCAGCTCTCCTCACTGCTGGAGCACAGGAGCTGTCCACACTGCTGGAGCACAGGAGCTCTCCTCACTGTTGGAGCACAGGAGCTCTCCTCACTGCTGGAGCACAGAAGCTCTCCTCGCTGCTGGAGCACAGGAGCTCTCCTCACTGCTGGAGCACAGGAGCTCTCCTCACTGCTGCAGCACAGGAGCTCTCCTCACTGCTGGAGCACAAGAGCTGTCCTCACAGCTGGAGCGCTGGAGCTGTCCTCACTGCTGGAGCACAGGAGCTGTCCTCACTGCTGTAGCACAGGAGCTCTCCTCACTGCTGGAGCACAGGAGCTCTCCTCACTGTTGGAGAACCGCAGCTCTCCTCACTGCTGGAGCACAGGAGCCCTCCTCACTGCTGGAGTACAGGAGCTCTCCTCACTGCTGGAGCACAGGAGCTGTCCTCACTGCTTGAGCACAGGAGTTGTCCTCACTGCTGGAGCAACGCAGCTCTTTTCACTGCTGGAGCACCGGAGCTCTCCTCACAGGTGGAGCACAGGGCCTCTCATCACTGCTGGAGCACAGTAGCTCTCCTCACTGCTGGAGCACTGGAAAGCTCCTCACAGCTGGAGCACAGAGGCTCTCCTCACTGCTGGAGCACAGGAGCTCTCCTCACTGCTGGAGCACAGGAGATCTCCTCACTGCTGGAGCACCGGAACTCTCTTCACTGCTGGAGCACAGGAGCTCTCCTCACTGCTGGAGCACAGGAGCTCTCCTCACTGCTGGAGCACAGGAGTTCTTTTCACTGTTGGAGCACAGGAGCTCTCCTCACTGCTGTAGCACAGGAGCTGTCCTGACTGCTGGCGCACGGGAGCTCTCCTCACTGCTTTAGCACAGGAGCTCTCCTCACTGCTTGAATACAGGAGCTCTCCTCACTGCTGGAGCACAGTAGCTCCCCTCACTGCTAGAGCACAGGAGCTCTCCTCACTGCTGGAGCACAGGAGCTCTCCTCACTGCTGGAGCACAGGAACTCTCCTCACTGCTGCAGCTCAGGAGCTCTCCTCACTGCTGGAGCACAGGAGCTCTCCTCACCGCTGGAGCACCAGAGCCGTCCTCACTGCTGGAGCACAGCACCTCCTCTCATTGCTGGAGCATGGGAGCTCTCCGTACTGATGGAGCACACGAGCTCTCCTCACTGCTGGAGCTCAGGAGCTCTCCTCACTGCTGGAGCACAGGTGCTCTCCTCACTGCTGGAGCACAAAATCTCTCCTCACTGCTGGAGCACAGGAGCTCTCCTCACTGCTGGAGCACAGGAGCTCTCTTCACTGCTGGAGCACCGGAACTCTCTTCACTGCTGGAGCACGCGAGCTCTCCTATCTGCTGGAGCACAGGAGCTCTCCTCACTGCTGCAGAACAGGAGCTGTCCTCACTGCTGGAGCACAGGAGCTCTCCTCACTGCTGGAGCATGGGAGCTCTCCCCACTGCTGGAGCACGGGAGCTCTCCTCACTGCTGGAGCACAGGAGCTCACCTCACTGCTGGAGCACAGGAGCTGTCCTCACTGATGGAGCACAGGAGCTCTCCTCACTGCTGGAGTACAGGAGCTCTCCTCACTGCTGGAGCACAGGAGCTCTCCTCATTGCTGGAGCACAGGAGCTCTCCTCAGTGCTTGAGCACAGGAGATCTCCTCATTGCTGGAGCACCGGAGCTCTCCTCACTGTTGGAGCACACGAGCTCTCCTCACTGCAGGAGAACAGGAGCTGTCCTCACTGCTGGAGCACAGGAGCCCTCCTCACTGCTGGAGCACAGGAGCTCTCCTCACTGCTGGAGCACATAAGCTCCCCTCACTGCTGGAGCACAGGAGCTCTCATCACTGCTGGAGCACAGGAACTCACCTCACTGCTGGAGCACAGGAGCTCTCCTCACTGCTGGAGCACCGGAACTCTCCTCACTGCTGGAGCACAGGAGCTCTCCTAACTGCTGGAGCACAGGAGCTCTCCTCACTGCTGGAGCACCGGATCTGTCCTCCCAGCTGGAGCACAGGAGCTCTCCTCACTGCTGCAGCAGAGCTCTCCTCACTGCTGGAGCATGGGAGCTCTTTTCACTGCTGGAGCACGGGAGCTCTCCTCACTTCTGGAGCACGGCAACTCTCCTCACTGCTGGAGCACGGGAGCTCTCCTCACTGCTGGAGCACTGGAGCTCTCCTCACTGCTGGAGCATAGGAGCTCTCCACACTGCTGGAACACCAGACCTCTGCTCACTGCTGGTGCACAGCAGCTCTCCTCACTGCTGGAGCACAGGAGCTGTCCACACTGCTGGAGCACAGGAGCTCTCCACACTGTTGGAGCACAGGAGCTCTCCTCACTGCTGGAGCACAGAAGCTCTCCTCGCTGCTGGAGCACAGGAGCTCTCCTCACTGCTGGAGCACAGGAGCTCTCCTCACTGCTGCAGCACAGGAGCTCTCCTCACTGCTGGAGCACAAGAGCTGTCCTCACAGCTGGAGCGCTGGAGCTGTCCTCACTGCTGGAGCACAGGAGCTGTCCTCACTGCTGTAGCACAGGAGCTCTCCTCACTGCTGGAGCACAGGAGCTCTCCTCACTGTTGGAGAACCGCAGCTCTCCTCACTGCTGGAGCACAGGAGCCCTCCTCACTGCTGGAGTACAGGAGCTCTCCTCACTGCTGGAGCACAGGAGCTGTCCTCACTGCTTGAGCACAGGGGTTGTCCTCACTGCTGGAGCAACGCAGCTCTTTTCACTGCTGGAGCACCGGAGCTCTCCTCACAGGTGGAGCACAGGGCCTCTCATCACTGCTGGAGCACAGTAGCTCTCCTCACTGCTGGAGCACTGGAAAGCTCCTCACAGCTGGAGCACAGGAGCTCTCCTCACTGCTGGAGCACACGAGCTCTCCTCACTGCTGGAGCACGGGAGCTCTCTTCACTGCTGGAGCACAGGAGCTCTTCTCACCGCTGGAGCACCAGAGCTGTCCTCACTGCTGGAGCACAGGTGCTCTCCTCATTGCTGGAGCACGGGAGCTCTCCTTACTGCTGGAGCACAGGAGCTCTCCTCACTGCTGGAGCACAGGAGCTCTCCTCTCTGCTTGAGCACAGGAGCTCTCCTCACTGCTGGAGCACAGGAGCTCTCCTCACTGCTGGAACACCGGAGCTCTCCTCACTGCTGGAGCACTGGAGCTCTCCTCACTGCTGGAGCACAGGAGCTCTCCTCACTGCTGGAGCACAGGAGCTCTCCTCACTGCTGCAGCATAGGAGCTCTCCTCACTGCTGGAGCACAGGAGCTTTCCTCACTGCTGGAACACCGGAGCTCTCCTCACTGCTGGAGCACAGGAGCTCTCCTCACTGCTGGAGCACAGGAACTCTCCTCACTGCTGGAGCACAGGAGCTCTCCTCACTGCTGGTGCACTGGAGCTCTCCTCACTGCTGGAGCACAGGAGCTCTCCTCACTGCTATAGCTCAGGAGGTCTCCTCACTGCTGGAGCACAGGAGCTCTCCTCACTGCTGGAGCACAGGAGCTCTCCTCACTGCTGGAACACAGGAGCTCTCCTCACTGCTGGAGCACAGGAGCTCTCCTCACTGCTGGAGCACAGGAGCTCTCTTCACTGCTGGAGCACAGGAGCTCTCCTCACTGCTTGAGCACAGGAGCTCTCCTCACTGCTGGAGCACAGGAGCTCTCCTCACTGCTGGAACACAGGAGCTCTCCTCACTGCTGGAGCACAGGAGCTGACCTCACTGCTGGAGAACGGGAGCTCTCCTAACTGCTGGAGCACAGGAGCTCTCCTCACTGCTGGAGCACAGGAGCTCTCCTCACTGCTGGAGCACAGGAGCTCTCCTCAGTGCTGGAGCACCGGCGCTCTCCTCACTGCTGGAGCACCGGAGCTCTCCTCACTGCTGGAGCACAGGAGCACTCCTCACTGCTGGAGTGCAGGAGCTCTCTTCACTGCTGGAGCACAGGAGCTCTCCTCACTGCTGGAGCACAGGAGCTGTCCTCACTGCTTGAGCACAGGAGTTGTCCTCACTGCTGGAGCACTGGAACGCTCCTCACAGCTGGAGCACAGGAGCTCTCTTCACTGCTGGAGCACAGGAGCTCTCCTCACTGCTGGAGCACACGAGCTCTCCTCACTGCTGGAGCACGGGAGCTCTCTTCACTGCTGGAGCACAGGAGCTCTCCTCACCGCTGGAGCACCAGAGCTGTCCTCACTGCTGGAGCACAGGTGCTCTCCTCATTGCTGGAGCACGGGAGCTCTCCTTACTGCTGGAGCACAGGAGCTCTCCTCACTGCTGGAGCACAGGAGCTCTCCTCTCTGCTTGAGCACAGGAGCTCTCCTCACTGCTGGAGCACAGGAGCTCTCCTCACTGCTGGAACACCGGAGCTCTCCTCACCGCTGGAGCACTGGAGCTCTCCTCACTGCTGGAGCACAGGAGCTCTCCTCACTGCTGGAGCACAGGAGCTCTCCTCACTGCTGCAGCATAGGAGTTCTCCTCACTGCTGGAGCGCAGGAGCTCTCCTCACTGCTGGAACACCGGAGCTCTCCTCACTGCTGGAGCACAGGAGCTCTCCTCACTGCTGGAGCACAGGAACTCTCCTCACTGCTGGAGCACAGGAGCTCTCCTCACTGCTGGTGCACTGGAGCTCTCCTCACTGCTGGAGCACAGGAGCTCTTCTCACTGCTATAGCTCAGGAGGTCTCCTCACTGCTGGAGCACAGGAGCTCTCCTCACTGCTGGAGCACAGGAGCTCTCCTCACTGCTGGAACACAGGAGCTCTCCTCACTGCTGGAGCACAGGAGCTCTCCTCACTGCTGGAGAACAGGAGCTGTCCTCACTGCTGGAGCACAGGAGCTCCCCTCACTGCTGGAGCATGGGAGCTCTCCTCACTGCTGGAGCACAGGAGCTCTCCTCACTGCTGGAGCACAGGAGCTCTCCTCACTGCTGCAGCATAGGAGCTCTCCTCACTGCTGGAGCACAGGAGCTCTCCTCACTGCTGGAACACCGGAACTCTCCTCACTGCTGGAGCACAGGAGCTCTCGTCACTGCTGGAGCACAGGAACTCTCCTCACTGCTGGAGCACAGGAGCTCTCCTCACTGCTGGTGCACTGGAGCTCTCCTCACTGCTGGAGCACAGGAGCTCTCCTCACTGCTGGAGCTCAGGAGGTCTCCTCACTGCTGGAGCACAGGAGCTCTCCTCACTGCTGGAGCACAAGAGATCTCCTCACTGCTGGTGCACAGGAGCTCTCCTCAATGCTGGAGCACCGGCGCTCTCCTCACTGCTGGAGCACCGGAGCTCTCCTCACTGCTGGAGCACAGGAGCACTCCTCACTGCTGGAGTGCAGGAGCTCTCCTCACTGCTGGAGCACAGGAGCTCTCCTCACTGCTAGAGCACAGGAGTTCTCCTCACTGCTGGAGCACAGGAGCTCTCCTCACTGCTGGGGAACAGGAGCTGTCCTCACTGCTGGAGCACAGGAGCTCTCCTCACTGCTGGAGCATGGGAGCTCTCCTCACTGGTGGAGCACAGGAGCTCTCCTCACTGCTGGAGCACAGGAGCTCTACTCACTGCTGGAGCACAGGAGCACTCCTCACTGCTGGAGCACAGGATCTCTCCTCACTGCTGGAGCCCAGGAGCTCTCCTCAGTGCTGGAGCACCGGAGCTCTCCTCACTGCTGGAGCACAGGAGCTCTCCTCACTAATGGAGCACAGGAGCTCTCCTCACTGCTGGAGCACAGGAGCTCTAATCACTGCTGGAGCACAGGAGCTGTCCTCACTGCTGGAGCACGGGAACTCTCCTCGCTGCTGGAGCATAGGAGCTCTCCTCACTGCTGGAGCTCAGGAGGTCTCCTCACTGCAGGAAAACAGGAGGTCTCCTCACTGCTGAAGCACAGGAGCTCTCCTCACTGCAGGAGCACAGGAGCTCTCCTCACTGCTGGAGCACAGGAGATCTCCTCACTGCTGGAGCACCGGAACTCTCTTCACTGCTGGAGCACAGGAGCTCTCCTCACTGCTGGAGCACAGGAGCTCTCCTCACTGCTGGAGCACAGGAGTTCTTTTCACTGCTGGAGCACAGGAGCTCTCCTCACTGCTGTAGCACAGGAGCTGTCCTGACTGCTGGCGCACGGGAGCTCTCCTCACTCCTTTAGCACAGGAGCTCTCCTCACTGCTTGAATACAGGAGCTCTCCTCACTGCTGGAGCACAGTAGCTCCCCTCACTGCTAGAGCACAGGAGCTCTCCTCACTGCTGGAGCACAGGAGCTCTCCTCACTGCTGGAGCACAGGAACTCTCCTCACTGCTGCAGCTCAGGAGCTCTCCTCACTGCTGGAGCACAGGAGCTCTCCTCACCGCTGGAGCACCAGAGCTGTCCTCACTGCTGGAGCACAGCACCTCCACTCATTGCTGGAGCATGCGAGCTCTCCGTACTGATGGAGCACAGGAGCTCTCCTCACTGCTGGAGCTCAGGAGCTCTCCTCACTGCTGGAGCACAGGTGCTCTCCTCACTGCCTGAGCACAAAATCTCTCCTCACTGCTGGAGCACAGGAGCTCTCCTCACTGCTGGAGCACAGGAGCTCTCTTCACTGCTGGAGCACCGGAACTCTCTTCACTGCTGGAGCACGCGAGCTCTCCTATCTGCTGGAGCACAGGAGCTCTCCTCACTGCTGCAGAACAGGAGCTGTCCTCACTGCTGGAGCACCGGAGCTCTCCTCACTGCTGCAGCATGGGAGCTCTCCCCACTGCTGGAGCACGGGAGCTCTCCTCACTGCTGGAGCACAGGAGCTCACCTCACTGCTGGAGCACAGGAGCTGTCCTCACTGATGGAGCACAGGAGCTCTCCTCACTGCTGGAGTACAGGAGCTCTCCTCACTGCTGGAGCACAGGAGCTCTCCTCATTGCTGGAGCACAGGAGCTCTCCTCACTGCTTGAGCACAGGAGATCTCCTCATTGCTGGAGCACCGGAGCTCTCCTCACTGTTGGAGCACACGAGCTCTCCTCACTGCAGGAGAACAGGAGCTGTCCTCACTGCTGGAGCACAGGAGCCCTCCTCACTGCTGGAGCACAGGGGCTCTCCTCACTGCTGGAGCACATAAGCTCCCCTCACTGCTGGAGCACAGGAGCTCTCATCACTGCTGGAGCACAGGAACTCACCTCACTGCTGGAGCACAGGAGCTCTCCTCACTGCTGGAGCACCGGAACTCTTCTCACTGCTGGAGCACAGGAGGTCTCCTAACTGCTGGAGCACAGGAGCTCTCCTCACTGCTGGAGCACCGGATCTGTCCTCCCAGCTGGAGCACAGGAGCTCTCCTCACTGCTGCAGCAGAGCTCTCCTCACTGCTGGAGCATGGGAGCTCTTTTCACTGCTGGAGCACGGGAGCTCTCCTCACTTCTGGAGCACGGCAACTCTCCTCACTGCTGGAGCACGGGAGCTCTCCTCACTGCTGGATCACAGGAGCTCTCCTCACTGCTGGAGCATAGGAGCTCTCCACACTGCTGGAACACCAGACCTCTCCTCACTGCTGGTGCACAGCAGCTCTCCTCACTGCTGGAGCACAGGAGCTGTCCACACTGCTGGAGCACAGGAGCTCTCCTCACTGTTGGAGCACAGGAGCTCTCCTCACTGCTGGAGCACAGAAGCTCTCCTCGCTGCTGGAGCACAGGAGCTCTCCTCACTGCTGGAGCACAGGAGCTCTCCTCACTGCTGCAGCACAGGAGCTCTCCTCACTGCTGGAGCACAAGAGCTTTCCTCACAGCTGGAGCGCTGGAGCTGTCCTCACTGCTGGAGCACAGGAGCTGTCCTCACTGCTGTAGCACAGGAGCTCTCCTCACTGCTGGAGCACAGGAGCTCTCCTCACTGTTGGAGAACCGCAGCTCTCCTCACTGCTGGAGCACAGGAGCCCTCCTCACTGCTGGAGTACAGGAGCTCTCCTCACTGCTGGAGCACAGGAGCTGTCCTCACTGCTTGAGCACAGGAGTTGTCCTCACTGCTGGAGCAACGCAGCTCTTTTCACTGCTGGAGCACCGGAGCTCTCCTCACAGGTGGAGCACAGGGCCTCTCATCACTGCTGGAGCACAGTAGCTCTCCTCACTGCTGGAGCACTGGAAAGCTCCTCACATCTGGAGCACAGGAGCTCTCCTCACTGCTGGAGCACACGAGCTCTCCTCACTGCTGGAGCACGGGAGCTCTCTTCACTGCTGGAGCACAGGAGCTCTTCTCACCGCTGGACCACCAGAGCTGTCCTCACTGCTGGAGCACAGGTGCTCTCCTCATTGCTGGAGCACGGGAGCTCTCCTTACTGCTGGAGCACAGGAGCTCTCCTCACTGCTGGAGCACAGGAGCTCTCCTCTCTGCTTGAGCACAGGAGCTCTCCTCACTGCTGGAGCACAGGAGCTCTCCTCACTGCTGGAACACCGGAGCTCTCCTCACTGCTGGAGCACTGGAGCTCTCCTCACTGCTGGAGCACAGGAGCTCTCCTCACTGCTGGAGCACAGGAGCTCTCCTCACTGCTGCAGCATAGGAGCTCTCCTCACTGCTGGAGCACAGGAGCTCTCCTCACTGCTGCAACACGGGAGCTCTCCTCACTGCTGGAGCACAGGAGCTCTCCTCACTGCTGGAGCACAGGAACTCTCCTCACTGCTGGAGCACAGGAGCTCTCCTCACTGCTGGTGCACTGGAGCTCTCCTCACTGCTGGAGCACAGGAGCTCTCCTCACTGCTATAGCTCAGGAGGTCTCCTCACTGCTGGAGCACAGGAGCTCTCCTCACTGCTGGAGCACAGGAGCTCTCCTCACTGCTGGAACACAGGAGCTCTCCTCACTGCTGGAGCACAGGAGCTCTCCTCACTGCTGGAGCACAGGAGCTCTCTTCACTGCTGGAGCACAGGAGCTCTCCTCACTGCTTGAGCACAGGAGCTCTCCTCACTGCTGGAGCACAGGAGCTCTCCTCACTGCTGGAACACAGGAGCTCTCCTCACTGCTGGAGCACAGGAGCTGACCTCACTGCTGGAGAACGGGAGCTCTCCTAACTGCTGGAGCACAGGAGCTCTCCTCACTGCTGGAGAACAGGAGCTCTCCTCACTGCTGGAGCACAGGAGCTCTCCTCAGTGCTGGAGCACCGGCGCTCTCCTCACTGCTGGAGCACCGGAGCTCTCCTCACTGCTGGAGCACAGGAGCACTCCTCACTGCTGGAGTGCAGGAGCTCTCCTCACTGCTGGAGCACAGGAGCTCTCCTCACTGCTAGAGCACAGGAGTTCTCCTCACTGCTGGATCACAGGTGCTCTCCTCACTGCTGGAGAACAGGAGCTGTCCTCACTGCTGGAGCACAGGAGCTCTCCTCACTGCTGGAGCATGGGAGCTCTCCTCACTGCTGGAGCACCGGAACTCTCTTCACTGCTGGAGCACGCGAGCTCTCCTATCTGCTGGAGCACAGGAGCTCTCCTCACTGCTGCAGAACAGGAGCTGTCCTCACTGCTGGAGCACAGGAGCTCTCCTCACTGCTGGAGCATGGGAGCTCTCCCCACTGCTGGAGCATGGGAGCTCTCCTCACTGCTGGAGCACAGGAGCTCACCTCACTGCTGGAGCACAGGAGCTGTCCTCACTGATGGAGCACAGGATTTCTCCTCACTGC
Source organism: Schistocerca gregaria (assembly GCF_023897955.1). Lineage (NCBI taxonomy): Eukaryota > Metazoa > Arthropoda > Insecta > Orthoptera > Acrididae > Schistocerca > Schistocerca gregaria. The sequence continues at coordinate 672,988,295 of NC_064924.1, read as the reverse complement.
TGGAGTACAAAAGCTCTCCTCACTGCTGGAGCACAGGAGCTCTCCTCACTGCTGGAGCACAGGAGCTCTCCTCACTGCTTGAGCACAGGAGATCTCCTCATTGCTGGACCACCGGAGCTCTCCTCACTGTTGGAGCACACGAGCTCTCCTCACTGCTGGAGAACAGGAGCTGTCCTCACTGCTGGAGCACAGGAGCCCTCCTCACTGCTGGAGCACAGGAGCTCTCCTCACTGCTGGAGCACATAAGCTCCTCTCACTGCTGGAGCACAGGAGCTCTCATCACTGCTGGAGCACAGGAACTCACCTCACTGCTGGAGCACAGGAGCTCTCCTCACTGCTGGAGCACCGGAACTCTCCTCACTGCTGGAGCACAGGAGCTCTCCTAACTGCTGGAGCACAGGAGCTCTCCTCACTGCTGGAGCACCGGATCTGTCCTCCCAGCTGGAGCACAGGAGCTCTCCTCACTGCTGCAGCAGAGCTCTCCTCACTGCTGGAGCATGGGAGCTCATTTCACTGCTGGAGCACGGGAGCTCTCCTCACTTCTGGAGCACGGCAACTCTCCTCACTGCTGGAGCACGGGAGCTCTCCTCACTGCTGGAGCACAGGAGCTCTCCTCACTGCTGGAGCATAGGAGCTCTCCACACTGCTGGAACACCAGACCTCTCCTCACTGCTGGAGCACAGGAACTCTCCTCACTGCTGGAGCACAGGAGCTGTCCACACTGCTGGAGCACAGGAGCTCTCCTCACTGTTGGAGCACAGGAGCTCTCCTCACTGCTTGAGCACAGAAGCTCTCCTCGCTGCTGGAGCACAGGAGCTCCCCTCACTGCTGGAGCACAGGAGCTCTCCTCACTGCTGCAGCACAGGAGCTCTCCTCACTGCTGGAGCACAAGAGCTGTCCTCACAGCTGGAGTGCAGGAGCTGTCCTCACTGCTGGAGCACAGGAGCTGTCCTCACTGCTGTAGCACAGGAGCTCTCCTCACTGCTGGAGCACAGGAGCTCTCCTCACTGCTGGAGCACAGGAGCTCTCCTCACTGCTTGAGCACAGGAGATCTCCTCATTGCTGGACCACCGGAGCTCTCCTCACTGTTGGAGCACACGAGCCCTCCTCACTGCTGGAGTACAGGAGCTCTCCTCACTGCTGGAGCACAGGAGCTGTCCTCACTGCTTGAGCACAGGAGTTGTCCTCACTGCTGGAGCACCGCAGCTCTTTTCACTGCTGGAGCACCGGAGCTCTCCTCACAGGTGGAGCACAGGGCCTCTCATCACTGCTGGAGCACAGTAGCTCTCCTCACTGCTGGAGCACTGGAAAGCTCCTCACAGCTGGAGCACAGGAGCTTTCCTCACTGCTGGAGCACACGAGCTCTCCTCACTGCTGGAGCACGGGAGCTCTCTTCACTGCTGGAGCACAGGAGCTCTTCTCACCGCTGGAGCACCAGAGCTGTCCTCACTGCTGGAGCACAGGTGCTCTCCTCATTGCTGGAGCACGGGAGCTCTCCTTACTGCTGGAGCACAGGAGCACTCCTCACTGCTGGAGCACAGGAGCTCTCCTCTCTGCTTGAGCACAGGAGCTCTCCTCACTGCTGGAGCACAGGAGCTCTCCTCACTGCTGGAACACCGGAGCTCTCCTCACTGCTGGAGCACTGGAGCTCTCCTCACTGCTGGAGCACAGGAGCTCTCCTCACTGCTGGATCACAGGTGCTCTCCTCACTGCTGGAGAACAGGAGCTGTCCTCACTGCTGGAGCACAGGAGCTCCCCTCACTGCTGGAGCATGGGAGCTCTCCTCACTGCTGGAGCACAGGAGCTCTCCTCACTGCTGGAGCACAGGAGCTCTCCTCACTGCTGCAGCATAGGAGCTCTCCTCACTGCTGGAGCACAGGAGCTCTCCTCACTGCTGGAACACCGGAACTCTCCTCACTGCTGGAGCACAGGAGCTCTCGTCACTGCTGGAGCACAGGAACTCTCCTCACTGCTGGAGCACAGGAGCTCTCCTCACTGCTGGTGCACTGGAGCTCTCCTCACTGCTGGAGCACAGGAGCTCTCCTCACTGCTGGAGCTCAGGAGGTCTCCTCACTGCTGGAGCACAGGAGCTCTCCTCACTGCTGGAGCACAAGAGATCTCCTCACTGCTGGTGCACAGGAGCTCTCCTCAATGCTGGAGCACCGGCGCTCTCCTCACTGCTGGAGCACCGGAGCTCTCCTCACTGCTGGAGCACAGGAGCACTCCTCACTGCTGGAGTGCAGGAGCTCTCCTCACTGCTGGAGCACAGGAGCTCTCCTCACTGCTAGAGCACAGGAGTTCTCCTCACTGCTGGAGCACAGGAGCTCTCCTCACTGCTGGGGAACAGGAGCTGTCCTCACTGCTGGAGCACAGGAGCTCTCCTCACTGCTGGAGCATGGGAGCTCTCCTCACTGGTGGAGCACAGGAGCTCTCCTCACTGCTGGAGCACAGGAGCTCTACTCACTGCTGGAGCACAGGAGCACTCCTCACTGCTGGAGCACAGGATCTCTCCTCACTGCTGGAGCCCAGGAGCTCTCCTCAGTGCTGGAGCACCGGAGCTCTCCTCACTGCTGGAGCACAGGAGCTCTCCTCACTAATGGAGCACAGGAGCTCTCCTCACTGCTGGAGCACAGGAGCTCTAATCACTGCTGGAGCACAGGAGCTGTCCTCACTGCTAGAGCACGGGAACTCTCCTCGCTGCTGGAGCATAGGAGCTCTCCTCACTGCTGGAGCTCAGGAGGTCTCCTCACTGCAGGAAAACAGGAGGTCTCCTCACTGCTGAAGCACAGGAGCTCTCCTCACTGCAGGAGCACAGGTGCTCTCCTCACTGCTGGAGCACAGGAGATCTCCTCACTGCTGGAGCACCGGAACTCTCTTCACTGCTGGAGCACAGGAGCTCTCCTCACTGCTGGAGCACAGGAGCTCTCCTCACTGCTGGAGCACAGGAGTTCTTTTCACTGCTGGAGCACAGGAGCTCTCCTCACTGCTGTAGCACAGGAGCTGTCCTGACTGCTGGCGCACGGGAGCTCTCCTCACTGCTTTAGCACAGGAGCTCTCCTCACTGCTTGAATACAGGAGCTCTCCTCACTGCTGGAGCACAGTAGCTCCCCTCACTGCTAGAGCACAGGAGCTCTCCTCACTGCTGGAGCACAGGAGCTCTCCTCACTGCTGGAGCACAGGAACTCTCCTCACTGCTGCAGCTCAGGAGCTCTCCTCACTGCTGGAGCACAGGAGCTCTCCTCACCGCTGGAGCACCAGAGCTGTCCTCACTGCTGGAGCACAGCACCTCCACTCATTGCTGGAGCATGCGAGCTCTCCGTACTGATGGAGCACAGGAGCTCTCCTCACTGCTGGAGCTCAGGAGCTCTCCTCACTGCTGGAGCACAGGTGCTCTCCTCACTGCTGGAGCACAAAATCTCTCCTCACTGCTGGAGCACAGGAGCTCTCCTCACTGCTGGAGCACAGGAGCTCTCTTCACTGCTGGAGCACCGGAACTCTCTTCACTGCTGGAGCACGCGAGCTCTCCTATCTGCTGGAGCACAGGAGCTCTCCTCACTGCTGCAGAACAGGAGCTGTCCTCACTGCTGGAGCACCGGAGCTCTCCTCACTGCTGCAGCATGGGAGCTCTCCCCACTGCTGGAGCACGGGAGCTCTCCTCACTGCTGGAGCACAGGAGCTCACCTCACTGCTGGAGCACAGGAGCTGTCCTCACTGATGGAGCACAGGAGCTCTCCTCACTGCTGGAGTACAGGAGCTCTCCTCACTGCTGGAGCACAGGAGCTCTCCTCATTGCTGGAGCACAGGAGCTCTCCTCACTGCTTGAGCACAGGAGATCTCCTCATTGCTGGAGCACCGGAGCTCTCCTCACTGTTGGAGCACACGAGCTCTCCTCACTGCAGGAGAACAGGAGCTGTCCTCACTGCTGGAGCACAGGAGCCCTCCTCACTGCTGGAGCACAGGAGCTCTCCTCACTGCTGGAGCACATAAGCTCCCCTCACTGCTGGAGCACAGGAGCTCTCATCACTGCTGGAGCACAGGAACTCACCTCACTGCTGGAGCACAGGAGCTCTCCTCACTGCTGGAGCACCGGAACTCTTCTCACTGCTGGAGCACAGGAGCTCTCCTAACTGCTGGAGCACAGGAGCTCTCCTCACTGCTGGAGCACCGGATCTGTCCTCCCAGCTGGAGCACAGGAGCTCTCCTCACTGCTGCAGCAGAGCTCTCCTCACTGCTGGAGCATGGGAGCTCTTTTCACTGCTGGAGCACGGGAGCTCTCCTCACTTCTGGAGCACGGCAACTCTCCTCACTGCTGGAGCACGGGAGCTCTCCTCACTGCTGGATCACAGGAGCTCTCCTCACTGCTGGAGCATAGGAGCTCTCCACACTGCTGGAACACCAGACCTCTCCTCACTGCTGGTGCACAGCAGCTCTCCTCACTGCTGGAGCACAGGAGCTGTCCACACTGCTGGAGCACAGGAGCTCTCCTCACTGTTGGAGCACAGGAGCTCTCCTCACTGCTGGAGCACAGAAGCTCTCCTCGCTGCTGGAGCACAGGAGCTCTCCTCACTGCTGGAGCACAGGAGCTCTCCTCACTGCTGCAGCACAGGAGCTCTCCTCACTGCTGGAGCACAAGAGCTTTCCTCACAGCTGGAGCGCTGGAGCTGTCCTCACTGCTGGAGCACAGGAGCTGTCCTCACTGCTGTAGCACAGGAGCTCTCCTCACTGCTGGAGCACAGGAGCTCTCCTCACTGTTGGAGAACCGCAGCTCTCCTCACTGCTGGAGCACAGGAGCCCTCCTCACTGCTGGAGTACAGGAGCTCTCCTCACTGCTGGAGCACAGGAGCTGTCCTCACTGCTTGAGCACAGGAGTTGTCCTCACTGCTGGAGCAACGCAGCTCTTTTCACTGCTGGAGCACCGGAGCTCTCCTCACAGGTGGAGCACAGGGCCTCTCATCACTGCTGGAGCACAGTAGCTCTCCTCACTGCTGGAGCACTGGAAAGCTCCTCACAGCTGGAGCACAGGAGCTCTCCTCACTGCTGGAGCACACGAGCTCTCCTCACTGCTGGAGCACGGGAGCTCTCTTCACTGCTGGAGCACAGGAGCTCTTCTCACCGCTGGACCACCAGAGCTGTCCTCACTGCTGGAGCACAGGTGCTCTCCTCATTGCTGGAGCACGGGAGCTCTCCTTACTGCTGGAGCACAGGAGCTCTCCTCACTGCTGGAGCACAGGAGCTCTCCTCTCTGCTTGAGCACAGGAGCTCTCCTCACTGCTGGAGCACAGGAGCTCTCCTCACTGCTGGAACACCGGAGCTCTCCTCACTGCTGGAGCACTGGAGCTCTCCTCACTGCTGGAGCACAGGAGCTCTCCTCACTGCTGGAGCACAGGAGCTCTCCTCACTGCTGCAGCATAGGAGCTCTCCTCACTGCTGGAGCACAGGAGCTCTCCTCACTGCTGGAACACCGGAGCTCTCCTCACTGCTGGAGCACAGGAGCTCTCCTCACTGCTGGAGCACAGGAACTCTCCTCACTGCTGGAGCACAGGAGCTCTCCTCACTGCTGGTGCACTGGAGCTCTCCTCACTGCTGGAGCACAGGAGCTCTCCTCACTGCTATAGCTCAGGAGGTCTCCTCACTGCTGGAGCACAGGAGCTCTCTTCACTGCTGGAGCACAGGAGCTCTCCTCACTGCTGGAACACAGGAGCTCTCCTCACTGCTGGAGCACAGGAGCTCTCCTCACTGCTGGAGCACAGGAGCTCTCTTCACTGCTGGAGCACAGGAGCTCTCCTCACTGCTTGAGCACAGGAGCTCTCCTCACTGCTGGAGCACAGGAGCTCTCCTCACTGCTGGAACACAGGAGCTCTCCTCACTGCTGGAGCACAGGAGCTGACCTCACTGCTGGAGAACGGGAGCTCTCCTAACTGCTGGAGCACAGGAGCTCTCCTCACTGCTGGAGAACAGGAGCTCTCCTCACTGCTGGAGCACAGGAGCTCTCCTCAGTGCTGGAGCACCGGCGCTCTCCTCACTGCTGGAGCACCGGAGCTCTCCTCACTGCTGGAGCACAGGAGCACTCCTCACTGCTGGAGTGCAGGAGCTCTCCTCACTGCTGGAGCACAGGAGCTCTCCTCACTGCTAGAGCACAGGAGTTCTCCTCACTGCTGGATCACAGGTGCTCTCCTCACTGCTGGAGAACAGGAGCTGTCCTCACTGCTGGAGCACAGGAGCTCTCCTCACTGCTGGAGCATGGGAGCTCTCCTCACTGCTGGAGCACCGGAACTCTCTTCACTGCTGGAGCACGCGAGCTTTCCTATCTGCTGGAGCACAGGAGCTCTCCTCACTGCTGCAGAACAGGAGCTGTCCTCACTGCTGGAGCACAGGAGCTCTCCTCACTGCTGGAGCATGGGAGCTCTCCCCACTGCTGGAGCACGGGAGCTCTCCTCACTGCTGGAGCACAGGAGCTCACCTCACTGCTGGAGCACAGGAGCTGTCCTCACTGATGGAGCACAGGATTTCTCCTCACTGCTGGAGTTTAAAAGCTCTCCTCACTGCTGGAGCACAGGAGCTCTCCTCACTGCTGGAGCACAGGAGCTCTCCTCACTGCTTGAGCACAGGAGATCTCCTCATTGCTGGACCACCGGAGCTCTCCTCACTGTTGGAGCACACGAGCTCTCCTCACTGCTGGAGAACAGGAGCTGTCCTCACTGCTGGAGCACAGGAGCCCTCCTCACTGCTGCAGCACAGGAGCTCTCCTCACTGCTGGAGCACATAAGCTCCTCTCACTGCTGGAGCACAGGAGCTCTCATCACTGCTGGAGCACAGGAACTCACCTCACTGCTGGAGCACAGGAGCTCTCCTCACTGCTGGAGCACCGGAACTCTCCTCACTGCTGGAGCACAGGAGCTCTCCTAACTGCTGGAGCACAGGAGCTCTCCTCACTGCTGGAGCACCGGATCTGTCCTCCCAGCTGGAGCACAGGAGCTCTCCTCACTGCTGCAGCAGAGCTCTCCTCACTGCTGGAGCATGGGAGCTCATTTCACTGCTGGAGCACGGGAGCTCTCCTCACTTCTGGAGAACGGCAACTCTCCTCACTGCTGGAGCACGGGAGCTCTCCTCACTGCTGGAGCACAGGAGCTCTCCTCACTGCTGGAGCATAGGAGCTCTCCACACTGCTGGAACACCAGACCTCTCCTCACTGCTGGAGCACAGGAACTCTCCTCACTGCTGGAGCACAGGAGCTGTCCACACTGCTGGAGCACAGGAGCTCTCCTCACTGTTGGAGCACAGGAGCTCTCCTCACTGCTTGAGCACAGAAGCTCTCCTCGCTGCTGGAGCACAGGAGCTCCCCTCACTGCTGGAGCACAGGAGCTCTCCTCACTGCTGCAGCACAGGAGCTCTCCTCACTGCTGGAGCACAAGAGCTGTCCTCACAGCTGGAGTGCAGGAGCTGTCCTCACTGCTGGAGCACAGGAGCTGTCCTCACTGCTGTAGCACAGGAGCTCTCCTCACTGCTGGAGCACAGGAGCTCTCCTCACTGCTGGAGCACAGGAGCTCTCCTCACTGCTTGAGCACAGGAGATCTCCTCATTGCTGGACCACCGGAGCTCTCCTCACTGTTGGAGCACACGAGCCCTCCTCACTGCTGGAGTACAGGAGCTCTCCTCACTGCTGGAGCACAGGAGCTGTCCTCACTGCTTGAGCACAGGAGTTGTCCTCACTGCTGGAGCACCGCAGCTCTTTTCACTGCTGGAGCACCGGAGCTCTCCTCACAGGTGGAGCACAGGGCCTCTCATCACTGCTGGAGCACAGTAGCTCTCCTCACTGCTGGAGCACTGGAAAGCTCCTCACAGCTGGAGCACAGGAGCTCTCCTCACTGCTGGAGCACACGAGCTCTCCTCACTGCTGGAGCACGGGAGCTCTCTTCACTGCTGGAGCACAGGAGCTCTTCTCACCGCTGGAGCACCAGAGCTGTCCTCACTGCTTGAGCACAGGTGCTCTCCTCATTGCTGGAGCACGGGAGCTCTCCTTACTGCTGGAGCACAGGAGCACTCCTCACTGCTGGAGCACAGGAGCTCTCCTCTCTGCTTGAGCACAGGAGCTCTCCTCACTGCTGGAGCACAGGAGCTCTCCTCACTGCTGGAACACCGGAGCTCTCCTCACTGCTGGAGCACTGGAGCTCTCCTCACTGCTGGAGCACAGGAGCTCTCCTCACTGCTGGAGCACAGGAGCTCTCCTCACTGCTGCAGCATAGGAGCTCTCCTCACTGCTGGAGCACAGGAGCTCTCCTCACTGCTGGAACACCGGAGCTCTCCTCACTGCTGGAGCACAGGAGCTCTCCTCACTGCTGGAGCACAGGAAATCTCCTCACTGCTGGAGCACAGGAGCTCTCCTCACTGCTGGTGCACTGGAGCTCTCCTCACTGCTGGAGCACAGGAGCTCTCCTCACTGCTATAGCTCAGGAGGTCTCCTCACTGCTGCAGCACAGGAGCTCTCCTCACTGCTGGAGCACAGGAGCTCTATTCACTGCTGGAACACAGGAGCTCTCCTCACTGCTGGAGCACAGGAGCTCTCCTCACTGCTGGAGCACAGGAGCTCTCTTCACTGCTGGAGCACAGGAGCTCTCCTCAATGCTTGAGCACAGGAGCTCTCCTCACTGCTGGAGCACAGGAGCTCTCCTCACTGCTGGAGCACAGGAGCTCTCCTCACTGCTGGAACACAGGAGCTCTCCTCACTGCTGGAGCACAGGAGCTCTCCTCACTGCTGGAGCACAGGAGCTCTCTTCACTGCTGGAGCACAGGAGCTCTCCTCACTGCTGGAGCACAGGAGCTCTCCTAACTGCTGGAGCACAGGAGCTCTCCTTACTGCTGCAGCAGAGCTCTCCTCACTGCTGGAGCATGGGAGCTCATTTCACTGCTGGAGCACGGGAGCTCTCCTCACTTCTGGAGCACGGCAACTCTCCTCACTGCTGGAGCACGGGAGCTCTCCTCACTGCTGGAGCACAGGAGCTCTCCTCCCTGCTGGAGCATAGGAGCTCTCCACACTGCTGGAACACCAGACCTCTCCTCACTGCTGGAGCACAGGAGCTCTCCTCACTGCTGGAGCACAGGAGCTGTCCACACTGCTGGAGCACAGGAGCTCTCCTCACTGTTGGAGCACAGGAGCTCTCCTCACTGCTGGAGTACAGAAGCTCTCCTCGCTGCTGGAGCACAGGAGCTCCCCTCACTGCTGGAGCACAGGAGCTCTCCTCACTGCTGCAGCACAGGAGCTCTCCTCACTGCTGGAGCACAAGAGCTGTCCTCACAGCTGGAGCGCAGGAGCTGTCCTCACTGCTGGAGCACAGGAGCTGTCCTCACTGCTGTAGCACAGGAGCTCTCCTCACTGCTGGAGCACAGGAGCTCTCCTCACTGTTGGAGAACCGCAGCTCTTCTCACTGCTGGAGCACAGGAGCCCTCCTCACTGCTGGAGTACAGGAGCTCTCCTCACTGCTGGAGCACAGGAGCTGTCCTCACTGCTTGAGCACAGGAGTTGTCCTCATTGCTGGAGCACCGCAGCTCTTTTCACTGCTGGAGCACCGGAGCTCTCCTCACAGGTGGAGCACAGGGCCTCTCATCACTGCTGGAGCACAGTAGCTCTCCTCACTGCTGGAGCACTGGAAAGCTCCTCACAGCTGGAGCACAGGAGCTCTCCTCACTGCTGGAGCACACGAGCTCTCCTCACTGCTGGAGCACGGGAGCTCTCTTCACTGCTTGAGCACTGGAGCTCTTCTCACCGCTGGAGCACCAGAGCTGTCCTCACTGCTGGAGCACAGGTGCTCTCCTCATTGCTGGAGCACGGGAGCTCTCCTTACTGCTGGAGCACAGGAGCACTCCTCACTGCTGGAGCACAGGAGCTCTCCTCTCTGCTTGAGCACAGGAGCTCTCCTCACTGCTGGAGTACAGGAGCTCTCCTCACTGCTGGAACACCGGAGCTCTCCTCACTGCTGGAGCACTGGAGCTCTCCTCACTGCTGGAGCACAGGAGCTCTCCTCACTGCTGGAGCACAGGAGCTCTCCTCACTGCTGCAGCATAGGAGCTCTCCTCACTGCTGGAGCACAGGAGCTCTCCTCACTGCTGGAACACCGGAGCTCTCCTCACTGCTGGAGCACAGGAGCTCTCCTCACTGCTGGAGCACAGGAAATCTCCTCACTGCTGGAGCACAGGAGCTCTCCTCACTGCTGGTGCACTGGAGCTCTCCTCACTGCTGGAGCACAGGAGCTCTCCTCACTGCTATAGCTCAGGAGGTCTCCTCACTGCTGGAGCACAGGAGCTCTCCTCACTGCTGGAGCACAGGAGCTCTCCTCACTGCTGGAACACAGGAGCTCTCCTCACTGCTGGAGCACAGGAGCTCTCCTCACTGCTGGAGCACAGGAGCTCTCTTCACTGCTGGAGCACAGGAGCTCTCCTCACTGCTTGAGCACAGGAGCTCTCCTCACTGCTGGAGCACAGGAGCTCTCCTCACTGCTGGAACACAGGAGCTCTCCTCACTGCTGGAGCACAGGAGCTGACCTCACTGCTGGAGAACGGGAGCTCTCCTAACTGCTGGAGCACAGGAGCTCTCCTCACTGCTGGAGCACAGGAGCTCTCCTCACTGCTGGAGCACAGGAGCTCTCCTCAGTGCTAGAGCACCGGCGCTCTCCTCACTGCTGGAGCACCGGAGCTCTCCTCACTGCTGGAGCACAGGAGCACTCCTCACTGCTGGAGTGCAGGAGCTCTCCTCACTGCTGGAGCACAGGAGCTCTCCTCACTGCTAGAGCACAGGAGTTCTCCTCACTGCTGGATCACACGTGCTCTCCTCACTGCTGGAGAACAGGAGCTGTCCTCACTGCTGGAGCACAGGAGCTCTCCTCACTGCTGGAGCATGGGAGCTCTCCTCACTGCTGGAGCACAGGAGCTCTCCTCACTGCTGGAGCAAAGGAGCTCTACTCACTGCTGGAGCACAGGAGCTCTCCTCACTGCTGGAGCACAGGAGCTCTCCTCAATGCTGTAGCCCAGGAGCTCTCCTCACTGCTGGAGCACCGGAGCTCTCCTCACTGCTGGAGCACAGGAGCTCTCCTCACTAATGGAGCACAGGAACTCTCCTCACTGCTGGAGCACAGGAGTTCTCCTCACTGCTGGAACACCGGAGCTCTCCTCACTGCTGGAGCACCGGAGCTCTCCTCACTGCTGGAGCACAGGAGCTCTCCTCACTGCTGGAGCACAGGAGCTCTCCTCACTGCTGCAGCATAGGAGCTCTCCTCACTGCTGGAGCACAGGAGCTCTCCTCACTGCTGGAACACCGGAACTCCCCTCACTGCTGGAGCACAGGAGCTCTCCTCACTGCTGGAGCACAGGAACTCTCCTCACTGCTGGAGCACAGGAGCTCTCCTCACTGCTGGTGCACTGGAGCTCTCCTCATGCTGGAGCACAGGAGCTCTCCTCACTGCTGGAGCTCAGGAGGTCTCCTCACTGCTGGAGCACATGAGCTCTCCTCCATGCTGGAGCACAAGAGATCTCCTCACTGCTGGAGCACAGGAGCTCTCCTCACTGCTGGAGCACAGGAGCTCTACTCACTGCTGGAGCACAGGAGCTCTCTTCACTGCTGGAGCACAGGAGTTGTCCTCACTGCTGGAGGACGGGAGGTCTCCTCACTGCTGGAGCACAGGAGCTCTCCTCACTGCTGGAGCACAGGAGCTCTCCTCACTGCTGGAGCACAGGAGCTCTCCTCAATGCTGAAGCACAGGAGCTCTCCTCACTGCTGGAGCACCGGATGTGTCCTCACAGCTGGAGCACAGGAGCTCTCCTCACTGCTGCAGCAGAGCTCTCCTCACTGCTGGAGCATGGGAGCTCTTTTCACTGCTGGAGCACAGGAGCTCTCCTCACTTCCTGAGCACGGGAACTCTCCTCACTGCTGGAGCACGGGAGCTCTCCTCACTGCTGGAGCACAGGAGCTCTCCTCACTGCTGGAGCACAGGAGCTCTCCTCACTGCTGGGGAACAGGAGCTCTCCTCACTGCTGGAGCACAGGAGGTCTCCTCACTGCTGGAGCACAGGAACTCTCCTCACTGCTGGAGCATGGGAGCTCTCCTCACTGCTGGAGCACAGGAGCTCTCCTCACCGCGGGAGCACCAGAGCTGTCCTCACTGCTGGAGCACAGGAGCTCTACTCATTGCTGGAGCACGGGAGCTCTCCGTACTGATGGAGCACAGGAGCTCTCCTCACTGCTGGAGCACAGGAGCTCTCCTCACTGCTGGAGCACAGGAGCTCTCCTCACTGCTGGAGCACAGGAGCTCTCCTCACTGCTGGAGCACAGGAGCTCTCCTCACTGCTGGAACACCGGAGCTCTCCTCACTCCTGAAGCACAGGAGCTCTCCTCACTGCTGGAGCACCGGATGTGTCCTCACAGCTGGAGCACAGGAGCTCTCCTCACTGCTGCAGCAGAGCTCTCCTCACTGCTGGAGCATGGGAGCTCTTTTCACTGCTGGAGCACAGGAGCTCTCCTCACTTCCTGAGCACGGGAACTCTCCCCACTGCTGGAGCACGGGAGCTCTCCTCACTGCTGGAGCACAGGAGCTCTCCTCACTGCTGGAGCACAGGAGCTCTCCTCACTGCTGGAGCACAGGAGCTGTCCACACGGCTGGAGCACAGGAGCTCTCCTCACTGTTGGAGCACAGGAGCTCTCTTCACTGCTGGAGCACAGAAGCTCTCCTCGCTGCTGGAGCACAGGAGCTCTCCTCACTGCTGGAGCACCGGAGCTCTCCTCACTGCTGGAGCACAGGAGCTCTCCTCACTGCTGGTGCACTGGACCTCTCCTCACTGCTGGAGAACAGGAGCTCTCCTCACTGCTGGAGCTCAGGAGGTCTCCTCACTGCTGCAGCACAGGTGCTCTCCTCACTGCTGGAGCATGGGAGCTCTCCTCACTGCTGGAGCACAGGAGCTCTCCTCACTGCTGGAGAACAGGAGCTCTCCTCACTGCTGGAGCACAGGAGCTCTCCTCACTGCTGGAGCACAGGAGCTCTCCTCACTGCTGGAGCACAGGGGTTCTCCTCACTGCTGGGGCACAGGAGCTCTCCTCACTGCTGGAGCACAGGAGCTGTCCTCATTGCTGGAGCACAGGAGCTCTCCTCACTGCTGGAGCATGGGAGCTCTCCTCACTGCTGGAGCACGGGAGCTCTCCTCACTGCTGGAGCACAGGAGCTGTCCCCACTGCTGGAGCACAGGGGCTCTCCTCACTGCTGGAGCATGGGAGCTCTGCTCACTGCTGGAGCACAGGAGCTGTTCTCACTGCTGGAGCACAGGGGCTCTCCTCATTGCTGGAGCATGGGAGCTCTGCTCACTGCTGGAGCACGCGAGCTCTCCTAACTGCTGGAGCACAGGAGCTCTCCTCACTGCTGCAGAACAGGAGCTGTCCTCACTGCTGGAGCACAGGAGCTCTCCTCACTGCATGAGCATGGGAGCTCTCCCCACTGCTGGAGCACGAGAGCTCTCCTCACTGCTGGAGCACAGGAGCTCACCTCACTGCTGGAGCACAGGAGCTGTCCTCACTGACGGAGCACAGGAGCTCTCCTCACTGCTGGAGTACAGGAGCTCTCCTCACTGCTGGAGCACAGGAGCTCTCCTCACTGCTGGAACACCGGAGCTCTCCTCACTGCTGGAGCACAGGAGCTCTCCTCACTGCTGGAGCACAGGAACTCTCCTCACTGCTGGAGCACAGGAGCTCTCCTCACTGCTGGTGCACTGGAGCTCTCCTCACTGCTGGAGCACAGGAGCTCTCCTCACTGCTATAGCTCAGGAGGTCTCCTCACTGCTGGAGCACAGGAGCTCTCCTCACTGCTGGAGCACAGGAGCTCTCCTCACTGCTGGAACACAGGAGCTCTCCTCACTGCTGGAGCACAGGAGCTCTCCTCACTACTGGAGCACAGGAGCTCTCTTCACTGCTGGAGCACAGGAGCTGACCTCACTGCTGGAGAACGGGAGCTCTCCTAACTGCTGGAGCACAGGAGCTCTCCTCACTGCTGGAGCACAGGAGCTCTCCTCACTGCTGGAGCACAGGAGCTCTCCTCAATGCTGGAGCACCGGCGCTCTCCTCACTGCTGGAGCACAGGTGCTCTCCTCACTGCTGGAGCACAGGAGCTCTCCTCACTGCTGCAGCATAGGAGCTCTCCTCATTGCTGGAGCACAGGAGCTCTCCTCACTGCTGGAACACCAGAGCTCTCCTCACTGCTGGAGCACAGGAGCTCTGCTCACTGCTGGAGCACAGGAACTCTAATCACTGCTGGAGCACAGGAGCTCTCCTCACTGCTGGTGCACTGGAGCTCTCCTCACTGCTGGAGCACAGGAGCTCTCCTCACTGCTATAGCTCAGGAGGTCTCCTCACTGCTGGAGCACAGGAGCTCTCCTCACTGCTGGAGCACAGGAGCTCTCCTCACTGCTGGAACACAGGAGTTCTCCTCACTGCTGGAGCATAGGAGCTCTCCTCACTGCTGGAGCACAGGAGCTCTCTTCACTGCTGGAGCACAGGAGCTGACCTCACTGCTGGAGAACGGGAGCTCTCCTAACTGCTGGAGCACAGGAGCTCTCCTCACTGCTGGAGCACAGGAGCTCTCCTCACTGCTGGAGCACAGGAGCTCTCCTCACTGCTAGAGCACAGGAGTTCTCCTCACTGCTGGATCACAGGTGCTCTCCTCACTGCTGGAGAACAGGAGCTGTCCTCACTGCTTTAGCACAGGAGCTCTCCTCACTGCTGGAGCATGGGAGCTCTCCTCACTGCTGGAGCACTGGAGCTCTCCTCACTGCTGGAGCACAGGAGCTCTACTCACTGCTGGATCACAGGAGCTCTCCTCACTGCTGGAGCACAGGAGCTCTCCTCAATGCTGTAGCCCAGGAGCTCTCCTCACTGCTGGAGCACCGGAGCTCTCCTCAATGCTGGAGCACAGGAGCTCTCCTCACTAATGGAGCACAGGAGCTCTCCTCACTGCTGGAGCACAGGAGCTCTCCTCACTGCTGGAACACCGGAGCTCTCCTCACTGCTGGAGCACCGGAGCTCTCCTCACTGCTGGAGCACAGGAGATCTCCTCACTGCTGGAGTGCAGGAGCTCTCCTCACTGCTGGAGCACAGGAGCTCTCCTCACAGCTAGAGCACAGGAGTTCTCCTCACTGCTGGAGCACAGGAGCTCTCCTCACTGCTGGGGAACATGAGCTCTCCTCACTGCTGGAGCACAGGAGGTCTCCTCACTGCTGGAGCACAGGAACTCTCCTCACTGCTGGAGCATGGGAGCTCTCCTCACTGCTGGAGCACAGGAGCTCTCCTCACCGCTGGAGCACCAGAGCTGTCCTCACTGCTGGAGCACAGGAGCTCTACTCATTGCTGGAGCACAGGAGCTCTCCGTACTGATGGAGCACAGGAGCTCTCCTCACTGCTGGAGCACAGGAGCTCTCCTCACTGCTGGAGCACAGGAGCTCTCCTCACTGCTGGAGCACAGGAGCTCTCCTCACTGCTGGAGCACAGGAGCTCTCCTCACTGCTGGAACACTGGAGCTCTCCTCACTGCTGAAGCACAGGAGCTCTCCTCACTGCTGGAGCACAGGAACTCTCCTCACTGCTGGAGCACAGGAGCTCTCCTCACTGCTGGTGCACTGGACCTCTCCTCACTGCTGGAGAACAGGAGCTCTCCTCACTGCTGGAGCTCAGGAGGTCTCCTCACTGCTGGAGAACAGGAACTCTCCTCACTGCTGGAGCATGGGAGCTCTCCTCACTGCTGGAGCACAGGAGCTCTCCTCACTGCTGGAGCACAGGAGCTCTCCTCACTGCTGGAGCACAGGAGCTCTCCTCAATGCTGGAGCACCGGCAATCTCCTCACTGCTGGAGCACCGGAGCTCTCCTCACTGCTGGAGCACAGGAGCACTCCTCACTGCTGGAGTGCAGGAGCTCTCCTCACTGCTGGAGCACAGGAGCTCTCCTCACTCCTAGAGCACAGGAGTTCTCCTCACTGCTGGAGCACAGGAGCTCTCCTCACTGCTGGGGAACAGGAGCTCTCCTCACTGCTGGAGCTCAGGAGGTCTCCTCACTGCTGGAGCACAGGAGCTCTCCTCACTGCATGACCATGGGAGCTCTCCCCACTGCTGGAGCACGGGAGCTCTCCTCACTGCTGGAGCACAGGAGCTCACCTCACTGCTGGAGCACAGGAGCTGTCCTCACTGATGGAGCACAGGAGCTCTCCTCACTGCTGGAGTACTGGAGCTCTCCTCACTGCTGGAGCACAGGAGCTCTCCTCACTGCTGGAGCACAGGAGCTCTCCTCACTGCTTGAGCACAGGAGATCTCCTCACTGCTGGAGCACCGGAGCTCTCCTCACTACTGGAGCACACGAGCTCTCCTCACTGCTGGAGAACAGAAGCTGTCCTAACTGCTGGAGCACAGGAGCCCTCCTCACTGCTTGAGCACAGGAGCTCTCCTCACTGCTGGAGCACATAAGCTCCCCTCACTGCTGGAGCACAGGAGCTCTCATCACTGCTGGAGCACAGGAACTCACCTCACTGCTGGAGCACAGGAGCTCTCCTCACTGATGGAGCACCGGAACTCTCCTCACTGATGGAGCACAGGAGCTCTCCTAACTGCTGGAGCACAGGAGCTCTCCTCACTGCTGGAGCACCGGATGTGTCCTCACATCTGGAGCACAGGTTCTTTCCTCACTGCTGCAGCAGAGCTCTCCTCACTGCTGGAGCATGGGAGCTCTTTTCACTGCTGGAGCACAGGAGCTCTCCTCACTTCTGGAGCACGGGAACTCTCCTCACTGCTGAAGCACGGGAGCTCTCCTCACTGCTGGATCACAGGAGCTCTCCTCACTGCTGGAGCATAGGAGCTCTCCTCACTGCTGGAGCACAGGAGCTCTCCTCACTGCTGGAGCACAGGAGCTCTCCTCACTGCTGGAGCACAGGAGCTATCCACACGGCTGGAGCACAGGAGCTCTCCTCACTGTTGGAGCACAGGAGCTCCCTTCACTGCTGGAGCACAGAAGCTCTCCTCGCTGCTGGAGCACAGGAGCTCTCCTAACTGCTGGAGCACAGTAGCTCTCCTCACTGCTGCAGCACAGGAGCTCTCCTCACTGCTGGAGCACAAGAGCTGTCCTCACAGCTGGAGCACAGGAGCTGTCCTCACTGCTGGAGCACAGGAGCTGTCCTCACTGCTGTAGCACAGGAGCTCTCCTAACTGCTGGAGCACAGGAGCTCTCCTCACTGCTGGAGCACCGGAGTTCTCCTCACTGCTGGAGCACGCGAGCTCTCCTCACTGCTGGAGCACAGGAGCTCTCCTCACCGCTAGAGCACAGGAGTTCTCCTCACTGCTGGAGCACAGGAGCTCTCCTCACTGCTGGGGAACAGGAGCTCTCCTC
Organism: Schistocerca gregaria; assembly: GCF_023897955.1. NCBI lineage: Eukaryota > Metazoa > Arthropoda > Insecta > Orthoptera > Acrididae > Schistocerca > Schistocerca gregaria. The sequence continues at coordinate 672,970,902 of NC_064924.1, read as the reverse complement.
ACGGCTTGAGCACAGGAGCTCTCCTCACTGCTGGAGCACAGGAACACTCCTCACTGCTGGAGCATGGGAGCTCTCCTCACTGCTGGAGCACAGGAGCTCTCCTCACCACTGGAGCACCAGAGCCGTCCTCACCGCTGGAGCACAGGAGCTCTACTCATAGCTGGAGCACGGGAGCTCTCCGTACTGATGGAGCACAGGAGCTCATCTCACTACTGGAGCACAGGAGCTCTCCTCACTGCTGGAGCACAGGAGCTCTCCTCACTGCTGGAGCACAGGAGCTCTCCTCACTGCTGGAGCACAGGAGCTCTCCTCACTGCTGGAACACTGGAGCTCTCCTCACTGCTGAAGCACAGGAGCTCTCCTCACTGCTGTAGCACAGGATCTCTCCTCACTGCTGGAGCACAGGAGCTCTCCTCACTGCTGGTGCACTGGACCTCTCCTCACTGCTGGAGAACAGGAGCTCTCCTCACTGCTGGAGCTCAGGAGGTCTCCTCACTGCTGGAGCACAGGTGCTCTCCTCACTGCTGGAGCATGGGAGCTCTCCTCACTGCTGCAGCACAGGAGCTCTCCTCACTGCTGGAGCACAGGAGCTCTCCTCACTGCTGGAGCACAGGAGCTCTCCTCAATGCTGGAGCACCGGCGCTCTCCTCACTGCAGGAGCACAAGAGCTCTCCTCACTGCTGGAGCCACGGAGCTCTCCTCACTGCTGGAGTACAGGAGCTCTCCTCACTGCTGGTGCACAGGAGCTCTCCTCACTGCTGGAGCACAGGAGCTCTACTCACTGCTGGAGCACAGGGGTTCTCCTCACTGCTGAAGCACAGGAGCTCTCCTCACTGCTGGAGCACAGGAGCTCTCCTCATTGCTGGAGCACAGGAGCTCTCCTCACTGCTGGAGCATGGGAGCTCTCCTCACTGCTGGAGCACGGGAGCTCTCCTCACTGCTGGAGCACAGGAGCTGTCCCCACTGCTGGAGCACAGGGGCTCTCCTCACTGCTGGAGCATGGGAGCTCTGCTCATGCTGGAGCACAGGGGCTGTTCACACTGCTGGAGCACAGGGGCTCTCCTCACTGCTGGAGCATGGGAGCTCTGCTCACTGCTGGAGCACGCGAGCTCTCCTAACTGCTGGAGCACAGGAGCTCTCCTCACTGCTGCAGAACAGGAGCTGTCCTCACTTCTGGAGCACAGGAGCTCTCCTCACTGCATGGGCATGGGAGCTCTCCCCACTGCTGGAGCACGGGAGCTCTCCTCACTGCTGGAGCACAGGAGCTCACCTCACTGCTGGAGCACAGGAGCTGTCCTCACTGACGGAGCACAGGAGCTCTCCACACTGCTGGAGTACAGGAGCTCTCCTCACTGCTGGAGCACAGGAGCTCTCCTCACTGCTGGAGCACAGGAGCTCTCCTCACTGCTTGAGCACAGGAGATCTCCCCACTGCTGGAGCACCGGAGCTCTCCTCACTGCTGGAGCACACGAGCTCTCCTCACTGCTGGAGAACAGGAGCTGTCCTAACTGCTGGAGCACAGGAGCCCTCCTCACTGCTGGAGCACAGGAGCTCTCCTCACTGCTGGAACACATAAGCTCCCCTCACTGCTGGAGCACAGGAGCTCTCATCACTGCTGGAGCACAGGAACTCACCTCACTGCTGGAGCACAGGAGCTCTCCTCACTGCTGGAGCACCGAAATCTCCTCACTGCTGGAGCACAGGAGCTCTCCTAACTGCTGGAGCACTGGAGCTCTCCTCACTAATGGAGCACCGATGTGTCCTCACAGCTGAAGCACAGGAGCTCTCCTCACTGCTGCAGCAGAGCTCTCCTCACTGCTGGAGCATTAGAGCTCTTTTCACTGCTGGAGCACGGGAGATCTCCTCACTTCTGGAGCACGGGAACTCTCCTCACTGCTGGAGCACGGGAGCTCTCCTCACTGCTGGAGCACAGGAGCTCTCCTCACTGCTGGAGCATAGGAGCTCTCCTCACTTCTGGAACACCAGACCTCTCCTCACTGCTGGAGCACAGGAGCTCTCCTCACTGCTGGAGCGCAGGAGATGTCCACACTGCTGGAGCACAGGAGCTCTCCTCACTGCTGGAGCACAGGAGCTCTCCTCAATGCTGTAGCCCAGGATCTCTCCTCACTGCTGGAGCACCGGAGCTCTCCTCAATGCTGGAGCACAGGAGCTCTCCTCACTAATGGAGCAAAGGAGCTCTCCTCACTGCTGGAGCACAGGAGCTCTCCTCACTGCTGGAACACCGGAGCTCTCCTCACTGCTTTAGCACCGGAGCTCTCCTCACTGCTGGAGCACAGGAGATCTCCTCACTGCTGGAGCACAGGAGTTCTCCTCACTGCTGGAGCACAGCAGCTCTACTCACTGCTGGAGCACAGGAGCTCTCTTCACTGCTGGAGCACAGGAGTTGTCCTCACTGCTGGAGGACGGGAGGTCTCCTCACTGCTGGAGCACAGGAGCTCTCCTCACTGCTGGAGCACAGGAGCTCTCCTCACTGCTGGAGCACAGGAGCTCTCCTCAATGCTGGAGCACCGGCAATCTCCTCACTGCTGGAGCACCGGAGCTCTCCTCACTGCTGGAGCACAGGAGCACTCCTCACTGCTGGAGTGCAGGAGCTCTCCTCACTGCTGGAGCACAGGAGCTCTCCTCACTGCTAGAGCACAGGAGTTCTCCTCACTGCTGGAGCACAGGAGCTCTCCTCACTGCTGGGTAACAGGAGCTCTCCTCACTGCTGGAGCACAGGAGGTCTCCTCACTGCTGGAGCACAGGAACTCTCCTCACTGCTGGAGCATGGGAGCTCTCCTCACTGCTGGAGCACAGGAGCTCTCCTCACCGCTGGAGCACCAGAGCTGTCCTCACTGCTGGAGCACAGGAGCTCTACTCATTGCTGGAGCACGGGAGCTCTCCGTACTGATGGAGCACAGGAGCTCTCCTCACTGCTGGAGCACAGGAGCTCTCCTCACTGCTGGAGCACAGGAGCTCTCCTCACTGCTGGAGCACAGGAGCTCTCCTCACTGCTGGAGCACAGGAGCTCTTCTCACTGCTGGAACACCGGAGCTCTCCTCACTGCTGAAGCACAGGAGCTCTCCTCACTGCTGGAGCACAGGAACTCACTGCTGGAGCACAGGAGCTCTCCTCACTGCTGGTGCACTGGACCTCTCCTCACTGCTGGAGAACAGAAGCTCTTCTCACTGCTGGAGCTCAGGAGGTCTCCTCACTGCTAGCGCACAGGAGCTCTCCTCACTGCTGGAGCATGGGAGCTCTCCTCACTGCTGGAGCACTGGAGCTCTCCTCACTGCTGGAGCACAGGAGCTCTCCTCACTGCTGGAGCACAGGAGCTCTCCTCAATGCTGGAGCACCGGCAATCTCCTCACTGCTGGAGCACCGGAGCTCTCCTCACTGCTGGAGCACAGGAGCACTCCTCACTGCTGGAGTGCAGGAGCTCTCCTCACTGCTGGAGCACAGGAGCTCTCCTCACTGCTAGAGCACAGGAGTTCTCCTCACTGCTGGAGCACAGGAGCTCTCCTCACTGCTGGGGAACAGGAGCTCTCCTCACTGCTGGAGCTCAGGAGGTCTCCTCACTGCTGGAGCACAGGAGCTCTCCTCACTGCATGACCATGGGAGCTCTCCCCACTGCTGGAGCACGGGAGCTCTCCTCACTGCTGGAGCACAGGAGCTCACCTCACTGCTGGACAACAGGAGCTGTCCTCACTGATGGAGCACAGGAGCTCTCCTCACTGCTGGAGTACTGGAGCTCTCCTCACTGCTGGAGCACAGGAGCTCTCCTCACTGCTGGAGCACAGGAGCTCTCCTCACTGCTTGAGCACAGGAGCTCTCCTCACTGCTGGATCACACGAGCTCTCCTCACTGCTGGAGAACAGAAGCTGTCCTAACTGCTGGAGCACAGGAGCCCTCCTCACTGCTTGAGCACAGGAGATCTCCTCACTGCTGGAGCACATAAGCTCCCCTCTCTGCTGGAGCACAGGAGCTCTCATCACTGCTGGAGCACAGGAACTCACCTCACTGCTGGAGCACAGGAGCTCTCCTCACTGCTGGAGCACCGGAACTCTCCTCACTGATAGAGCACAGGAGCTCTCCTAACTGCTGGAGCACAGGAGCTCTCCTCACTGCTGCAGCAGAGCTCTCCTCACTGCTGGAGCATGGGAGCTCTTTTCACTGCTGGAGCACAGGAGCTCTCCTCACTTCTGGAGCACGGGAACTCTCCTCACTGCTGGAGCACGGGAGCTCTCCTCACTGCTGGAGCACAGGAGCTCTCCTCACTGCTGGAGCATAGGAGCTCTCCTCGCTGCTGGAGCACAGGGGCTCTCCTCACTGCTGGAGCACAGGAGCTCTCCTCACTGCTGGAGCACAGGAGCTGTCCACACGGCTGGAGCACAGGAGCTCTCCTCACTGTTGGAGCACAGGAGCTCTCTTCACTGCTGGAGCACAGAAGCTCTCCTCGCTGCTGGAGCACAGGAGCTCTCCTAACTGCTGGAGCACAGGAGCTCTCCTCACTGCTGGAGCACAGGAGCTGTCCCCACAGCTGGAGCACAGGGGCTCTCCTCACTGCTGGAGCATGGGAGCTCTGCTCACTGCTGGAGCACAGGAGCTGTTCTCACTGCTGGAGCACAGGGGCTCTCCTCACTGCTGGAGCATGGGAGCTCTGCTCACTGCTGGAGCACGCGAGCTCTCCTAACTGCTGGAGCACAGGAGCTCTCCTCACTGCTGCAGAACAGGAGCTGTCCTCACTTCTGGAGCACAGGAGCTCTCCTCACTGCATGAGCATGGGAGCTCTCCCCACTGCTGGAGCATGGGAGCTCTCCTCACTGATGGAGCACAGGAGCTCTCCTCACTGCTGGAGCACAGGAGCTCTCCTCACTGCTTGAGCACAGGAGATCTCCTCACTGCTGGAGCACCGGAGCTCTCCTCACTGCTGGAGCACACGAGCTCTCCTCACTGCTGGAGAACAGGAGCTGTCCTAACTGCTGGAGCACAGGAGCCCTCCTCACTGCTGGAGCACAGGAGCTCTCCTTACTGCTGGAGCACATAAGCTCCCCTCACTGCTGGAGCACAGGAGCTCTCCTCACTGCTGGAGCACCGGAACTCTCCTCACTGCTGGAGCACAGGAGCTCTCCTAACTGCTGGAGCACAGGAGCTCTCCTCACTGCTGGAGCACCGGATTTGTCCTCACAGCTGAAGCACAGGAGCTCTCCTCACTGCTGCAGCAGAGCTCTCCTCACTGCTGGAGCATTAGAGCTCTTTTCACTGCTGGAGCACGGGAGATCTCCTCACTTCTTGAGCACGGGAACTCTCCTCACTGCTGGAGCACGGGAGCTCTCCTCACTGCTGGAGCACAGGAGCTCTCCTCACTGCTGGAGCATAGGAGCTCTCCTCACTGCTGGAACACCAGACCTCTCCTCACTGCTGGAGCACAGGAGCTCTCCTCACTGCTGGAGCACAGGAGCTGTCCACACTGCTGGAGCACAGGAGCTCTCCTCACTGTTGGAGCACAGGAGCTCTCCTCACTGCTGGAGCACAGAAGCTCTCCTCGCTGCTAGAGCACAGGAGCTCTCCTAACTGCTGGAGTACAGGAGCTCTCCTCACTGCTGCAGCACAGGAGCTCTCCTCACTGCTGGAGCACAAGAGCTGTCCTCACAGCTGGAGCACAGGAGCTGTCCTCACTGCTGTAGCACAGGAGCTCTCCTCACTGCTGTAGCACAGGAGCTCTCCTCACTGCTGGAGCACCGGAGCTCTCCTCACTACTGGAGCACAGGAGCTCTCCTCACTGCTGGAGTACAGTGGTTCTTCTCACTGCTGGAGCACAGGAGCTGTCCTCACTGCTGGAGCACAGGAGTTGTCCTCACTGCTGGAGCACCGCAGCTCTTTTCACTGCTGGAGCACCGGATTTCTCCTCACAGCTGGAGCACAGGGCCTCTCCTCACTGCTGGAGCGCAGTAGCTCTCCTCACTGCTGGAGCACTGGAACGCTCCTCACAGCTGGAGCACAGGAGCTCTCCTCACTGCTGGAGCACACGAGCACTGCTCACTGCTGGAGCAGAGGAGCTGTTCTCACTGCTGGAGCACAGGGGCACTCCTCACTGCTGGAGCATGGGAGCTCTGCTCACTGCTGGAGCACGCGAGCTATCCTAACTGCTGGAGCACAGGAGCTCTCCTCACTGCTGCAGAACAGGAGCTGTCCTCACTTCTGGAGCACAGGAGCTCTCCTCACTGCATGAGCATGGGAGCTCTCCCCACTGCTGGAACATGGGAGCTCTCCTCACTGCTGGAGCACAGGAGCTCTCCTCACTGCAGGACACAGGAGCTCTCCTCACTGCTTGAGCACAGGAGATCTCCTCACTGCTGGAGCACCGGAGCTCTCCTCACTGCTGGAGCACACGAGCTCTCCTCACTGCTGGAGAACAGGAGCTGTCCTAACTGCTGGAGCACAGGAGCCCTCCTCACTGCTGGAGCACAGGAGCTCTCCTCACTGCTGGAGCACATAAGCTCCCCTCACTGCTGGAGCACAGGAGCTCTCATCACTGCTGGAGCACAGGAACTCACCTCACTGCTGGAGCACAGGAGCTCTCCTCACTGCTGGAGCACCGGAACTCTCCTCACTGCTGGAGCACAGGAGCTCTCCTAACTGCTGGAGCACCGGATGTGTCCTCACAGCTGAAGCACAGGAGCTCTCCTCACTGCTGCAGCAGAGCTCTCCTCACTGCTGGAGCATTAGAGCTCTTTTCACTGCTGGAGCATGGGAGATCTCCTCACTTCTGGAGCACGGGAACTCTCCTCACTGCTGGAGCACGGAAGCTCTCCTCACTGCTGGAGCACAGGAGCTCTCCTCACTGCTGGAGCATAGGAGCTCTCCTCACTGCTGGAACACCAGACCTCTCCTCACTGCTGGAGCACAGGAGCTCTCCTCACTGCTGGAGCACAGGAGCTGTCCACACTGCTGGAGCACAGGAGCTCTCCTCACTGTTGGAGCACAGGAGCTCACCTCACTGCTGGAGCACAGAAGCTCTCCTCGCTGCTGGAGCACAGGAGCTCTCCTAACTGCTGGAGTACAGGAGCTCTCCTCACTGTTGCAGCACAGGAGCTCTCCTCACTGCTGGAGCACAAGAGTTGTCCTCACAGCTGGAGCACAGGAGCTGTCCTCACTGTTGGAGCACAGGAGCTGTCCTCACTGCTGTAGCACAGGAGCTCTCCTCACTGCTGGAGCACAGGAGCTCTGCTCACTGCTGGAGCACCGGAGCTCTCCTCACTGCTGGAGCACAGGAGCTCTCCTCACTGCTGGAGTACAGGAGCTCTCCTCACTGCTGGAGCACAGGAGCTGTCCTCACTGCTGGAGCACAGGAGTTGCCCTCACTGCTTTAGCACCACAGCTCTTTTCACTGCTGGAGCACCGGATTTCTCCTAACAGCTGGAGCTCAGGGCCTCTCCTCACTGCTGGAGCACAGTAGCTCTCCTCACTGCTGGAGCACTGGAACGCTCCTCACAGCTGGAGCACAGGAGCTCTCCTCACTGCTGGAGCACACGAGCTCTCCTCACTGCTGGAGCACGGGAGCTCTCTTCACTGCTGGAGCACAGGAGCTCTCCTCACCGCTGTAGCACCAGAGCTGTCCTCACTGCTGGAGCACAGGTGCTCTCCTCATTGCTGGAGCACGGGAGCTCTCCTTACTGCTGGAGCACAGGAGCTCTCCTCACTGCTGGAGCACAGGAGCTCTCCTCACTGCTTGAGCACAGGAGCTCTCCTCACTGCTGGAGCACAGGAGCTCTCCTCACTGCTGGAACACCGGAGCTCTCCTCACTGCTGGAGCACCGGAGCTCTCCTCACTGCTGGAGCACAGGAGCTCTCCTCACTGCTGGAGCACAGGAGCTCTCCTCACTGCTGCAGCATAGGAGCTCTCCTCACTGCTGGAGCACAGGAGCTCTCCTCACTGCTGGAACACCGGAGCTCTCCTCACTGCTGGAGCACCGGAGCTCTCCTCACTGCTGGAGCACAGGAGCTCTCCTCACTGCTGGAGCACAGGAGCTCTCCTCAATGCTGGAGCACCGGCGCTCTCCTCACTGCTGGACCACCGGAGCTCTCCTCACTGCTGGAGCACAGGAGCACTCCTCACTGCTGGAGTGCAGGAGTTCTCCTCAATGCTGGAGCACAGGAGCTCTCCTCACTGCTAGAGCACAGGAGTTCTCCTCACTGCTGGAGCACAGGAGCTCTCTTCACTGCTGGGGAACAGGAGCTGTCCTCACTGCTGGAGCACAGGAGCTCTCCTCACTGCTGGAGCATAGGAGCTCTCCTCACTGCTGGAGCTCAGGAGGTCTCCTCACTGCAGGAGCACAGGAGGTCTCCTCACTGCTGGAGCACAGGAGCTCTCCTCACTGCAGCAGCACATGAGCTCTCCTCACTGCTGGAGCACAGGAGCCCTCCTCACTGCTGGAGCACAGGAGATCTCCTCACTGCTGGAGCACCGGAACTCTCTTCACTGCTGGAGCACAGGAGCTCTCCTCACTGCTGGAGCATAGGAGCTCTCCTCACTGCTGGAGCACAGGAGTTCTTTTCACTGCTGGAGCACAGGAGCTCTCCTCACTGCTGTAGCACAGGAGCTGTCCTGACTGCTGGCGCATGGGAGCTCTCCTCACTGCTTTAGCACAGGAGCTCTCCTCACTGCTTGAATACAGGAGCTCTCTTCACTGCTGGAGCACAGTAGCTCCCCTCACTGCTAGAGCACAGGAGCTCTCCTCACTGCTGGAGCACAGGAGCTCTCCTCACTGCTGGAGCACAGGAACTCTCCTCACTGCTGGAGCATGGGAGCTGTCCTCACTGCTGGAGCACAGGAGCTCTCCTCACCGCTGGAGCACCAGAGCCGTCCTCACTGCTGGAGCACAGGAGCTCTCCTCATTGCTGGAGCACGGGAGCTCTCCGTACTGATGGAGCAGAGGAGCTCTCCTCACTGCTGGAGCACAGGAGCTCTCCTCACTGCTGGAGCACAGGAGCTCTCCTCACTGCTGGAGCACAGGAGCTCTCCTCACTGCTGGAGCACAGGAGCTCTCCTCACTGCTGGAACACCGGAGCTCTCCTCACTGCTGAAGCACAGGAGCTCTCCTCACTGCTGGAGCACAGGAACTCTCCTCACTGCTGGAGCACAGAAGCTCCCCCTCACTGCTGGTGCACTGGACCTCTCCTCACTGCTGGAGAACAGGAGCTCTCCTCACTGCTGGAGCTCAGGAGGTCTCCTCACTGCTGGAGCACAGGAGCTCTCCTCACTGCTGGAGCATGGGAGCTCTCCTCACTGCTGGAGCACAGGAGCTCTCCTCACTGCTGGAGCACAGGAGCTCTCCTCACTGCTGGAGCACAGGAGCTCACTTCACTGCTGGAGCACAGGAGCTGACCTCACTGCTGGAGCACAGGAGCTCTCCTCACTGCTGGAGCACAGGAGCTCTCCTCACTGCTGGAGCACAGGAGCTCTCCTCACTGCTGGAGCACAGAAGCTCTCCTCAATGCTGGAGCACCGGCGCTCTCCTCACTGCTGGAGCACCGGAGCTCTCCTCACTGCTGGAGCCCCGGAGCTCTCCTCACTGCTGGAGCACAGGAGCTCTCCTCACTGCTGGAGCACAGGAGCTCTCCTCACTGCTGGAGCACAGGAGCTCTCCTCACTGCTGGAGCACAGGGGTTCTCCTCACTGCTGGAGCACAGGAGCTCTCCTCACTGCTGGAGCACAGGTGCTGTCCTCACTGCTGGAGCACAGGAGCTCTCCTCACTGCTGGAGCATGGGAGCTCTCCTCACTGCTGGAGCACGGGAGCTCTCCTCACTGCTGGAGCACAGGAGCTGTCCTCACTGCTGGAGCACAGGGGCTCTCCTCACTGCTGGAGCATGGGAGCTATGCTCACTGCTGGAGCACAGGAGCTGTCCTCACTGCTGGAGCACAGGGGCTCTCCTCACTGCTGGAGCATGGGAGCTCTGCTCACTGCTGGAGCACGCGAGCTCTCCTAACTGCTGGAGCACAGGAGCTCTCCTCACTGCTGCAGAACAGGAGCTGTCCTCACTGCTGGAGCACAGGAGCTCTCCTCACTGCTGGAGCATGGGAGCTCTCCCCACTGCTGGAGCACGGGAGCTCTCCTCACTGCTGGAGCACAGGAGCTCACATCACTGCTGGAGCACAGGAGCTGTCCTCACTGATGGAGCACAGGAGCTCTCCTCACTGCTGGAGTACAGGAGCTCTCCTCACTGCTGGAGCACAGGAGCTCTCCTCACTGCTGGAGCACAGGAGCTCTCCTCACTGCTTGAGCACAGGAGATCTCCTCACTGCTGGAGCACCGGAGCTCTCCTCACTGCTGGAGCACAGGAGCTCTAATCACTGCTGGAGCACAGGAGCTGTCCTCACTGCTGGAGCACAGGAGCTCTCCTCACTGCTGGAGCATAGGAGCTCTCCTCACTGCTGGAGCTCAGGAGGTCTCCTCACTGCTGGAGCACAGGAGGTCTCCTCACTGCTGGAGCACAGGAGCTCTCCTCACTGCAGCAGCACATGAGCTCTCCTCACTGCTGGAGCACAGGAGCTCTCCTCACTGCTGGAGCACAGGAGATCTCCTCACTGCTGGAGCACCGGAACTCTTTTCACTGCTGGAGCACAGGAGCTCTCCTCACTGCTGGAGCATAGGAGCTCTCCTCACTGCTGGAGCACAGGAGTTCTTTTCACTGCTGGAGCACAGGAGCTCTCCTCACTGCTGTAGCACAGGAGCTGTCCTGACTGCTGGCGCACGGGAGCTCTCCTCACTGCTTTAGCACAGGAGCTCTCCTCACTGCTTGAATACAGGAGCTCTCCTCACTGCTGGAGCACAGTAGCTCCCCTCACTGCTAGAGCACAGGAGCTCTCCTCACTGCTGGAGCACAGGAGCTCTCCTCACTGCTGGAGCACAGGAACTCTCCTCACTGCTGGAGCACGGGAGCTCTCCTCACTGCTGGTGCACAGGAGCTCTCCTCACCGCTGGAGCACCAGAGCCGTCCTCACTGCTGGAGCACAGGAGCTCTCCTCATTGCTGGAACACGGGAGCTCTCCGTACTGATGGAGCACAGGAGCTCTCCTCACTGCTGGAGCACAGGAGCTCTCCTCACTGCTGGAGCACGGGAGCTCTCCTCACTGCTGGAGCACAGGAGCTCTCCTCACTGCTGGAGCACAGGAGCTCTCCTCACTGCTGGAACACCGGAGCTCTCCTCACTGCTGAAGCACAGGAGCTCTCCTCACTGCTGGAGCACAGGAGCTGACCTCACTGCTGGAGCACAGGAGCTCTCCTCACTGCTGGAGCACAGGAGCTCTCCTCACTGCTGGAGCACAGGAGCTCTCCTCACTGCTGGAGCACAGGAGCTCTCCTCACTGCTGGAGCCCCGGAGCTCTCCTCACTGCTGGAGCACAGGAGCTCTCCTCACTGCTGGAGCACAGGAGCTCTCCTCACTGCTGGAGCACAGGAGCTCTCCTCACTGCTGGAGCACAGGGGTTCTCCTCACTGCTGGAGCACAGGAGCTCTCCTCACTGCTGGAGCACAGGAGCTCTCCTCACTGCTGGAGCACGGGAGCTCTCCTCACTGCTGGAGCACAGGAGCTGTCCTCACTGCTGGAACACAGGAGCGCTCCTCACTGCTGGAGCACAGGAGCTCTCCTCACTGCTGCAGCACATAAGCTCCCCTCACTGCTGGAGCACAGGAGCTCTCATCACTGCTGGAGCACAGGAACTCACCTCACTGCTGGAGCACAGGAGCTCTCCTCACTGCTGGAGCACCGGAACTCTCCTCACTGCTGGAGCACAGGAGCTCTCCTAACTGCTGGAGCACAGGAGCTCTCCTCACTGCTGGAGCACCGGATCTGTCCTCACAGCTGGAGCACAGGTGCTCTCCTCACTGCTGCAGCAGAGCTCTCCTCACTGCTGGAGCATGGGAGCTCTTTTCACTGCTGGAGCACGGGAGCTCTCCTCACTTCTGGAGCACGGGAACTCTCCTCACTGCTGGAGCACGGGAGCTCTCCTCACTGCTGGAGCACAGGAGCTCTCCTCACTGCTGGAGCATAGGAGCTCTCCTCACTGCTGGAACACCAGACCTCTCCTCACTGCTGGAGCACAGGAGCTCTCCTCACTGCTGGAGCACAGGAGCTCTTCTCACTGCTGGAGCACAGGAGCTGTCCTCACTGCTGGAGCACAGGAGCTCTCCTCACTGCTGGAGCACAGGAGCTCTCCTCACTGCTGGAGCACAGGAGCTCTCCTCACTGCTGGAGCACAGGAGGTCTCCTCACTGCTGGAGCACAGGAGTTCTCCTCACTGCTGGAGCACCAGAACTCTCCTCACTGCTGGAGCACAGGTGCTCTACTCACTGCTGGAGCACAGGTGCTCTCCTCACTGCTGGAGCACAGGAGCTCTCCACACTGGTGGAGCACAGGATCTGTCCTCACTGCTGGAGCACAGGAGCTTTCCTTACTGCTGGAGCACAGGAGCTCTTTTCACTGCTGGAGCATAGGAGCTCTCCTCACTGATGGAGCACAGGAGCTGTCCTCACTGCTGGCGCACGGGAGCTCTCCTCACTGCTGGAGCACAGGAGCTCTCCTCACTGCTTGAGCACAGGAGCTCTCCACACTGCTGGAGCACAGGAGCTCTCCCCACTGCTAGAGCATAGGAGCTCTCCTCACTGCTATGCACAGGAGCTCTCCTCACTGCTGGAGATCACGAGCTCTCCTCACTGCTGGAGCACAGGAGCTCTCCTCACTGCTGGAGCACAGGAGCTCTCCTCACTGCTGGAGCACAGGAGGTCTGCTCACTGCTGGAGCATGGGAGCTCTCCTCACTGCTGGAGCACAGGAGTTCTTCTCACCGCTGGAGCACCAGTGCTGTCCTCACTGCTGGAGCACAGGAGCTCTCCTCACTACTGGAGCACGGGAGCTCTCCTTACTGCTGGAGCACAGGAGCTCTCCTCAATGCTGGAGCACAGGAGCTGTCCTCACTGCTGGAGCACATGAGCTCTCCTCACTGCTGGAGCACAGGAGCTCTCCTCACTGCTGGAGCACCGGAGCTCTCCTCACTGCTGGAGCACAGGAGCTCTCCTCACTGCTGCAGCAAAGGAGCTCTCCTCACTCCTGGAGCACAGGAGCTCTCCTCACTGCTGGAGCACGGGAGCTCTCCTCACTGCTGGAGCACAGGAGCTCTCCTCACTGCTGGAGCACAGGAGCTCTCCTCACTAATGGAGTACAGGAGCTCTCCTCACTGCTGGAGCACAGGAGCTCTCCTCACTGCTGGAGCACAGGAGCTCTCCTCACTACTGGAGCACAGGAGCTCTCCTCACTGCTGGAGCTCAGGAGGTCTCCTCACTGCTGGAGCACAGGTGGTCTCCTCACTGCTGGAGCACGGGAGCTCTCCTCACTGCTGGAGCACAGGAGCTCTCCTCACTGCTGGAGCGCAGGAGCTCTCCTCACTGCCGGAGCAGAGGAGCTCTCCTCACTGCTGGAGCACAGGAGATCTACTCACTGCTGGAGCACGGGAACTCTCCTCACTGCTGGAGCACAGGAGCTCTCCTCACTGCTGGAGCACAGGAGCTCGCCTCACTGCTGTAGCACAAGAGCTCTCCTCACTGCTGGAGCACAGGAGCTCTCCTCACTGCTGGAGCACAGGAGCTCTCCTCACTGCTGGAACACAGGAGCTCTTTTCACTGCTGGAGCACAGAAGCTCTCCTCACTGCTGGAGCACAGGAGCTGTCCTCATTGCTGGCGCACGGGCGCTCTCCTCACTGCTGGAGCACAGGAGCTCTCTTCACTGATTGAGCACAGGAGCTCTCCTCACTTCTGGAGCACAGGAGCTCTCCTCACTGCTAGAGCACAGGAGCTCTCCTCACTGCTGGAGCACAGGAGCTCTCCTCACTGCTGGAGCACACGAGCTCTCCTCACTGCTGGAGCACGGGAGCTCTCTTCACTGCTGGAGCACAGGAGCTCTCCCCACCGCTGGAGCACCAGAGCTGTCCTCACTGCTGGAGCACAGGTGCTCTCCTCATTACTGGAGCGTGGGAGCTCTCCTTACTGCTGGAGCACAGGAGCTCTCCTCACTGCTGGAGCACAGGAGCTCTCCTCACTGCTGGAGCACAGGAGCTCTCCTCACTGCTGGAGCACAGGAGCTCTCCTCACTGCTGGAGCACAGGAGCTCTCCTCACTGCTGGAGCACCGGAGCTCTCCTCACTGCTGGAGCACAGGAGCTCTCCTCACTGCTGCAGCATAGGAGCTCTCCTCACTGCTGGAGCACAGGAGCTCTCCTCACTGCTGGAACACCAGAGCTCTCCTCACTGCTGGTGCACTGGAGCTCTCCTCACTGCTGGAGCACAGGAGCTCTCCTCACTGCTGGAGCTCAGGAGGTCTCCTCACTGCTGGAGAACAGGAGCTCTCCTCACTGCTGGACCACAGGAGCTCTCCTCACTGCTGGAGCACAGGAGCTCTCCTCACTGCTGGAGCACAGGAGCTCTCCTCACTGCTGGAGCACAGGAGCTCTCTTCACTGCTGGAGCACAGGAGCTGAACTCACTGCTGGAGCACGGGAGCTCTCCTAACTGCTGGAGCACAGGGGCTCTCCTTACTGCTGGAACACAGGAGCTCTCCTCACTGCTGGAGCACAGGAGCTCTCCTCAATGCTGGAGCACCAGCGCTCTCCTCACTACTGGAGCACCGGAGCTCTCCTCACTGCTGGAGCACAGGAGCACTCCTCACTGCTGGAGTGCAGGAGCTCTCCTCACTGCTGGAGCACAGGAGCTCTCCTCACTGCTAGAGCACAGGAGTTCTCCTCACTGCTGGAGCACAGGAGCTCTCCTAACTGCTGGAGAACAGGAGCTGTCCTCACTGCTGGAGCACAGGAGCTCTCCTCACTGCTGGAGCATGGGAGCTCTCCTCACTGCTGGAGCACAGGAGCTCTCCTCACTGCTGGAGCACAGGAGCTCTACTCACTGCTGGAGCACAGGAGCTCTCCTCACTGCTGGAGCACAGGAGCTCTCCTCACTGCTGGAGCCCAGGAGCTCTCCTCACTGCTGGAGCACCGGAGCTCTCCTCACTGCTGGAGCACAGGAGCTTTCCTCACTAATGGAGCACAGGAGCTCTCCTCACTGCTGGAGCACAGGAGCTCTCCTCACTGCTGGAGCACAGGAGCTGTCCTCACTGCTGGAGCACAGGAGCTCTCCTCACTGCTGGAGCATAGGAGCTCTCCTCACTGCTGGAGCTCAGGAGGTCTCCTCACTGCTGGAGCACAGGAGGTCTCCTCACTGCTGGAGCACAGGAGCTCTCCTCACTGCAGGATCACAGGAGCTCTCCTCACTGCTGGAGCACAGGAGCTCTCCTCACTGCTGGAGCAGAGGAGATCTCCTCACTGCTGGAGCACCGGAACTCTCTTCACTGCTGGGGCACAGGAGCTCTCCTCACTGCTGGAGCACAGGAGTTCGCCTCACTGCTGGAGCACAGGAGCTCTCCTCACTGCTGGAGCACAGGAGCTCTCCTCACTGCTGGAGCACAGGAGCTCTACTCACTGCTGGAGCACAGGAGCTCTCCTCACTGCTGGAGCACAGGAGCTCTCCTCACTGCTGGGGCCCAGGAGCTCTCCTCACTGCTGGAGCACCGGAGCTCTCCTCACTGCTGGAGCACAGGTACTCTCCTCACTAATGGAGCACAGCAGCTCTCCTCACTGCTGGAGCACAGGAGCTGTCCTCACTGCTGGAGCACAGGAGCTCTCCTCACTGCTGGAGCATAGGAGCTCTCCTCACTGCTGGAGCTCAGGAGGTCTCCTCACTGCTGGAGCACAGGAGGTCTCCTCACTGCTGGAGCACAGGAGCTCTCCTCACTGCAGGAGCACAGGAGCTCTCCTCACTGCTGGAGCACAGGAGCTCTCCTCACTGCTGGAGCAGAGGAGATCTCCTCACTGCTGGAGCACCGGAACTCTCTTCACTGCTGGAGCACAGGAGCTCTCCTCACTGCTGGAGCACAGGAGCTCTCCTCACTGCTGGAGCACAGGAGCTCTCCTCACTGCTGGAGCACAGGAGCTCTCCTCACTGCTGGAGTACAGGAGTTCTTTTCACTGCTGGAGCACAGGAGCTCTCCTCACTGCTGTAGCACAGGAGCTGTCCTGACTGCTGGTGCACGGGAGCTCTCCTCACTGCTTTAGCACAGGAGCTCTCCTCACTGCTTGAGCACAGGAGCTCTCCTCACTGCTGGAGCACAGTAGCTCCACTCACTGCTAGCGCACAGGAGCTCTCCTCACTGCTGGAGCACAGGAGCTCTCCTCACTGCTGGAGCACAGGAGCTCTCCTCACTGCTGGAGCACGGGAGCTCTCCTCACTGCTGGAGCACAGGAGCTCTCCTAACCGCTGGAGCACCAGAGCCGTCCTCACTGCTGGAGCACAGGAGCTCTCCTCCTTGCTGGAGCACGGGAGCTCTCCATACTGCTGGAGCACAGGAGCTCTCCTCACTGCTGGAGCACAGGAGCTCTCCTAACTGCTGGAGCACAGGAGCTCTCCTCACTGCTGGAGCACAGCAGCTCTCCTCACTGCTGGAGCACAGGAGGTCTCCTCACTGCTGGAGCACCGGAGCTCTCCCCACTGCATGAGCACAGGATCTCTCCTCACTGCTGCAGCAAAGGAGCTCTCCTCACTGCTGGAGCACAGGAGCTCTCCCCACTGCTGGAACACCGGAGCTCTCCTCACTGCTGAAGCACAGGAGCTCTCCTCACTGCTGGAGCACAGGAACTCTCCTCACTGCTGGAGCACAGGAGCTCTCCTCACTGCTGGTGCACTGGACCTCTCCTCACTGCTGGAGAACAGGAGCTCTCCTCACTGCTAGAGCTCAGGAGGTCTCCTCACTGCTGGAGCACAGGAGCTCTCCTCACTGCTGGAGCATGGGAGCTCTCCTCACTGCTGGAGCACAGGAGCTCTCCTCACTGCTGGAGCACAGGAGCTCTCCTCACTGCTGGAGCACTGGAGCTCTCTTCACTGCTGGAGCACAGGAGCTGACCCCACTGCTGGAGCACAGGAGCTCTCCTCACTGCTGGAGCACAGGAGCTCTCCTCACTGCTGGAGCACAGGAGCTCTCCTCACTGCTGGAGCACAGGAACTCTCCTCAATGCTGGAGCACCGGCGCTCTCCTCACTGCTGGAGCACCATAGCTCTCCTCACTGCTGGAGCCCCGGAGCTCTCCTCACTGCTGGAGCACAGGAGCTCTCCTCACTGCTGGAGCACAGGAGCTCTCCTCACTGCTGGAGCACAGGAGCTCTCCTCACTGCTGGAGCACAGGGTTCTCCTCACTGCTGGAGCACAGGAGCTCTCCTCACTGCTGGAGCACAGGAGCTGTCCTCACTGCTGGAGCACAGGAGCTCTCCTCACTGCTGGAGCATGGGAGCTCTCCTCACTGCTGGAGCACGGGAGCTCTCCTCACTGCTGGAGCACAGGAGCTGTCCTCACTGCTGGAGCACAGGGGCTCTCTTCACTGCTGGAGCATGGGAGCTCTCCTTACTGCTGGAGCACGCGAGCTCTCCTAACTGCTGGAGCACAGGAGCTCTCCTCACTGCTGCAGCACAGGAGCTGTCCTCACTGCTGGAGCACAGGAGCTCTCCTCACTGCTGGAGCTTGGGAGCTCTCCCCACTGCTGGAGTACAGGAGCTCTCCTCACTGCTGGAGCACAGGAGCTCACCTCACTGCCGGAGCACAGGAGCTGTCCTCACTGATGGAGCACAGGAGCTCTCCTCACTGCTGGAGAACAGGAGCTCTCCTCACTGCTGGAGCACAGGTGCTCTCCTCACTGCTGCAGCACAGGAGCTCTCCTCACTGCTGGAGCACAGGAGATCTCTTCACTGCTGGAGCACTGGAGCTCTCCTCACTGCTGGAGCACACGAGCTCTCCTCACTGCTGGAGCACAGGAGCTGTCCTCACTGCTGCAGCACATGAGCCCTGCTCACTGCTGGAGCAAAGGAGCTCTCCTCACTGCTGGAGCACATGAGCTCCCCTCACTGCTGGAGCACAGGAGCTCTCATCACTGCTGGAGCACAGGAGCTCTCCTCACTGCTGGAGCACAGGAGCTCTCCTCACTGCTGGAGCACAGGAGCTGTCCTCACTGCTGGAGCACAGGAGCTCTCCTCACTGCTGGAGCACAGGAGCTCTCCTCTCCGCTGGAGCACCAGAGCCGTCCTCACTGCTGGAGCACAGGAGCTCTCCTCCTTGCTGGAGCTCGGGAGCTCTCCATACTGCTGGAGCACAGGAGCTCTCCTCACTGCTGGAGCACAGGAGCTCTCCTCACTGCTGGAGCACAAGAGCTCTCCTCACTGCTGGAGCACTGGAGCTCTCTTCACTGCTGGAGCACAGGAGCTGACCTCACTGCTGCAGCACAGGAGCTGTCCTCACTGCTGGAGCACAGGAGCTCTCCTCACTGCTGGAGCTTGGGAGCTCTCCCCACTGCTGGAGCACGGGAGCTCTCCTCACTGCTGGAGCACAGGAGCTCTCATCACTGCTGGAGCACAGGAGCTCTCCTCACTGCTGGAGCACAGGAGCTCTCCTCACTGCTGGAGCACATGAGCTCCCCTCACTGCTGGAGCACAGGAGTTCTCCTCACTGCTGGAGCACAGGAGCTCTCCTTACTGCTGGAACACAGGAGCTCTCCTCACTGCTGGAGCACAGGAGCTCTCCTCAATGCTGGAGCACCAGCGCTCTCCTCACTACTGGAGCACCGGAGCTCTCCTCACTGCTGGAGCACAGGAGCACTCCTCACTGCTGGAGTGCAGGAGCTCTCCTCACTGCTGGAGCACAGGAGCTCTCCTCACTGCTAGAGCACAGGAGTTCTCCTCACTGCTGGAGCACAGGAGCTCTCCTAACTGCTGGAGAACAGGAGCTGTCCTCACTGCTGGAGCACAGGAGCTCTCCTCACTGCTGGAGCATGGGAGCTCTCCTCACTGCTGGAGCACAGGAGCTCTCCTCACTGCTGGAGCACAGGAGCTCTACTCACTGCTGGAGCACAGGAGCTCTCCTCACTGCTGGAGCACAGGAGCTCTCCTCACTGCTGGAGCCCAGGAGCTCTCCTCACTGCTGGAGCACCGGAGCTCTCCTCACTGCTGGAGCACAGGAGCTTTCCTCACTAATGGAGCACAGGAGCTCTCCTCACTGCTGGAGCACAGGAGCTCTCCTCACTGCTGGAGCACAGGAGCTGTCCTCACTGCTGGAGCACAGGAGCTCTCCTCACTGCTGGAGCATAGGAGCTCTCCTCACTGCTGGAGCTCAGGAGGTCTCCTCACTGCTGGAGCACAGGAGGTCTCCTCACTGCTGGAGCACAGGAGCTCTCCTCACTGCAGGATCACAGGAGCTCTCCTCACTGCTGGAGCACAGGAGCTCTCCTCACTGCTGGAGCAGAGGAGATCTCCTCACTGCTGGAGCACCGGAACTCTCTTCACTGCTGGGGCACAGGAGCTCTCCTCACTGCTGGAGCACAGGAGTTCGCCTCACTGCTGGAGCACAGGAGCTCTCCTCACTGCTGGAGCACAGGAGCTCTCCTCACTGCTGGAGCACAGGAGCTCTACTCACTGCTGGAGCACAGGAGCTCTCCTCACTGCTGGAGCACAGGAGCTCTCCTCACTGCTGGGGCCCAGGAGCTCTCCTCACTGCTGGAGCACCGGAGCTCTCCTCACTGCTGGAGCACAGGTACTCTCCTCACTAATGGAGCACAGCAGCTCTCCTCACTGCTGGAGCACAGGAGCTGTCCTCACTGCTGGAGCACAGGAGCTCTCCTCACTGCTGGAGCATAGGAGCTCTCCTCACTGCTGGAGCTCAGGAGGTCTCCTCACTGCTGGAGCACAGGAGGTCTCCTCACTGCTGGAGCACAGGAGCTCTCCTCACTGCAGGAGCACAGGAGCTCTCCTCACTGCTGGAGCACAGGAGCTCTCCTCACTGCTGGAGCAGAGGAGATCTCCTCACTGCTGGAGCACCGGAACTCTCTTCACTGCTGGAGCACAGGAGCTCTCCTCACTGCTGGAGCACAGGAGTTCGCCTCACCGATGGGGCACAGGAGCTCTCCTCACTGCTGGAGCACAGGAGCTCTCCTCACTGCTGGAGCACAGGAGCTCTCCTCACTGCTGGAGTACAGGAGTTCTTTTCACTGCTGGAGCACAGGAGCTCTCCTCACTGCTGTAGCACAGGAGCTGTCCTGACTGCTGGCGCACGGGAGCTCTCCTCACTGCTTTAGCACAGGAGCTCTCCTCACTGCTTGAGCACAGGAGCTCTCCTCACTGCTGGAGCACAGTAGCTCCACTCACTGCTAGCGCACAGGAGCTCTCCTCACTGCTGGAGCACAGGAGCTCTCCTCACTGCTGGAGCACAGGAGCTCTCCTCACTGCTGGAGCACGGGAGCTCTCCTCACTGCTGGAGCACAGGAGCTCTCCTAACCGCTGGAGCACCAGAGCCGTCCTCACTGCTGGAGCACAGGAGCTCTCCTCCTTGCTGGAGCACGGGAGCTCTCCATACTGCTGGAGCACAGGAGCTCTCCTCACTGCTGGAGCACAGGAGCTCTCCTAACTGCTGGAGCACAGGAGCTCTCCTCACTGCTGGAGCACAGCAGCTCTCCTCACTGCTGGAGCACAGTAGCTCTCCTCACTGCTGGAGCACCGGAGCTCTCCCCACTGCATGAGCACAGGATCTCTCCTCACTGCTGCAGCAAAGGAGCTCTCCTCACTGCTGGCCACAGGAGCTCTCCTCACTGCTGGAACACCGGAGCTCTCCTCACTGCTGAAGCACAGGAGCTCTCCTCACTGCTGGAGCACAGGAACTCTCCTCACTGCTGGAGCACAGGAGCTCTCCTCACTGGTGGTGCACTGGACCTCTCCTCACTGCTGGAGAACAGGAGCTCTCCTCACTGCTGGAGCTCAGGAGGTCTCCTCACTGCTGGAGCACAGGAGCTCTCCTCACTGCTGGAGCATGGGAGCTCTCCTCACTGCTGGAGCACAGGAGCTCTCCTCACTGCTGGAGCACAGGAGCTCTCCTCACTGCTGGAGCACTGGAGCTCTCTTCACTGCTGGAGCACAGGAGCTGACCCCACTGCTGGAGCACAGGAGCTCTCCTCACTGCTGGAGCACAGGAGCTCTCCTCACTGCTGGAGCACAGGAGCTCTCCTCACTGCTGGAGCACAGGAACTCTCCTCAATGCTGGAGCACCGGCGCTCTCCTCACTGCTGGAGCACCATAGCTCTCCTCACTGCTGGAGCCCCGGAGCTCTCCTCACTGCTGGAGCACAGGAGCTCTCCTCACTGCTGGAGCACAGGAGCTCTCCTCACTGCTGGAGCACAGGAGCTC
The DNA here is from genome assembly GCF_023897955.1 of Schistocerca gregaria. Taxonomy (NCBI): domain Eukaryota; kingdom Metazoa; phylum Arthropoda; class Insecta; order Orthoptera; family Acrididae; genus Schistocerca; species Schistocerca gregaria. Next base: position 672,949,587 of record NC_064924.1, on the reverse strand, counting down.
TCCTCACTGCTGGAGCACAGGGTTCTCCTCACTGCTGGAGCACAGGAGCTCTCCTCACTGCTGGAGCACAGGAGCTGTCCTCACTGCTGGAGCACAGGAGCTCTCCTCACTGCTGGAGCATGGGAGCTCTCCTCACTGCTGGAGCACGGGAGCTCTCCTCACTGCTGGAGCACAGGAGCTGTCCTCACTGCTGGAGCACAGGGGCTCTCTTCACTGCTGGAGCATGGGAGCTCTCCTTACTGCTGGAGCACGCGAGCTCTCCTAACTGCTGGAGCACAGGAGCTCTCCTCACTGCTGCAGCACAGGAGCTGTCCTCACTGCTGGAGCACAGGAGCTCTCCTCACTGCTGGAGCTTGGGAGCTCTCCCCACTGCTGGAGTACGGGAGCTCTCCTCACTGCTGGAGCACAGGAGCTCACCTCACTGCCGGAGCACAGGAGCTGTCCTCACTGATGGAGCACAGGAGCTCTCCTCACTGCTGGAGAACAGGAGCTCTCCTCACTGCTGGAGCACAGGTGCTCTCCTCACTGCTGCAGCACAGGAGCTCTCCTCACTGCTGGAGCACAGGAGATCTCTTCACTGCTGGAGCACTGGAGCTCTCCTCACTGCTGGAGCACACGAGCTCTCCTCACTGCTGGAGCACAGGAGCTGTCCTCACTGCTGCAGCACATGAGCCCTGCTCACTGCTGGAGCAAAGGAGCTCTCCTCACTGCTGGAGCACATGAGCTCCCCTCACTGCTGGAGCACAGGAGCTCTAATCACTGCTGGAGCACAGGAGCTCTCCTCACTGCTGGAGCACAGGAGCTCTCCTCACTGCTGGAGCACAGGAGCTGTCCTCACTGCTGGAGCACAGGAGCTCTCCTCACTGCTGGAGCACAGGAGCTCTCCTCTCCGCTGGAGCACCAGAGCCGTCCTCACTGCTGGAGCACAGGAGCTCTCCTCCTTGCTGGAGCTCGGGAGCTCTCCATACTGCTGGAGCACAGGAGCTCTCCTCACTGCTGGAGCACAGGAGCTCTCCTCACTGCTGGAGCACAGGAGCTCTCCTCACTGCTGGAGCACAAGAGCTCTCCTCACTGCTGGAGCACTGGAGCTCTCTTCACTGCTGGAGCACAGGAGCTGACCTTACTGCTGCAGCACAGGAGCTGTCCTCACTGCTGGAGCACAGGAGCTCTCCTCACTGCTGGAGCTTGGGAGCTCTCCCCACTGCTGGAGCACGGGAGCTCTCCTCACTGCTGGAGCACAGGAGCTCTCATCACTGCTGGAGCACAGGAGCTCTCCTCACTGCTGGAGCACAGGAGCTCTCCTCACTGCTGGAGCACATGAGCTCCCCTCACTGCTGGAGCACAGGAGCTCTCCTCACTGCTGGTGCACTGGACCTCTCCTCACTGCTGGAGAACAGGAGCTCTCCTCACTGCTGGAGCTCAGGAGGTCTCCTCACTGCTGGAGCACAGGAGCTCTCCTCACTGCTGGAGCATGGGAGCTCTCCTCACTGCTGGAGCACAGGAGCTCTCCTCACTGCTGTAGCACAGGAGCTCTCCTCACTGCTGGAGCACTGGAGCTCTCTTCACTGCTGGAGCACAGGAGCTGACCTCACTGCTGGAGCACAGGAGCTGTCCTCACTGATGGAGCACAGGAGCACTACTCACTGCTGGAGAACAGGAGCTCTCCTCACTGCTGGAGCACAGGTGCTCTCCTCACTGCTGCAGCACAGGAGCTCTCCTCACTGCTGGAGCACAGGAGATCTCTTCACTGCTGGAGCACTGGAGCTCTCCTCACTGCTGGAGCACACGAGCTCTCCTCACTGCTGGAGCACAGGAGCTGTCCTCACTGCTGCAGCACATGAGCCCTGCTCACTGCTGGAGCAAAGGAGCTCTCCTCACTGCTGGAGCACATGAGCTCCCCTCACTGCTGGAGCACAGGAGCTGTCCTAACTGCTGGAGCACAGGAGCTCTCCTCACTGCTGGAGCACAGGAGCTCTCCTCTCCGCTGGAGCACCAGAGCCGTCCTCACTGCTGGAGCACAGGAGCTCTCCTCCTTGCTGGAGCACGGGAGCTCTCCATACTGCTGGAGCACAGGAGCTCTCCTCACTGCTGGAGCACAGGAGCTCTCCTCACTGCTGGAGCACAGGAGCTCTCCTCACTGCTGGAGCACAAGAGCTCTCCTCACTGCTGGAGCACTGGAGCTCTCTTCACTGCTGGAGCACAGGAGCTGACCTCACTGCTGCAGCACAGGAGCTGTCCTCACTGCTGGAGCACAGGAGCTCTCCTCACTGCTGGAGCTTGGGAGCTCTCCCCACTGCTGGAGCACGGGAGCTCTCCTCACTGCTGGAGCACAGGAGCTCTCATCACTGCTGGAGCACAGGAGCTCTCCTCACTGCTGGAGCACAGGAGCTCTCCTCACTGCTGGAGCACATGAGCTCCCCTCACTGCTGGAGCACAGGAGCTCTCCTCACTGCTGGTGCACTGGACCTCTCCTCACTGCTGGAGAACAGGAGCTCTCCTCACTGCTGGAGCTCAGGAGGTCTCCTCACTGCTGGAGCACAGGAGCTCTCCTCACTGCTGGAGCATGGGAGCTCTCCTCACTGCTGGAGCACAGGAGCTCTCCTCACTGCTGTAGCACAGGAGCTCTCCTCACTGCTGGAGCACTGGAGCTCTCTTCACTGCTGGAGCACAGGAGCTGACCTCACTGCTGGAGCACAGGAGCTCTCCTCACTGCTTGAGCACAGGAGCTCTCCTCACTGCTGGAGCACAGGAGCTCTACTCACTGCTGGAGCACAGGAACTCTCCTCAATGCTGGAGCACCAGCGCTCTCCTCACTGCTGGAGCACCATAGCTCTCCTCACTGCTGGAGCCCCGGAGCTCTCCTCACTGCTGGAGCACAGGAGCTCTCGTCATTGCTGGAGCACAGGAGCTCTCCCCACTGCTGGAGCACAGGAGCTCTCCTCACTGCTGGAGCACAGGGGTTCTCCTCACTGCTGGAGCACAGGAGCTCTCCTCACTGCTGGAGCACAGGAGCTGTCCTCACTGCTGGAGCACAGGAGCTCTCCTCACTGCTGGAGCATGGGAGCTCTCCTCACTGCTGGAGCACGGGAGCTCTCCTCACTGCTGGAGCACAGGCGCTGTCCTCACTGCTGGAGCACAGGGGCTCTCTTCACTGCTGGAGCATGGGAGCTCTCCTCACTGCTGGAGCACGCGAGCTCTCCTAACTGCTGGAGCACAGGAGCTCTCCTCACTGCTGCAGCACAGGAGCTGTCCTCACTGCTGGAGCACAGGAGCTCTCCTCACTGCTGGAGCATGGGAGCTCTCCCCACTGCTGGAGCACGGGAGCTCTCTTCACTGCTGGAGCACAGGAGCTCACCTCACTGCCGGAGCACAGGAGCTGTCCTCACTGATGGAGCACAGGAGCTCTCCTCACTGCTGGAGAACAGGAGCTCTCCTCACTGCTGGAGCACAGGAGCTCTCCTCACAGCTGCAGCACAGGAGCTCTACTCACTGCTGGAGCACAGGAGATCTCCTCACTGCTGGAGCACTGGAGCTCTCCTCACTGCTGGAGCACACGAGCTCTCCTCACTCCTGGAGCACAGGAGCTGTCCTCACTGCTGCAGCACAGGAGCCCTGCTCGCTGCTGGAGCAAAGGAGCTCTCCTAACTGCTGGAGCACATGAGCTCCCCTCACTGCTGGAGCACAGGAGCTCTCATCACTGCTGGAGCACAGGAACTCACCTCACTGCTGGAGCACAGGAGCTCTCCTCACTGCTGGAGCACCAGAACTCTCCTCACTGCTGGAGCACAATAGCTCTCCTCACTGCTGGAGCACAGGAGCTCTCCTCACTGCTGGAGCACAGGAGCTCTCCTCACTGCTGGAGCACGGGAGCTCTCCTCACTGCAGGAGCACAGGAGCGCTCCTCACTGCTGGAGCACAGGAGCTCTCCTCACTGCTGGAGCAGAGGAGATCTCCTCACTGCTGGAGCACCGGAACTCTCTTCACTGCTGGAGCACAGGAGCTCTCCTCACTGCTGGAGCACAGGAGTTCGCCTCATTCTGGAGCACTGGAGCTCTCCTCACTGCTGGAGCACAGGAGCTCTCCTCACTGCTGGAGCACAGGAGCTCTCCTCACTGCTGGAGCACAGGAGTTCTTTTCACTGCTGGAGCACAGGAGCTCTCCTCACTGCTGTAGCACAGGAGCTGTCCTGACTGCTGGCGCACGGGAGCTCTCCTCACTGCTTTAGCACAGGAGCTCTCCTCACTGCTTGAGCACAGGAGCCCTCCTCACTGCTGGAGCACAGTAGCTCCCCTTACTGCTAGAGCACAGGAGCTCTCCTCACTGCTGGAGCACAGGAGCTCTCCTCACTCCTGGAGCACAGGAGCTCTCCTCACTGCTGGAGCACACGAGCTCTCCTCACCGCTGGAGCACCAGAGCCGTCCTCACTGCTGCAGCACGGGAGCTCTCCTCCTAGCTGGAGCACGGGAGCTCTCCGTACTGCTGGAGCACAGGAGCTCTCCTCACTGCTGGAGCACAGGAGCTCTCCTCACTGCTGGAGCACAGGAGCTCTCCTCACTGCTGGAGCACAGGAGCTCTCCTCACTGCTGGAGCACAGTAGCTCTCCTCACTGCTGGAGCACCTTAGCTCTCCCCACTGCATGAGCACAGGATCTCTCCTCACTGCTGCAGCCAAGGAGCTCTCCTCACTGCTGGAGCACAGGAGCTCTCCTCACTGCTGGAACACTGGAGCTCTCCTCACTGCTGAAGCACAGGAGCTCTCCTCACTGCTGGAGCACAGGAACTCTCCTCACTGCTGGAGCACAGGAGCTCTCCTCACTGCTGGAGCACAGGAGCTCTCCTCACTGCTGGAGCACAGGAGGTCTCCTCACTGCTGGAGCACAGGGGTTCTCCTCACTGCTGGAGCGCAGGAGCTCTCCTCACTGCTGGAGCACAGGAGCTGTCCTCACTGCTGGAGCACAGGAGCTCTCCTCACTGCTGGAGCATTGGAGATCTCCTCACTGCTGGGGCACGGGAGCTCTCCTCACTGCGGGAGAACAGGAGCTGTCCTCACAGCTGGAGCACAGGGGCTCTCCTCACTGCTGGAGCATGGGAGCTCTCCTCACTGCTGGAGCACGCGAGCTCTCCTAACTGCTGGAGCACAGGAGCTCTCCTCACTGCTGCAGCACAGGAGCTGTCCTAACTGCTGGAGCACAGGAGCTCTCCTCACTGCTGGAGCACCGGATCTGTCCTCACAGCTGGAGCACAGGAGCTCTCCTCACTGCTGCAGCAGAGCTCTCCTCACTGCTGGAGAATGGGAGCTCTTTTCACTGCTGGAGCACGGGAGCTCTCCTCACTGCTGGAACACGGGAGCTCTCCTCACTCCTGGAGCACAGGAGCTCTCCTCACTGCTGGAGCATAGGAGCTCTCCTCACTGCTGGAGCACCAGACCTCTCCTCACTGCTGGAGCACAGGAGCTCTCCTCACTGATGGAGCACAGGAGCTGTCCTCACTGCTGGAGCACAGGAGCTCTCCTCACTGTTGGAGCACAGGAGCTCTCCTCACTGCTGGAGCACAGAAGCTCTCCTCACTGCTGGAGCACAGGAGCTCTCCTCACTGCTGGAGCACAGGAGCTCTCCTCACTGCTGCAGCACAGGAGCTCTCCTCACTGCTGGAGCACAGGAGCTGTCCTCACAGCTGGAGCACAGGAGCTGTCCTCACTGCTGGAGCACAGGAGCTGTCCTCACTGCTGTAGCACAGGAGCCCTCCTCACTGCTGGAGCACAGAAGCTCTCCTCACTGCTGGAGCACCGGAGCTCTCCACACTGCTGGAGCGCAGGAGCTCTCCTCACTGCTGGAGCACAGGAGCTCTCCTCACTGCTGGAGCACAGGGGCTGTCCTCACTGCTGGAGCACAGGAGTTGTCCTCACTGCTGGAGCACCGGAGCTCTTTTCACTGCTGGAGCACCGGAGCTATCCTCACAGCTGGAGCACAGGGCCTCTCCTCACTGCTGGAGCACAGTAGCTGTCCTCACTGCTGGAGCACCGGAGCGCTCCTCACAGCTGGAGCACAGGAGCTCTCCTCACTGCTGGAGCACACGAGCTCTCCTCACGGCTGGAGCACAGGAGTTGTCCTCACTGCTGGAGCACAGGAGCTCTCCACACTGCTGGAGCACAGGAGCTCTCCTCACTGCTGGAGCACAGGAGCTCTCCCTACTGCTGGAGCAAGGGAGCTCTCCTCACTGCTGGAGCACAGGAGCTCTCCTCACTGCTGGAGCACAGGAGCTCTACTCACTGCTGGAGCACAGGAGCTCTCCTCACTGCTGGAGCACAGGAGCTCTCCTCACTGCTGGAGCACAGGAGCTCTCCTCACTGCTGGAGCATAGGAGCTCTCCTCACTGCTGGAGCTCAGGAGGTCTCCTCACTGCTGGAGCACAGGAGGTCTCCTCACTGCTGGAGCACAGGAGCTCTCCTCACTGCAGGATCACAGGAGCTCTCCTCACTGCTGGAGCACAGGAGCTCTCCTCACTGCTGGAGCAGAGGAGATCTCCTCACTGCTGGAGCACCGGAACTCTCTTCACTGCTGGGGCACAGGAGCTCTCCTCACTGCTGGAGCACAGGAGTTCGCCTCACTGCTGGAGCACAGGAGCTCTCCTCACTGCTGGAGCACAGGAGCTCTCCTCACTGCTGGAGCACAGGAGCTCTACTCACTGCTGGAGCACAGGAGCTCTCCTCACTGCTGGAGCACAGGAGCTCTCCTCACTGCTGGGGCCCAGGAGCTCTCCTCACTGCTGGAGCACCGGAGCTCTCCTCACTGCTGGAGCACAGGTACTCTCCTCACTAATGGAGCACAGCAGCTCTCCTCACTGCTGGAGCACAGGAGCTGTCCTCACTGCTGGAGCACAGGAGCTCTCCTCACTGCTGGAGCATAGGAGCTCTCCTCACTGCTGGAGCTCAGGAGGTCTCCTCACTGCTGGAGCACAGGAGGTCTCCTCACTGCTGGAGCACAGGAGCTCTCCTCACTGCAGGAGCACAGGAGCTCTCCTCACTGCTGGAGCACAGGAGCTCTCCTCACTGCTGGAGCAGAGGAGATCTCCTCACTGCTGGAGCACCGGAACTCTCTTCACTGCTGGAGCACAGGAGCTCTCCTCACTGCTGGAGCACAGGAGTTCGCCTCACCGATGGGGCACAGGAGCTCTCCTCACTGCTGGAGCACAGGAGCTCTCCTCACTGCTGGAGCACAGGAGCTCTCCTCACTGCTGGAGTACAGGAGTTCTTTTCACTGCTGGAGCACAGGAGCTCTCCTCACTGCTGTAGCACAGGAGCTGTCCTGACTGCTGGCGCACGGGAGCTCTCCTCACTGCTTTAGCACAGGAGCTCTCCTCACTGCTTGAGCACAGGAGCTCTCCTCACTGCTGGAGCACAGTAGCTCCACTCACTGCTAGCGCACAGGAGCTCTCCTCACTGCTGGAGCACAGGAGCTCTCCTCACTGCTGGAGCACAGGAGCTCTCCTCACTGCTGGAGCACGGGAGCTCTCCTCACTGCTGGAGCACAGGAGCTCTCCTAACCGCTGGAGCACCAGAGCCGTCCTCACTGCTGGAGCACAGGAGCTCTCCTCCTTGCTGGAGCACGGGAGCTCTCCATACTGCTGGAGCACAGGAGCTCTCCTCACTGCTGGAGCACAGGAGCTCTCCTAACTGCTGGAGCACAGGAGCTCTCCTCACTGCTGGAGCACAGCAGCTCTCCTCACTGCTGGAGCACAGTAGCTCTCCTCACTGCTGGAGCACCGGAGCTCTCCCCACTGCATGAGCACAGGATCTCTCCTCACTGCTGCAGCAAAGGAGCTCTCCTCACTGCTGGCCACAGGAGCTCTCCTCACTGCTGGAACACCGGAGCTCTCCTCACTGCTGAAGCACAGGAGCTCTCCTCACTGCTGGAGCACAGGAACTCTCCTCACTGCTGGAGCACAGGAGCTCTCCTCACTGCTGGTGCACTGGACCTCTCCTCACTGCTGGAGAACAGGAGCTCTCCTCACTGCTGGAGCTCAGGAGGTCTCCTCACTGCTGGAGCACAGGAGCTCTCCTCACTGCTGGAGCATGGGAGCTCTCCTCACTGCTGGAGCACAGGAGCTCTCCTCACTGCTGGAGCACAGGAGCTCTCCTCACTGCTGGAGCACTGGAGCTCTCTTCACTGCTGGAGCACAGGAGCTGACCCCACTGCTGGAGCACAGGAGCTCTCCTCACTGCTGGAGCACAGGAGCTCTCCTCACTGCTGGAGCACAGGAGCTCTCCTCACTGCTGGAGCACAGGAACTCTCCTCAATGCTGGAGCACCGGCGCTCTCCTCACTGCTGGAGCACCATAGCTCTCCTCACTGCTGGAGCCCCGGAGCTCTCCTCACTGCTGGAGCACAGGAGCTCTCCTCACTGCTGGAGCACAGGAGCTCTCCTCACTGCTGGAGCACAGGAGCTCTCCTCACTGCTGGAGCACAGGGTTCTCCTCACTGCTGGAGCACAGGAGCTCTCCTCACTGCTGGAGCACAGGAGCTGTCCTCACTGCTGGAGCACAGGAGCTCTCCTCACTGCTGGAGCATGGGAGCTCTCCTCACTGCTGGAGCACGGGAGCTCTCCTCACTGCTGGAGCACAGGAGCTGTCCTCACTGCTGGAGCACAGGGGCTCTCTTCACTGCTGGAGCATGGGAGCTCTCCTTACTGCTGGAGCACGCGAGCTCTCCTAACTGCTGGAGCACAGGAGCTCTCCTCACTGCTGCAGCACAGGAGCTGTCCTCACTGCTGGAGCACAGGAGCTCTCCTCACTGCTGGAGCTTGGGAGCTCTCCCCACTGCTGGAGTACGGGAGCTCTCCTCACTGCTGGAGCACAGGAGCTCACCTCACTGCCGGAGCACAGGAGCTGTCCTCACTGATGGAGCACAGGAGCTCTCCTCACTGCTGGAGAACAGGAGCTCTCCTCACTGCTGGAGCACAGGTGCTCTCCTCACTGCTGCAGCACAGGAGCTCTCCTCACTGCTGGAGCACAGGAGATCTCTTCACTGCTGGAGCACTGGAGCTCTCCTCACTGCTGGAGCACACGAGCTCTCCTCACTGCTGGAGCACAGGAGCTGTCCTCACTGCTGCAGCACATGAGCCCTGCTCACTGCTGGAGCAAAGGAGCTCTCCTCACTGCTGGAGCACATGAGCTCCCCTCACTGCTGGAGCACAGGAGCTCTCATCACTGCTGGAGCACAGGAGCTCTCCTCACTGCTGGAGCACAGGAGCTCTCCTCACTGCTGGAGCACAGGAGCTGTCCTCACTGCTGGAGCACAGGAGCTCTCCTCACTGCTGGAGCACAGGAGCTCTCCTCTCCGCTGGAGCACCAGAGCCGTCCTCACTGCTGGAGCACAGGAGCTCTCCTCCTTGCTGGAGCTCGGGAGCTCTCCATACTGCTGGAGCACAGGAGCTCTCCTCACTGCTGGAGCACAGGAGCTCTCCTCACTGCTGGAGCACAGGAGCTCTCCTCACTGCTGGAGCACAAGAGCTCTCCTCACTGCTGGAGCACTGGAGCTCTCTTCACTGCTGGAGCACAGGAGCTGACCTTACTGCTGCAGCACAGGAGCTGTCCTCACTGCTGGAGCACAGGAGCTCTCCTCACTGCTGGAGCTTGGGAGCTCTCCCCACTGCTGGAGCACGGGAGCTCTCCTCACTGCTGGAGCACAGGAGCTCTCATCACTGCTGGAGCACAGGAGCTCTCCTCACTGCTGGAGCACAGGAGCTCTCCTCACTGCTGGAGCACATGAGCTCCCCTCACTGCTGGAGCACAGGAGCTCTCCTCACTGCTGGTGCACTGGACCTCTCCTCACTGCTGGAGAACAGGAGCTCTCCTCACTGCTGGAGCTCAGGAGGTCTCCTCACTGCTGGAGCACAGGAGCTCTCCTCACTGCTGGAGCATGGGAGCTCTCCTCACTGCTGGAGCACAGGAGCTCTCCTCACTGCTGTAGCACAGGAGCTCTCCTCACTGCTGGAGCACTGGAGCTCTCTTCACTGCTGGAGCACAGGAGCTGACCTCACTGCTGGAGCACAGGAGCTGTCCTCACTGATGGAGCACAGGAGCACTACTCACTGCTGGAGAACAGGAGCTCTCCTCACTGCTGGAGCACAGGTGCTCTCCTCACTGCTGCAGCACAGGAGCTCTCCTCACTGCTGGAGCACAGGAGATCTCTTCACTGCTGGAGCACTGGAGCTCTCCTCACTGCTGGAGCACACGAGCTCTCCTCACTGCTGGAGCACAGGAGCTGTCCTCACTGCTGCAGCACATGAGCCCTGCTCACTGCTGGAGCAAAGGAGCTCTCCTCACTGCTGGAGCACATGAGCTCCCCTCACTGCTGGAGCACAGGAGCTCTCATCACTGCTGGAGCACAGGAGCTCTCCTCACTGCTGGAGCACAGGAGCTCTCCTCACTGCTGGAGCACAGGAGCTGTCCTAACTGCTGGAGCACAGGAGCTCTCCTCACTGCTGGAGCACAGGAGCTCTCCTCTCCGCTGGAGCACCAGAGCCGTCCTCACTGCTGGAGCACAGGAGCTCTCCTCCTTGCTGGAGCACGGGAGCTCTCCATACTGCTGGAGCACAGGAGCTCTCCTCACTGCTGGAGCACAGGAGCTCTCCTCACTGCTGGAGCACAGGAGCTCTCCTCACTGCTGGAGCACAAGAGCTCTCCTCACTGCTGGAGCACTGGAGCTCTCTTCACTGCTGGAGCACAGGAGCTGACCTCACTGCTGCAGCACAGGAGCTGTCCTCACTGCTGGAGCACATGAGCTCTCCTCACTGCTGGAGCACATGAGCTCCCCTCACTGCTGGAGCACAGGAGCTCTCCTCACTGCTGGTGCACTGGACCTCTCCTCACTGCTGGAGCTTGGGAGCTCTCCCCACTGCTGGAGCACGGGAGCTCTCCTCACTGCTGGAGCACAGGAGCTCTCATCACTGCTGGAGCACAGGAGCTCTCCTCACTGCTGGAGCACAGGAGCTCTCCTCACTGCTGGAGCACATGAGCTCCCCTCACTGCTGGAGCACAGGAGCTCTCCTCACTGCTGGTGCACTGGACCTCTCCTCACTGCTGGAGAACAGGAGCTCTCCTCACTGCTGGAGCTCAGGAGGTCTCCTCACTGCTGGAGCACAGGAGCTCTCCTCACTGCTGGAGCATGGGAGCTCTCCTCACTGCTGGAGCACAGGAGCTCTCCTCACTGCTGTAGCACAGGAGCTCTCCTCACTGCTGGAGCACTGGAGCTCTCTTCACTGCTGGAGCACAGGAGCTGACCTCACTGCTGGAGCACAGGAGCTCTCCTCACTGCTTGAGCACAGGAGCTCTCCTCACTGCTGGAGCACAGGAGCTCTACTCACTGCTGGAGCACAGGAACTCTCCTCAATGCTGGAGCACCAGCGCTCTCCTCACTGCTGGAGCACCATAGCTCTCCTCACTGCTGGAGCCCCGGAGCTCTCCTCACTGCTGGAGCACAGGAGCTCTCGTCATTGCTGGAGCACAGGAGCTCTCCCCACTGCTGGAGCACAGGAGCTCTCCTCACTGCTGGAGCACAGGGGTTCTCCTCACTGCTGGAGCACAGGAGCTCTCCTCACTGCTGGAGCACAGGAGCTGTCCTCACTGCTGGAGCACAGGAGCTCTCCTCACTGCTGGAGCATGGGAGCTCTCCTCACTGCTGGAGCACGGGAGCTCTCCTCACTGCTGGAGCACAGGCGCTGTCCTCACTGCTGGAGCACAGGGGCTCTCTTCACTGCTGGAGCATGGGAGCTCTCCTCACTGCTGGAGCACGCGAGCTCTCCTAACTGCTGGAGCACAGGAGCTCTCCTCACTGCTGCAGCACAGGAGCTGTCCTCACTGCTGGAGCACAGGAGCTCTCCTCACTGCTGGAGCATGGGAGCTCTCCCCACTGCTGGAGCACGGGAGCTCTCTTCACTGCTGGAGCACAGGAGCTCACCTCACTGCCGGAGCACAGGAGCTGTCCTCACTGATGGAGCACAGGAGCTCTCCTCACTGCTGGAGAACAGGAGCTCTCCTCACTGCTGGAGCACAGGAGCTCTCCTCACAGCTGCAGCACAGGAGCTCTACTCACTGCTGGAGCACAGGAGATCTCCTCACTGCTGGAGCACTGGAGCTCTCCTCACTGCTGGAGCACACGAGCTCTCCTCACTCCTGGAGCACAGGAGCTGTCCTCACTGCTGCAGCACAGGAGCCCTGCTCGCTGCTGGAGCAAAGGAGCTCTCCTAACTGCTGGAGCACATGAGCTCCCCTCACTGCTGGAGCACAGGAGCTCTCATCACTGCTGGAGCACAGGAACTCACCTCACTGCTGGAGCACAGGAGCTCTCCTCACTGCTGGAGCACCAGAACTCTCCTCACTGCTGGAGCACAATAGCTCTCCTCACTGCTGGAGCACAGGAGCTCTCCTCACTGCTGGAGCACAGGAGCTCTCCTCACTGCTGGAGCACGGGAGCTCTCCTCACTGCAGGAGCACAGGAGCGCTCCTCACTGCTGGAGCACAGGAGCTCTCCTCACTGCTGGAGCAGAGGAGATCTCCTCACTGCTGGAGCACCGGAACTCTCTTCACTGCTGGAGCACAGGAGCTCTCCTCACTGCTGGAGCACAGGAGTTCGCCTCATTCTGGAGCACTGGAGCTCTCCTCACTGCTGGAGCACAGGAGCTCTCCTCACTGCTGGAGCACAGGAGCTCTCCTCACTGCTGGAGCACAGGAGTTCTTTTCACTGCTGGAGCACAGGATCTCTCCTCACTGCTGTAGCACAGGAGCTGTCCTGACTGCTGGCGCACGGGAGCTCTCCTCACTGCTTTAGCACAGGAGCTCTCCTCACTGCTTGAGCACAGGAGCCCTCCTCACTGCTGGAGCACAGTAGCTCCCCTTACTGCTAGAGCACAGGAGCTCTCCTCACTGCTGGAGCACAGGAGCTCTCCTCACTCCTGGAGCACAGGAGCTCTCCTCACTGCTGGAGCACACGAGCTCTCCTCACCGCTGGAGCACCAGAGCCGTCCTCACTGCTGCAGCACGGGAGCTCTCCTCCTAGCTGGAGCACGGGAGCTCTCCGTACTGCTGGAGCACAGGAGCTCTCCTCACTGCTGGAGCACAGGAGCTCTCCTCACTGCTGTAGCACAGGAGCTGTCCTGACTGCTGGCGCACGGGAGCTCTCCTCACTGCTTTAGCACAGGAGCTCTCCTCACTGCTTGAGCACAGGAGCTCTCCTCACTGCTGGAGCACAGGAGGTCTCCTCACTGCTGGAGCACAGGGGTTCTCCTCACTGCTGGAGCGCAGGAGCTCTCCTCACTGCTGGAGCACAGGAGCTGTCCTCACTGCTGGAGCACAGGAGCTCTCCTCACTGCTGGAGCATTGGAGATCTCCTCACTGCTGGGGCACGGGAGCTCTCCTCACTGCGGGAGAACAGGAGCTGTCCTCACAGCTGGAGCACAGGGGCTCTCCTCACTGCTGGAGCATGGGAGCTCTCCTCACTGCTGGAGCACGCGAGCTCTCCTAACTGCTGGAGCACAGGAGCTCTCCTCACTGCTGCAGCACAGGAGCTGTCCTAACTGCTGGAGCACAGGAGCTCTCCTCACTGCTGGAGCACCGGATCTGTCCTCACAGCTGGAGCACAGGAGCTCTCCTCACTGCTGCAGCAGAGCTCTCCTCACTGCTGGAGAATGGGAGCTCTTTTCACTGCTGGAGCACGGGAGCTCTCCTCACTGCTGGAACACGGGAGCTCTCCTCACTCCTGGAGCACAGGAGCTCTCCTCACTGCTGGAGCATAGGAGCTCTCCTCACTGCTGGAGCACCAGACCTCTCCTCACTGCTGGAGCACAGGAGCTCTCCTCACTGATGGAGCACAGGAGCTGTCCTCACTGCTGGAGCACAGGAGCTCTCCTCACTGTTGGAGCACAGGAGCTCTCCTCACTGCTGGAGCACAGAAGCTCTCCTCACTGCTGGAGCACAGGAGCTCTCCTCACTGCTGGAGCACAGGAGCTCTCCTCACTGCTGCAGCACAGGAGCTCTCCTCACTGCTGGAGCACAGGAGCTGTCCTCACAGCTGGAGCACAGGAGCTGTCCTCACTGCTGGAGCACAGGAGCTGTCCTCACTGCTGTAGCACAGGAGCCCTCCTCACTGCTGGAGCACAGAAGCTCTCCTCACTGCTGGAGCACCGGAGCTCTCCACACTGCTGGAGCGCAGGAGCTCTCCTCACTGCTGGAGCACAGGAGCTCTCCTCACTGCTGGAGCACAGGGGCTGTCCTCACTGCTGGAGCACAGGAGTTGTCCTCACTGCTGGAGCACTGGAGCTCTTTTCACTGCTGGAGCACCGGAGCTATCCTCACAGCTGGAGCACAGGGCCTCTCCTCACTGCTGGAGCACAGTAGCTGTTCTCACTGCTGGAGCACCGGAGCGCTCCTCACAGCTGGAGCACAGGAGCTCTCCTCACTGCTGGAGCACACGAGCTCTCCTCACGGCTGGAGCACAGGAGTTGTCCTCACTGCTGGAGCACAGGAGCTCTCCACACTGCTGGAGCACAGGAGCTCTCCTCACTGCTGGAGCACAGGAGCTCTCCCTACTGCTGGAGCAAGGGAGCTCTCCTCACTGCTGGAGCACGGGAGCTCTCCTCACTGCTCGAGCACGGGAGCTCTCCACACTGATGGAGCGCAGGAGCTCCCCTCACTGCTGGAGCACAGGAGCTCTCCTCACTGCTGGAGCACAGGAGCTATCCTCACTGCTGGAGCACAGGAGCTCTCCCTACTGCTGGAGCAAGGGAGCTCTCCTCACTGCTGGAGCACGGGAGCTCTCCTCACTGCTCGAGCACGGGAGCTCTCCACACTGCTGGAGCACAGGAGCTCCCCTCACTGCTGGAGCACAGGAGCTCTCCTCACTGCTGGAGCACAGGAGTTGTCCTCACTGCTGGAGCACAGGAGCTCTCAACACTGCTGGAGCACAGGAGCTCTCCTCACTGCTGGAGCTCAGTAGCTGTCCTCACTGCTGGAGCACAGGAGCTCTCCTCACTGCTGGAGCACAGGAGCTCTCCTCACTGCTGGAGCTCAGGAGGTCCTCGCTGCTGGAGCACAGGAGCTCTGCTCACTGCTGCAGCACTGGAGCTCTCCTCACTGCTGGAGCACAGGAGCTGTCCTCACAGCTGGAGCATAGGAGCTGTCCTCACTGCTGGAGTACAGGAGCTGTCCTCACTGTTGTAGCACAGGAGCTCTCCTCACTACTGGAGCACCAGAGCTCTCCTCACTGCTGGTGCACCGGAGCCCTCCTCACTGCTGGAGCACTGGAGCTCTCTTCACTGCTGGAGCACCGGAGCTCTCCTCACTGCTGGAGCACAGGAGCTCTCCTCACTGCAGGACCACAGGAGCTCCCCTCACTGCTGGAGCACAGGAGATCTCCTCACTGCTGGAGCACAGGAGCTCTCCTCACTGCTGGAGCACATTAGCTCTCCTCACTGCTGGAGCACAAGAGCTCTCGTCACTGCTGGAGAACAGGAGCTTTCCTCACTGCTGGAGCACAGGAGCTCTCCTCACTGCTGGAGCACAGGAGCTCTCCTCACTGCTGGAGCACAGGAGCTCTCCTCACTGCTGGAGCACAGGAGCTGTCCTCACTGCTGGAGCACTATAGCTCTCCTCACTGCTGGAGTCCCGGAGCTCTCCTCACTGCTGGAGCACAGGAGCTCTCCTCACTGCTGGAGCACAGGAGATCTCCTCACTGCTGGAGCTCAGGAGCTGTCCTCACTGCTGGAGCACAGGAGCTCTCCTCACTGCTGGAGCACAGGAGCTCTCCTCACTGCTGGAGCTCAGGAGCTGTCCTCACTGCTGGAGCACAGGAGCTCTCCTCACTGCTGCAGCACTGGAGATCTCCTCACTGCTGGAGCACAGGAGCTCTCCTCACTGCTGGAGCACAGGAGCTCTCCTCACTGCTGGAGCACAGGAGCTGTCCTCACTGCTGGAGCACAGGAGCTCTCCTCACTGATGGAGCACAGGAGCTCTTCTCACTGCTGGTGCACAGTAGCAGGACAGCTCCTGAGCTCCAGCAGTGAGGAGAGCTCCTGTGCTCCAGCAGTGAGGAGAGCTCCTGTGCTCCAGCAGTGAGGACAGCTCCTGAGCTCCAGCAGTGAGGAGACACTGCTGGAGCTCAGGAGCTGTCCTCACTGCTGGAGCACAGGAGCTCTCCTCACTGCTGGAGCACAGGAGCTCTCCTCACTGCTGGAGCTCAGGAGCTGTCCTCACTGCTGGAGCACAGGAGCTCTCCTCACTGCTGCAGCACTGGAGATTTCCTCACTGCTGGAGCACAGGAGCTGTCCTCACAGCTGGAGCACAGGAGCTGTCCTCACTGCTGGAGCACAGGAGCTGTCCTCACTGTTGTAGCACAGGAGCTCTCCTCACTACTGGAGCACCGGAGCTCTCCTCACTGCTGGTGCACCGGAGCCCTCCTCACTGCTGGAGCACTGGAGCTCTCTTCACTGCTGGAGCACCGGAGCTCTCCTCACTGCTGGAGCACAGGAGCTCTCCTCACTGCAGGACCACAGGAGCTCCCCTCACTGCTGGAGCACAGGAGATCTCCTCACTGCTGGAGCACCGGAGCTCTCCTCACTGCTGGAGCACAGGAGCTCTCATCATTGCTGGAGCACAGGAGCTCTCCTCACTGCTGGAGCACCGGAGCTCTATTCACTGCTTTAGCACAGGAGCTCTCCTCATTGCTGGAGCACAGGAGCTCTCCTCACTGCTGGAGCACAGGAGCTGTCCTCACTGCTGGAGCACAGGAGCTCTCCTCACTGCTGGAGCACAGCAGCTCTCCTCACTGCTGGAGCACCGGAGCTCTCCTCACTGCTATAGCACCGGAGCTCTCCTCACTGCTGGAGCACAGGAGCTGTCCTCACTGCTGGAGCACAGGAGCTGTCCTCACTGCTGGAGAACAGGAGCTCTCCTCACTGCTGGAGCACAGGAGCTCTTCTCACTGCTGGAGCACAGGAGCTGTCCTCACTGCTGGAGCACAGGAGCTCTCCTCACTGCTGGAGCACAGGCGCTGTCCTCACTGCTGGAGCACAGGAGCTGTCCTCACTGCTGGAGAACAGGAGCTCTCCTCACTGCTGGAGCACAGGAGCTCTCCTCACTGCTGGAGCACAGGAGCTCTCCTCACTGCTGGAGCACGCGAGCTCTCCTTACTGCAGGAGCACAGGAGCTCTCCTCAGTACTGGAGCACAGGAGCTCTCCTCAGTGCTGGAGCACAAGAGCTCTCGTCACTGCTGGAGCAAGGAGCTCTCCTCACTGCTGGAGCACAGGAGCTCTCCTCACTGCTGGAGCACAGGAGCTGTCCTCACTGCTGGAGCACAGGAGCTCTCCGCACTGCTGGAGCTCAGGAGCTCTCCTCACAGCTGGAGCACAGGAGCTCTCATCACTGCTGGAGCACAGGAGCACTCCTCACTGCTGGACCATGGGAACTCTCCTCACTGCTGGAGCACATGAGCTCTACTCTCTGCTGGATCACCAGAGCTCTCCTCACTGCTGGAGCACCGGAACTCTCCACACTGCTGGAGCACAGTAGCTCTCTTCGCTGCTGGAGCACAGGAGCCGTCCTCACTGCTGGAGCACAGGAGCTGTCCTCACTGCTGTAGCACAGGAGCTCTCCTCACTGCTGGAGCACAGGAGCTGTCCTCACTGCTGGAGCACAGGAGCTCTCCTCACTGCTGGAGCACAGGAGCTCTCCTCACTGCTGGAGCACAGGAGCTCTCCTCACTGCTGGAGCACAGGAGCTCTCCTCACTGCTGGAGCACAGGAGCTGTCCTCACTGCTGGAGCACAGGAGCTCTCCTCATTGCTGGAGTACAGGAGCTCTCCTCACTGCTGGAGCACGGGAGCTCTGCTCACTGCTGGAGCACAGGAGCTCTCCTCACTGCTGGAGCACAGGAGCTCTCCTCACTGCTGGAGCACAGGAGCTCTCCTCACTGCTGGAGCACGGGAGATCTCCTCACTGCTGGAGCACAGGAGCTTTCCTCACTGCTGGAGCACATTAGCTCTCCTCACTGCTGGAGCACAAGAGCTCTCGTCACTGCTGGAGCACAGGAGCTCTCCTCACTGCTGGAGCACAGGAGCTCTCCTCACTGCTGGAGCCCAGGAGCTCTCCTCACTGCTGGAGCACAGGAGCTCTCCTCACTGCTGGAGCACAGGAGCTGTCCTCACTGCTGGAGCACAGGAGCTGTCCTCACTGCTGGAGCACAGGAGCTCTCCTCACTGCTGGAGCACTGGAGCTCTCCTCACTGCTGGAGCACAGGAGCTCTCCTCACTGCTGGAGCACCGGAGCTCTCTTCACTGCTATAGCACCGGAGCTCTCCTCACTGCTGGAGCACAGGAGCTGTCCTCACTGCTGGAGCACAGGAGCTCTCCTCACTGCTGGAGCACAGAAGCTCTCCTCACTGCTGGAGCACAGGAGCTCTCCTCACTGCTGGAGCTCAGGAGCTCTCCTCACTGCTGGAGCACAGGAGCTCTCCTCACTGCTGGGGCACAGGAGCTCTCCTCACTGCTGGAGCACAGGAACTGTCCTCACTCCTGGAGAACAGGAGCTCTCCTCACTTCTGGAGCACAGGAGCTCTCCTCACTGCTGGAGCACAGGAGCTGTCCTCACTGCTGGAGCACAGGAGCTCTCCTCACTGCTGGAGCACAGGAGCTCTCCTCACTGCTGGAGCACAGGAGCTCTCCCCACTGCTGGGGCACAGGACCTCTCCTCACTGCTGGAGCACGGGAGCTCTCCTTACTGCTGGAGCACAGGAGCTCTCCTCACTACTGGAGCACAGGAGCTCTCCTCACTGCTGGAGCACAGGAGCTCTCGTCACTGCTGGAGCACAGGAGCTCTCGTCACTGCTGGAGCACAGGAGCTCTCCTCACTGCTGGAGCACAGGAGCTCTCCTCACTGCTGGAGCACAGGAGCTCTCCCCACTGCTGGAGCTCAGGAGCTCTCCTCACAGCTGGAGCACAGGAGCTCTCATCACTGCTGGAGCACAGGAGCACTCCTCACTGCTGGAGCATGGGAACTCTCCTCACTGCTGGAGCACATGAGCTCTCCTCACTGCTGGATCACCAGAGCTCTCCTCACTGCTGGAGCACCGGAGCTCTCCACACTGCTGGAGCACAGTAGCTCTCTTCGCTGCTGGAGCACAGGAGCCGTCCTCACTGCTGGAGCACAGGAGCTGTCCTCACTGCTGTAGCACAGGAGCTCTCCTCACTGCTGGAGCACAGGAGCTCTCCTCACTGCTGAAGCACAGGAGCTCTCCTCACTGCTGCAGCACAGGAGCTCTCCTCACTGCTGGAGCACAGGAGCTCTCCTCACAGCTGGAGCACTGGAGCTCTCCTCACTGCAGGAGCACAGGAGCTCTCCTCACTGCTGGAGCACAGGAGCTCCCCTCACTGCTGGAGCACGGGAGATATCCTCGCTGCTGGAGCACAGGAGCAGTCCTCACTGTTTTAGCACAGGAGCTCTCCTCATTGCTGGAGCATAGGAGCTCTCCTCACTGCTGGAGCACTGGAGCTGTCCTCACTGCTGGAGCACAGGAGCTCTCCTCACTGCTGTAGCACAGGAGCTCTCCTCACTGCTGGAGCACAGGAGCTCTCCTCACTGCTGGAGCACCGGAGCTCTCCTCACTGCTGGAGCACCAGAGCTATCCTCACTGCTGGAGCACAAGAGCTCTCCTCACTGCTGGAGCACCGGAGCTCTCCTCACTGCTGGAGCACAGGAGCTCTCCTCACTGCTGGAGCACAGGAACTCTCCTCACTGCTGGAGCACAGGAGCTCTCCTCACTGCTGGAGCATGGGAGCTCTCCTCACTGTGGAGCACGGGAGCTCTCCTCACTGCTGGAGCACAGGAGCTGTCCTCACTGCTGGAGCACAGGGGCTCTCTTCACTGCTGGAGCATGGGAGCTCTCCTTACTGCTGGAGCACGCGAGCTCTCCTAACTGCTGGAGCACAGGATCTCTCCTCACTGCTGCAGCACAGGAGCTGTCCTCACTGCTGGAGCACAGGAGCTCTCCTCACTGCTGGAGCTTGGGAGCTCTCCCCACTGCTGGAGTACGGGAGCTCTCCTCACTGCTGGAGCACAGGAGCTCACCTCACTGCCGGAGCACAGGAGCTGTCCTCACTGATGGAGCACAGGAGCTCTCCTCACTGCTGGAGAACAGGAGCTCTCCTCACTGCTGGAGCACAGGTGCTCTCCTCACTGCTGCAGCACAGGAGCTCTCCTCACTGCTGGAGCACAGGAGATCTCCTCACTGCTGGAGCACTGGAGCTCTCCTCACTGCTGGAGCACACGAGCTCTCCTCACTGCTGGAGCACAGGAGCTGTCCTCACTGCTGCAGCACAGGAGCCCTGCTCACTGCTGGAGCAAAGGAGCTCTCCTCACTGCTGGAGCACATGAGCTCCCCTCACTGCTGGAGCACAGGAGCTCTCATCACTGCTGGAGCACAGGAGCTCTCCTCACTGCTGGAGCACAAGAGCTCTCCTCACCGCTGGAGCACAGGAGCTGTCCTCACTGCTGGAGCACAGGAGCTGTCCTCACTGCTGGAGCACAGGAGCTCTCCTCACTGCTGGAGCACAGGAGCTCTCCTCTCCGCTGGAGCACCAGAGCCGTCCTCACTGCTGGAGCACAGGAGCTCTCCTCCTTGCTGGAGCACGGGAGCTCTCCATACTGCTGGAGCACAGGAGCTCTCCTCACTGCTGGAGCACAGGAGCTCTCCTCACTGCTGGAGCACAGGAGCTCTCCTCACTGCTGGAGCACTGGAGCTCTCTTCACTGCTGGAGCACAGGAGCTGACCTCACTGCTGCAGCACAGGAGCTGTCCTCACTGCTGGAACACAGGAGCTCTCCTCACTGCTGGAGCTTGGGAGCTCTCCCCACTGCTGGAGCACGGGAGCTCTCCTCACTGCTGGAGCACAGGAGCTCTCATCACTGCTGGAGCACAGGAGCTCTCCTCACTGCTGGAGCACAGGAGCTCTCCTCACTGCTGGAGCACATGAGCTCCCCTCACTGCTGGAGCACATGAGCTCTCCTCACTGCTGGTGCACTGGACCTCTCCTCACTTTTGGAGAACAGGAGCTCTCCTCACTGCTGGAGCTCAGGAGGTCTCCTCACTGCTGGAGCACAGGAGCTCTCCTCACTGCTGGAGCATGGGAGCTCTCCTCACTGCTGGAGCACAGGAGCTCTCCTCACTGCTGGAGCACAGGAGCTCTCCTCACTGCTGGAGCACTGGAGCTCTCTTCACTGCTGGAGCACAGGAGCTGACCTCACTGCTGGAGCACAGGAGCTCTCCTCACTGCTTGAGCACAGGATCTCTCCTCACTGCTGGAGCACAGGAGCTCTACTCACTGCTGGAGCACAGGAACTCTCCTCAATGCTGGAGCACCAGCGCTCTCCTCACTGCTGGAGCACCATAGCTCTCCTCACTGCTGGAGCCCCGGAGCTCTCCTCACTGCTGGAGCACAGGAGCTCTCGTCACTGCTGGAGCACAGGAGCTGTCCTAACTGCTGTAGCACAGGAGCTCTCCTCACTGCTGGAGCACAGGGGTTCTCCTCACTGCTGGAGCACAGGAGCTCTCCTCACTGCTGGAGCACAGGAGCTGTCCTCACTGCTGGAGTACAGGAGCTCTCCTCACTGCTGGAGCATGGGAGCTCTCCTCACTGCTGGAGCATGGGAGCTCTCCTCACTGCTGGAGCACAGGAGCTGTCCTCACTGCTGGAGCACGGGGGCTCTCTTCACTGCTGGAGCATGGGAGCCCTCCTCACTGCTGGAGCACGCGAGCTCTCCTAACTGCTGGAGCACAGGAGCTCTCCTCACTGCTGCAGCACAGGAGCTGTCCTCACTGCTGGAGCACAGGAGCTCTCCTCACTGCTGGAGCATGGGGGCTCTCCCCACTGCTGGAGCACGGGAGCTCTCTTCACTGCTGGAGCACAGGAGCTCACCTCACTGCCGGAGCACAGGAGTTGTCCTCACTGATGGAGCACAGGAGCTCTCCTCACTGCTGGAGAACAGGAGCTCTCCTCACTGCTGGAGCACAGGAGCTCTCCTAACTGCTGCAGCACAGGAGCTCTGCTCACTGCTGGAGCACAGGAGATCTCCTCACTGCTGGAGCACTGGAGCTCTCCTCACTGCTGGAGCACACGAGCTCTCCTCACTGCTGGAGCACAGGAGCTGTCCTCACTGCTGCAGCACAGGAGCCCTGCTCACTGCTGGAGCAAAGGAGCTCTCCTCACTGCTGGAGCACATGAGCTCCCCTGACTGCTGGAGCACAGGAGCTCTCATCACTGCTGGAGCACAGGAACTCACCTCACTGCTGGAGCACAGGAGCTCTCCTCACTGCTGGAGCACCAGAACTCTCCTCACTGCTGGAGCACAATAGCTCTCCTCACTGCTGGAGCACAGGAGCTCTCCTCACTGCTGGAGCACAGGAGCTCTCCTCACTGCTGGAGCACGGGAGCTCTCCTCACTGCAGGAGCACAGAAGCGCTCCTCACTGCTGGAGCACAGGAGCTCTCCTCACTGCTGGAGCAGAGGAGATCTCCTCACTGCTGGAGCACGGAACTCTCTTCACTGCTGGAGCACAGGAGCTCTCCTCACTGCTGGAGCACAGGAGTTCGCCTCATTCTGGAGCACTGGAGCTCTCCTCACTGCTGGAGCACAGGAGCTCTCCTCACTGCTGGAGCACAGGAGCTCTCCTCACTGCTGGGGCACAGGAGTTCTTTTCACTGCTGGAGCACAGGAGCTCTCCTCACTGCTGTAGCACATGAGCTGTCCTGACTGCTGGCGCACGGGAGCTCTCCTCACTGCTTTAGCACAGGAGCTCTCCTCACTGCTTGAGCACAGGAGCTCTCCTCACTGCTGGAGCACAGTAGCTCCCCTTACTGCTAGAGCACAGGAGCTCTCCTCACTGCTGGAGCACAGGAGCTCTCCTCACTCCTGGAGCACAGGAGCTGTCCTCACTGCTGGAGCACAGGAGCTCTCCTCACTGCTGGAGCTTGGGAGCTCTCCTCCTAGCTGGAGCACGGGAGCTCTCCGTACTGCTGGAGCACAGGAGCTCTCCTCACTGCTGGAGCACAGGAGCTCTTCTCACTGCTGGAGCACAGGAGCTCTCCTCACTGCTGCAGCCAAGGAGCTCTCCTCACTGCTGGAGCACAGGAGCTCTCCTCACTGCTGGAACACCGGAGCTCTCCTCACTGCTGAAGCACAGGAGCTCTCCTCACTGCTGGAGCACAGGAACTCTCCTCACTGCTGGAGCACAGGAGCTCTCCTCACTGCTGGAGCACAGGAGCTCTCCTCACTGCTGGAGCACAGGAGGTCTCCTCACTGCTGGAACACAGGGGTTCATCTCACTGCTGGAGCGCAGGAGCTCTCCTCACTGCTGGAGCACAGGAGCTGTCCTCACTGCTGGAGCACAGGTGCTCTCCTCACTGCTGGAGCATGGGAGCTCTCCTCACTGCTGGAGCTCAGGAGGTCCTCACTGCTGGAGCACAGGAGCTCTGCTCACTGCTGCAGCACTGGAGCTCTCCTCACTGCTGGAGCACAGGAGATCTCCTCACTGCTGGAGCACGGGAGCTCTCCTCACTGCTGGAGCACAGGAGCTGTCCTCACAGCTGGAGCACAGGGGCTCTCCTCACTGCTGGAGCATGGGAGCTCTCCTCACTGCTGGAGCACGCGAGCTCTCCTAACTGCTGGAGCACAGGAGCTCTCCTCACTGCTGCAGCACAGGAGCTGTCCTAACTGCTGGAGCACAGGAGCTCTCCTCACTGCTGGAGCACCGGATCTGTCCTCACAGCTGGAGCACAGGAGCTCTCCTCACTGCTGCAGCAGAGCTCTCCTCACTGCTGGAGAATGGGAGCTCTTTTCACTGCTGGAGCACGGGAGCTCTCCTCACTGCTGGAACACGGGAGCTCTCCTCACTCCTGGAGCACAGGAGCTCTCCTCACTGCTGGAGCATAGGAGCTCTCCTCACTGCTGGAGCACCAGACCTCTCCTCACTGCTGGAGCACAGGAGCTCTCCTCACTGATGGAGCACAGGAGCTGTCCTCACTGCTGGAGCACAGGAGCTCTCCTAACTGTTGGAGCACAGGAGCTCTCCTCACTGCTGGAGCACAGAAGCTCTCCTCACTGCTGGAGCACAGGAGCTCTCCTCACTGCTGGAGCACAGGAGCTCTCCTCACTGCTGCAGCACAGGAGCTCTCCTCACTGCTGGAGCACAGGAGCTGTCCTCACAGCTGGAGCACAGGAGCTGTCCTCACTGCTGGAGCACAGGAGCTGTCCTCACTGCTGTAGCACAGGAGCCCTCCTCACTGCTGGAGCACAGAAGCTCTCCTCACTGCTGGAGCACCGGAGCTCTCCACACTGCTGGAGCACAGGAGCTCTCCTCACTGCTGGAGCACAGGAGCTCTCCTCACTGCTGGAGCACAGGAGCTCTCCTCACTGCTGGAGCACAGGAGTTGTCCTCACTGCTGGAGAACCGGAGCCCTTTTCACTGCTGGAGCACCGGAGCTATTCTCACAGCTGGAGCACAGGGCCTCTCCTCACTGCTGGAGCACAGTAGCTCTCCTCACTGCTGGAGCACCGGAGCGCACCTCACAGCTGGAGCACAGGAGCTCTCCTCACTGCTGGAGCACACGAGCTCTCCTCATGGCTGCAGCACAGGAGTTGTCCTCACTGCTGGAGCACAGGAGCTCTCCACACTGCTGGAGCACAGGAGCTCTCCTCACTGCTGGAGCACAGGAGCTCTCCCTACTGCTGGAGCAAGGGAGCTCTCCTCACTGCTGGAGCACGGGAGCTCTCCTCACTGCTCGAGCACGGGAGCTCTCCACACTGCTGGAGCACAGGAGCTCCCCTCACTGCTGGAGCACAGGAGCTCTCCTCACTGCTGGAGCACAGGAGCTGTCCTCACTGCTGGAGCACAGGAGCTCTCAACACTGCTGGAGCACACGAGCTCTCCTCACGGCTGCAGCACAGGAGTTGTCCTCACTGCTGGAGCACAGGAGCTCTCCTCACTGCTGGAGCACAGGAGCTCTCCTCACTGCTGGAGCTCAGGAGGTCCTCACTGCTGGAGCACAGGAGCTCTGCTCACTGCTGCAGCACTGGAGCTCTCCTCACTGCTGGAGCACAGGAGCTGTCCTCACAGCTGGAGCACAGGAGCTGTCCTCACTGCTGGAGCACAGGAGCTGTCCTCACTGTTGTAGCACAGGAGCTCTCCTCACTACTGGAGCACTGGAGCTCTCCTCACTGCTGGTGCACCGGAGCCCTCCTCACTGCTGGAGCACTGGAGCTCTCTTCACTGCTGGAGCACCGGAGCTCTCCTCACTGCTGGTGCACCGGAGCCCTCCTCACTGCTGGAGCACTGGAGCTCTCTTCACTGCTGGAGCACCGGAGCTCTCCTCACTGCTGGAGCACAGGAGCTCTCCACACTGCAGGACCACAGGAGCTCCCCTCACTGCTGGAGCACAGGAGATCTCCTCACTGCTGGAGCACAGGGGTTCTCCTCACTGCTGGAGCACAGGAGCTCTCCTCACTGCTGGAGCACAGGAGCTGTCCTCACTGCTGGAGTACAGGAGCTCTCCTCACTGCTGGAGCATGGGAGCTCTCCTCACTGCTGGAGCATGGGAGCTCTCCTCACTGCTGGAGCACAGGAGCTGTCCTCACTGCTGGAGCACGGGGGCTCTCTTCACTGCTGGAGCATGGGAGCCCTCCTCACTGCTGGAGCACGCGAGCTCTCCTAACTGCTGGAGCACAGGAGCTCTCCTCACTGCTGCAGCACAGGAGCTGTCCTCACTGCTGGAGCACAGGAGCTCTCCTCACTGCTGGAGCATGGGGGCTCTCCCCACTGCTGGAGCACGGGAGCTCTCTTCACTGCTGGAGCACAGGAGCTCACCTCACTGCCGGAGCACAGGACCTGTCCTCACTGATGGAGCACAGGAGCTCTCCTCACTGCTGGAGAACAGGAGCTCTCCTCACTGCTGGAGCACAGGAGCTCTCCTAACTGCTGCAGCACAGGAGCTCTGCTCACTGCTGGAGCACAGGAGATCTCCTCACTGCTGGAGCACTGGAGCTCTCCTCACTGCTGGAGCACACGAGCTCTCCTCACTGCTGGAGCACAGGAGCTGTCCTCACTGCTGCAGCACAGGAGCCCTGCTCACTGCTGGAGCAAAGGAGCTCTCCTCACTGCTGGAGCACATGAGCTCCCCTGACTGCTGGAGCACAGGAGCTCTCATCACTGCTGGAGCACAGGAACTCACCTCACTGCTGGAGCACAGGAGCTCTCCTCACTGCTGGAGCACCAGAACTCTCCTCACTGCTGGAGCACAATAGCTCTCCTCACTGCTGGAGCACAGGAGCTCTCCTCACTGCTGGAGCACAGGAGCTCTCCTCACTGCTGGAGCACGGGAGCTCCCCTCACTGCAGGAGCACAGGAGCGCTCCTCACTGCTGGAGCACAGGAGCTCTCCTCACTGCTGGAGCAGAGGAGATCTCCTCACTGCTGGAGCACCGGAACTCTCTTCACTGCTGGAGCACAGGAGCTCTCCTCACTGCTGGAGCACAGGAGTTCGCCTCATTCTGGAGCACTGGAGCTCTCCTCACTGCTGGAGCACAGGAGCTCTCCTCACTGCTGGAGCACAGGAGCTCTCCTCACTGCTGGAGCACAGGAGTTCTTTTCACTGCTGGAGCACAGGAGCTCTCCTCACTGCTGTAGCACAGGAGCTGTCCTGACTGCTGGCGCACGGGAGCTCTCCTCACTGCTTTAGCACAGGAGCTCTCCTCACTGCTTGAGCACAGAAGCTCTCCTCACTGCTGGAGCACAGTAGCTCCCCTTACTGCTAGAGCACAGGAGTTCTCCTCACTGCTGGAGCACAGGAGCTCTCCTCACTCCTGGAGCACAGGAGCTCTCCTCACTGCTGGAGCACACGAGCTCTCCTCACCGCTGGAGCACCAGAGCCGTCCTCACTGCTGCAGCACGGGAGCTCTCCTCCTAGCTGGAGCACGGGAGCTCTCCGTACTGCTGGAGCACAGGAGCTCTCCTCACTGCTGGAGCACAGGAGCTCTCCTCACTGCTGGAGCACAGGAGCTCTCCTCACTGCTGGAACACCGGAGCTCTCCTCACTGCTGAAGCACAGGAGCTCTCCTCACTGCTGGAGCACAGGAACTCTCCTCACTGCTGGAGCACAGGAGCTCTCCTCACTGCTGGAGCACAGGAGCTCTCCTCACTGCTGGAGCACAGGAGGTCTCCTCACTGCTGGAACACAGGGGTTCTCCTCACTGCTGGAGCGCAGGAGCTCTCCTCACTGCTGGAGCACAGGAGCTGTCCTCACTGCTGGAGCACAGGTGCTCTCCTCACTGCTGGAGCATGGGAGATCTCCTCACTGCTGGAGCACGGGAGCTCTCCTCACTGCTGGAGCACAGGAGCTGTCCTCACAGCTGGAGCACAGGGGCTCTCCTCACTGCTGGAGAATGGGAGCTCTCCTCACTGCTGGAGCACGCGAGCTCTCCTAACTGCTGGAGCACAGGAGCTCTCCTCACTGCTGCAGCACTGGAGCTGTCCTAACTGCTGGAGCACAGGAGCTCTCTTCACTGCTGGAGCACCGGATCTGTCCTCACAGCTGGAGCACAGGAGCTCTCCTCACTGCTGCAGCAGAGCTCTCCTCACTGCTGGAGAATGGGAGCTCTTTTCACTGCTGGAGCACGGGAGCTCTCCTCACTGCTGGAACACGGGAGCTCTCCTCACTCCTGGAGCACTGGAGCTCTCCTCACTGCTGGAGCATAGGAGCTCTCCTCACTGCTGGAGCACCAGACCTCTCCTCACTGCTGGAGCACAGGAGCTCTCCTCACTGATGGAGCACAGGAGCTGTCCTCACTAGTGGAGAACAGGAGCTCTCCTCACTGCTGGAGCACAGGAGCTCTCCTCACTGCTGGAGCACAGGAGCTCTCCTCACTGCTGGAGCACGCGAGCTCTCCTTACTGCAGGAGCACAGGAGCTCTCCTCACTACTGGAGCACAGGAGCTCTCCTCAGTGCTGGAGCACAAGAGCTCTCGTCACTGCTGGAGCAAGGAGCTCTCCTCACTGCTGGAGCACAGGAGCTCTCCTCACTGCTGGAGCACAGGAGCTCTCCTCACTGCTGGAGCACAGGAGCTCTCCCCACTGCTGGAGCTCAGGAGCTCTCCTCACAGCTGGAGCACAGGAGCTCTCATCACTGCTGGAGCACAGGAGCACTCCTCACTGCTGGACCATGGGAACTCTCCTCACTGCTGGAGCACATGAGCTCTACTCTCTGCTGGATCACCAGAGCTCTCCTCACTGCTGGAGCACCGGAACTCTCCACACTGCTGGAGCACAGTAGCTCTCTTCGCTGCTGGAGCACAGGAGCCGTCCTCACTGCTGGAGCACAGGAGCTGTCCTCACTGCTGTAGCACAGGAGCTCTCCTCACTGCTGGAGCACAGGAGCTGTCCTCACTGCTGGAGCACAGGAGCTCTCCTCACTGCTGGAGCACAGGAGCTCTCCTCACTGCTGGAGCACAGGAGCTCTCCTCACTGCTGGAGCACAGGAGCTCTCCTCACTGCTGGAGCACAGGAGCTGTCCTCACTGCTGGAGCACAGGAGCTCTCCTCATTGCTGGAGTACAGGAGCTCTCCTCACTGCTGGAGCACGGGAGCTCTGCTCACTGCTGGAGCACAGGAGCTCTCCTCACTGCTGGAGCACAGGAGCTCTCCTCACTGCTGGAGCACAGGAGCTCTCCTCACTGCTGGAGCACGGGAGATCTCCTCACTGCTGGAGCACAGGAGCTCTCCTCACTGCTGGAGCACATTAGCTCTCCTCACTGCTGGAGCACAAGAGCTCTCGTCACTGCTGGAGCACAGGAGCTCTCCTCACTGCTGGAGCACAGGAGCTCTCCTCACTGCTGGAGCCCAGGAGCTCTCCTCACTGCTGGAGCACAGGAGCTCTCCTCACTGCTGGAGCACAGGAGCTGTCCTCACTGCTTTAGCACAGGAGCTGTCCTCACTGCTGGAGCACAGGAGCTCTCCTCACTGCTGGAGCACAGGAGCTCTCCTCACTGCTGGAGCACAGGAGCTCTCCTCACTGCTGGAGCACCGGAGCTCTCTTCACTGCTATAGCACCGGAGCTCTCCTCACTGCTGGAGCACAGGAGCTGTCCTCACTGCTGGAGCACAGGAGCTCTCCTCACTGCTGGAGCACAGAAGCTCTCCTCACTGCTGGAGCACAGGAGCTCTCCTCACTGCTGGAGCTCAGGAGCTCTCCTCACTGCTGGAGCACAGGAGCTCTCCTCACTGCTGGGGCACAGGAGCTCTCCTCACTGCTGGAGCACAGGAACTGTCCTCACTCCTGGAGAACAGGAGCTCTCCTCACTTCTGGAGCACAGGAGCTCTCCTCACTGCTGGAGCACAGGAGCTGTCCTCACTGCTGGAGCACAGGAGCTCTCCTCACTGCTGGAGCACAGGAGCTCTCCTCACTGCTGGAGCACAGGAGCTCTCCCCACTGCTGGGGCACAGGACCTCTCCTCACTGCTGGAGCACGGGAGCTCTCCTTACTGCTGGAGCACAGGAGCTCTCCTCACTACTGGAGCACAGGAGCTGTCCTCACTGCTGGAGCACAGGAGCTCTCGTCACTGCTGGAGCACAGGAGCTCTCGTCACTGCTGGAGCACAGGAGCTCTCCTCACTGCTGGAGCACAGGAGCTCTCCTCACTGCTGGAGCACAGGAGCTCTCCCCACTGCTGGAGCTCAGGAGCTCTCCTCACAGCTGGAGCACAGGAGCTCTCATCACTGCTGGAGCACAGGAGCACTCCTCACTGCTGGAGCATGGGAACTCTCCTCACTGCTGGAGCACATGAGCTCTCCTCACTGCTGGATCACCAGAGCTCTCCTCACTGCTGGAGCACCGGAGCTCTCCACACTGCTGGAGCACAGTAGCTCTCTTCGCTGCTGGAGCACAGGAGCCGTCCTCACTGCTGGAGCACAGGAGCTGTCCTCACTGCTGTAGCACAGGAGCTCTCCTCACTGCTGGAGCACAGGAGCTCTCCTCACTGCTGAAGCACAGGAGCTCTCCTCACTGCTGCAGCACAGGAGCTCTCCTCACTGCTGGAGCACAGGAGCTCTCCTCACTGCTGGAGCACTGGAGCTCTCCTCACTGCAGGAGCACAGGAGCTCCCCTCACTGCTGGAGCACGGGAGATATCCTCACTGCTGGAGCACAGGAGCAGTCCTCACTGTTTTAGCACAGGAGCTCTCCTCATTGCTGGAGCATAGGAGCTCTCCTCACTGCTGGAGCACTGGAGCTGTCCTCACTGCTGGAGCACAGGAGCTCTCCTCACTGCTGTAGCACAGGAGCTCTCCTCACTGCTGGAGCACAGGAGCTCTCCTCACTGCTGGAGCACCGGAGCTGTCCTCACTGCTGGAGCACCAGAGCTATCCTCACTGCTGGAGCACAAGAGCTCTCCTCACTGCTGGAGCACCGGAGCTCTCCTCACTGCTGGAGCACAGGAGCTCTCCTCACTGCTGGAGCACAGGAACTCTCCTCACTGCTGGAGCACAGGAGCTCTCCTCACTGCTGGAGCATGGGAGCTCTCCTCACTGTGGAGCACGGGAGCTCTCCTCACTGCTGGAGCACAGGAGCTGTCCTCACTGCTGGAGCACAGGGGCTCTCTTCACTGCTGGAGCATGGGAGCTCTCCTTACTGCTGGAGCACGCGAGCTCTCCTAACTGCTGGAGCACAGGATCTCTCCTCACTGCTGCAGCACAGGAGCTGTCCTCACTGCTGGAGCACAGGAGCTCTCCTCACTGCTGGAGCTTGGGAGCTCTCCCCACTGCTGGAGTACGGGAGCTCTCCTCACTGCTGGAGCACAGGAGCTCACCTCACTGCCGGAGCACAGGAGCTGTCCTCACTGATGGAGCACAGGAGCTCTCCTCACTGCTGGAGAACAGGAGCTCTCCTCACTGCTGGAGCACAGGTGCTCTCCTCACTGCTGCAGCACAGGAGCTCTCCTCACTGCTGGAGCACAGGAGATCTCCTCACTGCTGGAGCACTGGAGCTCTCCTCACTGCTGGAGCACACGAGCTCTCCTCACTGCTGGAGCACAGGAGCTGTCCTCACTGCTGCAGCACAGGAGCCCTGCTCACTGCTGGAGCAAAGGAGCTCTCCTCACTGCTGGAGCACATGAGCTCCCCTCACTGCTGGAGCACAGGAGCTCTCATCACTGCTGGAGCACAGGAGCTCTCCTCACTGCTGGAGCACAAGAGCTCTCCTCACCGCTGGAGCACAGGAGCTGTCCTCACTGCTGGAGCACAGGAGCTGTCCTCACTGCTGGAGCACAGGAGCTCTCCTCACTGCTGGAGCACAGGAGCTCTCCTCTCCGCTGGAGCACCAGAGCCGTCCTCACTGCTGGAGCACAGGAGCTCTCCTCCTTGCTGGAGCACGGGAGCTCTCCATACTGCTGGAGCACAGGAGCTCTCCTCACTGCTGGAGCACAGGAGCTCTCCTCACTGCTGGAGCACAGGAGCTCTCCTCACTGCTGGAGCACTGGAGCTCTCTTCACTGCTGGAGCACAGGAGCTGGCCTCACTGCTGCAGCACAGGAGCTGTCCTCACTGCTGGAACACAGGAGCTCTCCTCACTGCTGGAGCTTGGGAGCTCTCCCCACTGCTGGAGCACGGGAGCTCTCCTCACTGCTGGAGCACAGGAGCTCTCATCACTGCTGGAGCACAGGAGCTCTCCTCACTGCTGGAGCACAGGAGCTCTCCTCACTGCTGGAGCACATGAGCTCCCCTCACTGCTGGAGCACATGAGCTCTCCTCACTGCTGGTGCACTGGACCTCTCCTCACTGTTGGAGAACAGGAGCTCTCCTCACTGCTGGAGCTCAGGAGGTCTCCTCACTGCTGGAGCACAGGAGCTCTCCTCACTGCTGGAGCATGGGAGCTCTCCTCACTGCTGGAGCACAGGAGCTCTCCTCACAGCTGGAGCACAGGAGCTCTCCTCACTGCTGGAGCACTGGGGCTCTCTTCACTGCTGGAGCACAGGAGCTGACCTCACTGCTGGAGCACAGGAGCTCTCCTCACTGCTTGAGCACAGGATCTCTCCTCACTGCTGGAGCACAGGAGCTCTACTCACTGCTGGAGCACAGGAACTCTCCTCAATGCTGGAGCACCAGCGCTCTCCTCACTGCTGGAGCACCATAGCTCTCCTCACTGCTGGAGCCCCGGAGCTCTCCTCACTGCTGGAGCACAGGAGCTCTCGTCACTGCTGGAGCACAGGAGCTCTCCTCACTGCTGTAGCACAGGAGCTCTCCTCACTGCTGGAGCACAGGGGTTCTCCTCACTGCTGGAGCACAGGAGCTCTCCTCACTGCTGGAGCACAGGAGCTGTCCTCACTGCTGGAGTACAGGAGCTCTCCTCACTGCTGGAGCATGGGAGCTCTCCTCACTGCTGGAGCATGGGGGCTCTCCTCACTGCTGGAGCACAGGAGCTGTCCTCACTGCTGGAGCACGGGGGCTCTCTTCACTGCTGGAGCATGGGAGCCCTCCTCACTGCTGGAGCACGCGAGCTCTCCTAACTGCTGGAGCACAGGAGCTCTCCTCACTGCTGCAGCACAGGAGCTGTCCTCACTGCTGGAGCACAGGAGCTCTCCTCACTGCTGGAGCATGGGGGCTCTCCCCACTGCTGGAGCACGGGAGCTCTCTTCACTGCTGGAGCACAGGAGCTCACCTCACTGCCGGAGCACAGGAGTTGTCCTCACTGATGGAGCACAGGAGCTCTCCTCACTGCTGGAGAACAGGAGCTCTCCTCACTGCTGGAGCACAGGAGCTCTCCTAACTGCTGCAGCACAGGAGCTCTGCTCACTGCTGGAGCACAGGAGATCTCCTCACTGCTGGAGCACAGGAGCTCTCATCACTGCTGGAGCACAGGAGCTCTCCTCACTGCTGGAGCACAGGAGCTCTCCTCACTGCTGGAGCACATGAGCTCCCCTCACTGCTGGAGCACATGAGCTCTCCTCACTGCTGGTGCACTGGACCTCTCCTCACTGTTGGAGAACAGGAGCTCTCCTCACTGCTGGAGCTCAGGAGGTCTCCTCACTGCTGGAGCACAGGAGCTCTCCTCACTGCTGGAGCATGGGAGCTCTCCTCACTGCTGGAGCACAGGAGCTCTCCTCACTGCTGGAGCACAGGAGCTCTCCTCACTGCTGGAGCACTGGAGCTCTCTTCACTGCTGGAGCACAGGAGCTGACCTCACTGCTGGAGCACAGGAGCTCTCCTCACTGCTTGAGCACAGGATCTCTCCTCACTGCTGGAGCACAGGAGCTCTCGTCACTGCTGGAGCACAGGAGCTCTCCTCACTGCTGTAGCACAGGAGCTCTCCTCACTGCTGGAGCACAGGGGTTCTCCTCACTGCTGGAGCACAGGAGCTCTCCTCACTGCTGGAGCACAGGAGCTGTCCTCACTGCTGGAGTACAGGAGCTCTCCTCACTGCTGGAGCATGGGAGCTCTCCTCACTGCTGGAGCATGGGAGCTCTCCTCACTGCTGGAGCACAGGAGCTGTCCTCACTGCTGGAGCACGGGGGCTCTCTTCACTGCTGGAGCATGGGAGCCCTCCTCACTGCTGGAGCACGCGAGCTCTCCTAACTGCTGGAGCACAGGAGCTCTCCTCACTGCTGCAGCACAGGAGCTGTCCTCACTGCTGGAGCACAGGAGCTCTCCTCACTGCTGGAGCATGGGGGCTCTCCCCACTGCTGGAGCACGGGAGCTCTCTTCACTGCTGGAGCACAGGAGCTCACCTCACTGCCGGAGCACAGGAGTTGTCCTCACTGATGGAGCACAGGAGCTCTCCTCACTGCTGGAGAACAGGAGCTCTCCTCACTGCTGGAGCACAGGAGCTCTCCTAACTGCTGCAGCACAGGAGCTCTGCTCACTGCTGGAGCACAGGAGATCTCCTCACTGCTGGAGCACTGGAGCTCTCCTCACTGCTGGAGCACACGAGCTCTCCTCACTGCTGGAGCACAGGAGCTGTCCTCACTGCTGCAGCACAGGAGCCCTGCTCACTGCTGGAGCAAAGGAGCTCTCCTCACTGCTGAAGCACATGAGCTCCCCTGACTGCTGGAGCACAGGAGCTCTCATCACTGCTGGAGCACAGGAACTCACCTCACTGCTGGAGCACAGGAGCTCTCCTCACTGCTGGAGCACCAGAACTCTCCTCACTGCTGGAGCACAATAGCTCTCCTCACTGCTGGAGCACAGGAGCTCTCCTCACTGCTGGAGCACAGGAGCTCTCCTCACTGCTGGAGCACGGGAGCTCTCCTCACTGCAGGAGCACAGGAGCGCTCCTCACTGCTGGAGCACAGGAGCTCTCCTCACTGCTGGAGCAGAGGAGATCTCCTCACTGCTGGAGCACGGAACTCTCTTCACTGCTGGAGCACAGGAGCTCTCCTCACTGCTGGAGCACAGGAGTTCGCCTCATTCTGGAGCACTGGAGCTCTCCTCACTGCTGGAGCACAGGAGCTCTCCTCACTGCTGGAGCACAGGAGCTCTCCTCACTGCTGGGGCACAGGAGTTCTTTTCACTGCTGGAGCACAGGAGCTCTCCTCACTGCTGTAGCACAGGAGCTGTCCTGACTGCTGGCGCACGGGAGCTCTCCTCACTGCTTTAGCACAGGAGCTCTCCTCACTGCTTGAGCACAGGAGCTCTCCTCACTGCTGGAGCACAGTAGCTCCCCTTACTGCTAGAGCACAGGAGCTCTCCTCACTGCTGGAGCACAGGAGCTCTCCTCACTCCTGGAGCACAGGAGCTCTCCTCACTGCTGGAGCACACGAGCTCTCCTCACCGCTGGAGCACCAGAGCCGTCCTCACTGCTGCAGCACGGGAGCTCTCCTCCTAGCTGGAGCACGGGAGCTCTCCGTACTGCTGGAGCACAGGAGCTCTCCTCACTGCTGGAGCACAGGAGCTCTTCTCACTGCTGGAGCACAGGAGCTCTCCTCACTGCTGCAGCCAAGGAGCTCTCCTCACTGCTGGAGCACAGGAGCTCTCCTCACTGCTGGAACACCGGAGCTCTCCTCACTGCTGAAGCACAGGAGCTCTCCTCACTGCTGGAGCACAGGAACTCTCCTCACTGCTGGAGCACAGGAGCTCTCCTCACTGCTGGAGCACAGGAGCTCTCCTCACTGCTGGAGCACAGGAGGTCTCCTCACTGCTGGAACACAGGGGTTCATCTCACTGCTGGAGCGCAGCAGCTCTCCTCACTGCTGGAGCACAGGAGCTGTCCTCACTGCTGGAGCACAGGTGCTCTCCTCACTGCTGGAGCATGGGAGATCTCCTCACTGCTGGAGCACGGGAGCTCTCCTCACTGCTGGAGCACAGGAGCTGTCCTCACAGCTGGAGCACAGGGGCTCTCCTCACTGCTGGAGCATGGGAGCTCTCCTCACTGCTGGAGCACGCGAGCTCTCCTAACTGCTGGAGCACAGGAGCTCTCCTCACTGCTGCAGCACAGGAGCTGTCCTAACTGCTGGAGCACAGGAGCTCTCCTCACTGCTGGAGCACCGGATCTGTCCTCACAGCTGGAGCACAGGAGCTCTCCTCACTGCTGCAGCAGAGCTCTCCTCACTGCTGGAGAATGGGAGCTCTTTTCACTGCTGGAGCACGGGAGCTCTCCTCACTGCTGGAACACGGGAGCTCTCCTCACTCCTGGAGCACAGGAGCTCTCCTCACTGCTGGAGCATAGGAGCTCTCCTCACTGCTGGAGCACCAGACCTCTCCTCACTGCTGGAGCACAGGAGCTCTCCTCACTGATGGAGCACAGGAGCTGTCCTCACTGCTGGAGCACAGGAGCTCTCCTAACTGTTGGAGCACAGGAGCTCTCCTCACTGCTGGAGCACAGAAGCTCTCCTCACTGCTGGAGCACAGGAGCTCTCCTCACTGCTGGAGCACAGGAGCTCTCCTCACTGCTGCAGCACAGGAGCTCTCCTCACTGCTGGAGCACAGGAGCTGTCCTCACAGCTGGAGCACAGGAGCTGTCCTCACTGCTGGAGCACAGGAGCTGTCCTCACTGCTGTAGCACAGGAGCCCTCCTCACTGCTGGAGCACAGAAGCTCTCCTCACTGCTGGAGCACCGGAGCTCTCCACACTGCTGGAGCACAGGAGCTCTCCTCACTGCTGGAGCACAGGAGCTCTCCTCACTGCTGGAGCACAGGAGCTCTCCTCACTGCTGGAGCACAGGAGTTGTCCTCACTGCTGGAGAACCGGAGCCCTTTTCACTGCTGGAGCACCGGAGCTATTCTCACAGCTGGAGCACAGGGCCTCTCCTCACTGCTGGAGCACAGTAGCTCTCCTCACTGCTGGAGCACCGGAGCGCTCCTCACAGCTGGAGCACAGGAGCTCTCCTCACTGCTGGAGCACACGAGCTCTCCTCATGGCTGCAGCACAGGAGTTGTCCTCACTGCTGGAGCACAGGAGCTCTCCACACTGCTGGAGCACAGGAGCTCTCCTCACTGCTGGAGCACAGGAGCTCTCCCTACTGCTGGAGCAAGGGAGCTCTCCTCACTGCTGGAGCACGGGAGCTCTCCTCACTGCTCGAGCACGGGAGCTCTCCACACTGCTGGAGCACAGGAGCTCCCCTCACTGCTGGAGCACAGGAGCTCTCCTCACTGCTGGAGCACAGGAGCTGTCCTCACTGCTGGAGCACAGGAGCTCTCAACACTGCTGGAGCACACGAGCTCTCCTCACGGCTGCAGCACAGGAGTTGTCCTCACTGCTGGAGCACAGGAGCTCTCCTCACTGCTGGAGCACAGGAGCTCTCCTCACTGCTGGAGCTCAGGAGGTCCTCACTGCTGGAGCACAGGAGCTCTGCTCACTGCTGCAGCACTGGAGCTCTCCTCACTGCTGGAGCACAGGAGCTGTCCTCACAGCTGGAGCACAGGAGCTGTCCTCACTGCTGGAGCACAGGAGCTGTCCTCACTGTTGTAGCACAGGAGCTCTCCTCACTACTGGAGCACTGGAGCTCTCCTCACTGCTGGTGCACCGGAGCCCTCCTCACTGCTGGAGCACTGGAGCTCTCTTCACTGCTGGAGCACCGGAGCTCTCCTCACTGCTGGTGCACCGGAGCCCTCCTCACTGCTGGAGCACTGGAGCTCTCTTCACTGCTGGAGCACCGGAGCTCTCCTCACTGCTGGAGCACAGGAGCTCTCCACACTGCAGGACCACAGGAGCTCCCCTCACTGCTGGAGCACAGGAGATCTCCTCACTGCTGGAGCACAGGGGTTCTCCTCACTGCTGGAGCACAGGAGCTCTCCTCACTGCTGGAGCACAGGAGCTGTCCTCACTGCTGGAGTACAGGAGCTCTCCTCACTGCTGGAGCATGGGAGCTCTCCTCACTGCTGGAGCATGGGAGCTCTCCTCACTGCTGGAGCACAGGAGCTGTCCTCACTGCTGGAGCACGGGGGCTCTCTTTACTGCTGGAGCATGGGAGCCCTCCTCACTGCTGGAGCACGCGAGCTCTCCTAACTGCTGGAGCACAGGAGCTCTCCTCACTGCTGCAGCACAGGAGCTGTCCTCACTGCTGGAGCACAGGAGCTCTCCTCACTGCTGGAGCATGGGGGCTCTCCCCACTGCTGGAGCACGGGAGCTCTCTTCACTGCTGGAGCACAGGAGCTCACCTCACTGCCAGAGCACAGGACCTGTCCTCACTGATGGAGCACAGGAGCTCTCCTCACTGCTGGAGAACAGGAGCTCTCCTCACTGCTGGAGCACAGGAGCTCTCCTAACTGCTGCAGCACAGGAGCTCTGCTCACTGCTGGAGCACAGGAGATCTCCTCACTGCTGGAGCACTGGAGCTCTCCTCACTGCTGGAGCACACGAGCTCTCCTCACTGCTGGAGCACAGGAGCTGTCCTCACTGCTGCAGCACAGGAGCCCTGCTCACTGCTGGAGCAAAGGAGCTCTCCTCACTGCTGGAGCACATGAGCTCCCCTGACTGCTGGAGCACAGGAGCTCTCATCACTGCTGGAGCACAGGAACTCACCTCACTGCTGGAGCACAGGAGCTCTCCTCACTGCTGGAGCACCAGAACTCTCCTCACTGCTGGAGCACAATAGCTCTCCTCACTGCTGGAGCACAGGAGCTCTCCTCACTGCTGGAGCACAGGAGCTCTCCTCACTGCTGGAGCACGGGAGCTCTCCTCACTGCAGGAGCACAGGAGCGCTCCTCACTGCTGGAGCACAGGAGCTCTCCTCACTGCTGGAGCAGAGGAGATCTCCTCACTGCTGGAGCACCGGAACTCTCTTCACTGCTGGAGCACAGGAGCTCTCCTCACTGCTGGAGCACAGGAGTTCGCCTCATTCTGGAGCACTGGAGCTCTCCTCACTGCTGGAGCACAGGAGCTCTCCTCACTGCTGGAGCACAGGAGCTCTCCTCACTGCTGGAGCACAGGAGTTCTTTTCACTGCTGGAGCACAGGAGCTCTCCTCACTGCTGTAGCACAGGAGCTGT
The DNA here is from genome assembly GCF_023897955.1 of Schistocerca gregaria. Taxonomy (NCBI): domain Eukaryota; kingdom Metazoa; phylum Arthropoda; class Insecta; order Orthoptera; family Acrididae; genus Schistocerca; species Schistocerca gregaria. The sequence continues at coordinate 672,911,092 of NC_064924.1, read as the reverse complement.
CCTGACTGCTGGCGCACGGGAGCTCTCCTCACTGCTTTAGCACAGGAGCTCTCCTCACTGCTTGAGCACAGGAGCTCTCCTCACTGCTGGAGCACAGTAGCTCCCTTTACTGCTAGAGCACAGGAGTTCTCCTCACTGCTGGAGCACAGGAGCTCTCCTCACTCCTGGAGCACAGGAGCTCTCCTCACTGCTGGAGCACACGAGCTCTCCTCACCGCTGGAGCACCAGAGCCGTCCTCACTGCTGCAGCACGGGAGCTCTCCTCCTAGCTGGAGCACAGGAGCTGTCCTCACAGCTGGAGCACAGGGGCTCTCCTCACTGCTGGAGCATGGGAGCTCTCCTCACTGCTGGAGCACAGGGGCTCTCCTCACTGCTGGAGCATGGGAGCTCTCCTCACTGCTGGAGCACGCGAGCTCTCCTAACTGCTGGAGCACAGGAGCTCTCCTCACTGCTGCAGCACTGGAGCTGTCCTAACTGCTGGAGCACAGGAGCTCTCCTCACTGCTGGAGCACGGGAGCTCTCCTCACTCCTGGAGCACAATAGCTCTCCTCACTGCTGGAGCACAGGAGCTCTCCTCACTGCTGGAGCACAGGAGCTCTCCTCACTGCTGGAGCACGGGAGCTCTCCTCACTGCAGGAGCACAGGAGCGCTCCTCACTGCTGGAGCACAGGAGCTCTCCTCACTGCTGGAGCACAGGAGTTCGCCTCATTCTGGAGCACTGGAGCTCTCCTCACTGCTGGAGCACAGGAGCTCTCCTCACTGCTGGAGCACAGGAGCTGTCCTCACTGCTGGAGCACAGGTGCTCTCCTCACTGCTGGAGCATGGGAGATCTCCTCACTGCTGGAGCACGGGAGCTCTCCTCACTGCTGGAGCACAGGAGCTGTCCTCACAGCTGGAGCACAGGGGCTCTCCTCACTGCTGGAGCATGGGAGCTCTCCTCACTGCTGGAGCACGCGAGCTCTCCTAACTGCTGGAGCACAGGAGCTCTCCTCACTGCTGCAGCACTGGAGCTGTCCTAACTGCTGGAGCACAGGAGCTCTCCTCACTGCTGGAGCACCGGATCTGTCCTCACAGCTGGAGCACAGGAGCTCTCCTCACTGCTGCAGCAGAGCTCTCCTCACTGCTGGAGAATGGGAGCTCTTTTCACTGCTGGAGCACGGGAGCTCTCCTCACTGCTGGAACACGGGAGCTCTCCTCACTCCTGGAGCACAGGAGCTCTCCTCACTGCTGGAGCATAGGAGCTCTCCTCACTGCTGGAGCACCAGACCTCTCCTCACTGCTGGAGCACAGGAGCTCTCCTCACTGATGGAGCACAGGAGCTGTCCTCACTGCTGGAGCACAGGAGCTCTCCTAACTGTTGGAGCACAGGAGCTCTCCTCACTGCTGGAGCACAGAAGCTCTCCTCACTGCTGGAGCACAGGAGCTCTCCTCACTGCTGGAGCACAGGAGCTCTCCTCACTGCTGCAGCACAGGAGCTCTCCTCACTGCTGGAGCACAGGAGCTGTCCTCACAGCTGGAGCACAGGAGCTGTCCTCACTGCTGGAGCACAGGAGCTGTCCTCACTGCTGTAGCACAGGAGCCCTCCTCACTGCTGGAGCACAGAAGCTGTCCTCACTGCTGGAGCACCGGAGCTCTCCACACTGCTGGAGCACAGGAGCTCTCCTCACTGCTGGAGCACAGGAGCTCTCCTCACTGCTGGAGCACAGGAGCTCTCCTCACTGCTGGAGCACAGGAGTTGTCCTCACTGCTGGAGAACCGGAGCCCTTTTCACTGCTGGAGCACCGGAGCTATTCTCACAGCTGGAGCACAGGGCCTCTCCTCACTGCTGGAGCACAGTAGCTCTCCTCACTGCTGGAGCACCGGAGCGCTCCTCACAGCTGGAGCACAGGAGCTCTCCTCACTGCTGGAGCACACGAGCTCTCCTCATGGCTGCAGCACAGGCGTTGTCCTCACTGCTGGAGCACAGGAGCTCTCCACACTGCTGGAGCACAGGAGCTCTCCTCACTGCTGGAGCACAGGAGCTCTCCCTACTGCTGGAGCAAGGGAGCTCTCCTCACTGCTGGAGCACGGGAGCTCTCCTCACTGCTCGAGCACGGGAGCTCTCCACACTGCTGGAGCACAGGAGCTCCCCTCACTGCTGGAGCACAGGAGCTCTCCTCACTGCTGGAGCACAGGAGCTGTCCTCACTGCTGGAGCACAGGAGCTCTCAACACTGCTGGAGCACACGAGCTCTCCTCACGGCTGCAGCACAGGAGTTGTCCTCACTGCTGGAGCACAGGAGCTCTCCTCACTGCTGGAGCACAGGAGCTCTCCTCACTGCTGGAGCTCAGGAGGTCCTCACTGCTGGAGCACAGGAGCTCTGCTCACTGCTGCAGCACTGGAGCTCTCCTCACTGCTGGAGCACAGGAGCTGTCCTCACAGCTGGAGCACAGGAGCTGTCCTCACTGCTGGAGCACAGGAGCTGTCCTCACTGTTGTAGCACAGGAGCTCTCCTCACTACTGGAGCACCGGAGCTCTCCTCACTGCTGGTGCACCGGAGCCCTCCTCACTGCTGGAGCACTGGAGCTCTCTTCACTGCTGGAGCACCGGAGCTCTCCTCACTGCTGGAGCACAGGAGCTCTCCACACTGCAGGACCACAGGAGCTCCCCTCACTGCTGGAGCACAGGAGATCTCCTCACTGCTGGAGCACAGGAGCTCTCCTCACTGCTGGAGCACATTAGCTCTCCTCACTGCTGGAGCACAAGAGCTCTCGTCACTGCTGGAGAACAGGAGCTTTCCTCACTGCTGGAGCACAGGAGCTCTCCTCACTGCTGGAGCACAGGAGCTCTCCTCACTGCTGGAGCACAGGAGCTCTCCTCACTGCTGGAGCACAGGAGCTGTCCTCACTGCTGGAGCACAGGAGCTCTCCTCACTGCTGGAGCACAGGAGCTCTCCTCACTGCTGGTGCACAGGAGCTCTCCTCACTGCTGGAGCTCAGGAGCTGTCCTTACTGCTGGAGCACAGGAGCTCTCCTCACTGCTGGAGCACAGGAGCTCTCCTCACTGCTGGAGCTCAGGAGCTGTCCTCACTGCTGGAGCACAGGAGCTCTCCTCACTGCTGCAGCACTGGAGATCTCCTCACTGCTGGAGCACAGGAGCTGTCCTCACAGCTGGAGCACAGGAGCTGTCCTCACTGCTGGAGCAAAGGAGCTGTCCTCACTGTTGTAGCACAGGAGCTCTCCTCACTACTGGAGCACCGGAGCTCTCCTCACTGCTGGTGCACCGGAGCCCTCCTCACTGCTGGAGCACCGGAGCCCTCTTCACTGCTGGAGCACCGGAGCTCTCCTCACTGCTGGAGCACAGGAGCTCTCCTCACTGCAGGACCACAGGAGCTCCCCTCACTGCTGGAGCACAGGAGATCTCCTCACTGCTGGAGCACCGGAGCTCTCCTCACTGCTGGAGCACAGGAGCTCTCATCATTGCTGGAGCACAGGAGCTCTCCTCACTGCTGGAGCACCGGAGCTCTATTCACTGCTTTAGCACAGGAGCTCTCCTCATTGCTGGAGCACAGGAGCTCTCCTCACTGCTGGAGCACAGGAGCTGTCCTCACTGCTGGAGCACAGGAGCTCTCCTCATTGCTGGAGCACAGGAGCTCTCCTCACTGCTGGAGCACGGGAGCTCTGCTCACTGCTGGAGCACTGGAGCTCTCCTCACTGCTATAGCACCGGAGCTCTCCTCACTGCTGGAGCACAGGAGCTCTCCTCACTGCTGGAGCACAGGAGCTGTCCTCACTTCTGGAGAACAGGAGCTCTCCTCACTGCTGGAGCACAGGAGCTCTCCTCACTGCTGGAGCACAGGAGCTGTCCTCACTGCTGGAGCACAGGAGCTCTCCTCACTGCTGGAGCACAGGAGCTGTCCTCACTGCTGGAGCACAGGAGCTGTCCTCACTAGTGGAGAACAGGAGCTCTCCTCACTGCTGGAGCACAGGAGCTCTCCTCACTGCTGGAGCACAGGAGCTCTCCTCACTGCTGGAGCACGCGAGCTCTCCTTACTGCAGGAGCACAGGAGTTCTCCTCACTACTGGAGCACAGGAGCTCTCCTCACTGCTGGAGAACAAGAGCTCTCGTCACTGCTGGAGCACAGGAGCTCTCCTCACTGCTGGAGCACAGGAGCTCTCCTCACTGCTGGAGCACAGGAGCTCTCCTCACTGCTGGAGCACAGGAGCTCTCCCCACTGCTGGAGCTCAGGAGCTCTCCTCACAGCTGGAGCACAGGAGCTCTCATCACTGCTGGAGCACAGGAGCACTCCTCACTGCTGGACCATGGGAACTCTCCTCACTGCTGGAGCACATGAGCTCTACTCTCTGCTGGATCACCAGAGCTCTCCTCACTGCTGGAGCACCGGAACTCTCCACACTGCTGGAGCACAGTAGCTCTCTTCGCTGCTGGAGCACAGGAGCCATCCTCACTGCTGGAGCACAGAAGCTGTCCTCACTGCTGTAGCACAGGAGCTCTCCTCAATGCTGGAGCACAGGAGCTGTCCTCACTGCTGGAGCACAGGAGCTCTCCTCACTGCTGGAGCACAGGAGCTCTCCTCACTGCTGGAGCACAGGAGCTCTCCTCACTGCTGGAGCACAGGAGCTGTCCTCACTGCTGGAGCACAGGAGCTCTCCTCAGTGCTGGAGCACAGGAGCTCTCCTCAGTGCTGGAGCACGGGAGCTCTGCTCACTGCTGGAGCACAGGAGCTCTCCTCACTGCTGGAGCACAGGAGCTCTCCTCACTGCTGGAGCACAGGAGCTCTCCTCACTGCTGGAGCACGGGAGATCTCCTCACTGCTGGAGCACAGGAGCTCTCCTCACTGCTGGAGCACATTAGCTCTCCTCACTGCTGGAGCACAAGAGCTCTCGTCACTGCTGGAGCACAGGAGCTCTCCCCACTGCTGGAGCACAGGAGCTCTCCTCACTGCTGGAGCACACATGCTCTCCTCACTGCTGGAGCTCAGGAGCTCTCCTCACTGCTGGAGCACAGGAGCTGTCCTCACTGCTGGAGCACAGGAGCTGTCCTCACTGCTGGAGCACAGGAGCTCTCCTCACTGCTGGAGCACAGGAGCTCTCCTCACTGCTGGAGCACAGGAGCTCTCCTCACTGCTGGAGCACAGGAGCTCTCCTCACTGCTGGAGCACCGGAGCTCTCCTCACTGCTGGAGCACAGGAGCTCTCCTCACTGCTGGAGCACCGGAGCTCTCCTCACTGCTGGAGCACCAGAGCTATCCTCACTGCTGGAGCACAAGAGCTCTCCTCACTGCTGGAGCACCGGAGCTCTCCTCACTGCTGGAGCACATGAGCTCTCCTCACTGCTGGAGCACAGGAACTCTCCTCACTGCTGGAGCACAGGAGCTCTCCTCACTGCTGGAGCACAGGAGCTGTCCTCACTGCTTTAGCACAGGAGCTCTCCTCATTGCTGGAGCACAGGAGCTCTCCTCACTGCTGGAGCACAGGAGCTGTCCTCACTGCTGGAGCACAGGAGCTCTCCCTACTGCTGGAGCACGGGAGCTCTCCTCACTGCTGAAGCACGGGAGCTCTCCTCACTGCTCGAGCACAGGAGCTCTCCTCACTGCTGGAGCACAGGAGCTCTCCTCACTGCTGGAGCACAGGAGCTCTTCTCACTCCTGGAGACCCGGAGCTCTCCTCACTGCTGGAGCACAGGAGCTCTCCTCACTGCTGGAGCACAGGATCTCTCCTCACTGCTGGAGCACCGGAGCTCTCCTCACTGCTGGAGCACAGGAGCTTTCCTCACTGCTGGAGCACAGGAGCTGTCCTCACTGCTGGAGCACAGGAGCTCTCCTCACTGCTGGAGCACAGGAGCTCTGCTCACTGCTGGAGCACAGGAGCTGTCCTCACTGCTGGAGCCCAGGAACTCTCCTCACTGCTGGAGCACAGGAGCTGTCCTCACTGCTGGAGCACAGGAGCCCTCCTCACTGCTGGATCACAGGAGCTCTCCTCACTGCTGGAGCATGGGAGCTCTCCTCACTGCTGCAGCTCAGGAGCTCTCCTCACTGCTGGAGCACCAGAGCTGTCCTCACCACTGGAGCACAGGAGCTCTCCTTACTGCTGGAGCACAGGAGCTGTCCTCATTGCTGGAGCACAGGAGCTTTCCTCACTGCTGGATCACAGGAGCTGTCCTCACTGCTGGAGCACAGGAGCTCTCCTCACTGCTGGAGCACAGGAGCTCTCCTCACTGCTGGAGCACAGTACTTCTCCTCACTGCTGGAGCACAGGATCTCTCCTCACTGCTGGAGCACTGGAACTCTCCTCACTGCTGGAGCACAGGGGCTCTCCTCACTGCTGGAGCACAGGAGCTCTCGTCACTACTGGAGCACAGGAGCTCTCCTCACTGCTGGAGCACAGGAGCTCTCCTCACTACTGGAGCACAGGAGCTCTCCTCACTGCTGGAGCACAGGAGCTCTCCTCACTGCTGCAGCACAGGAGTTCTCCTCACTGCTGGAGCATGTGAGCTCTCCTCACTGCTGGAGCACGGGAGCTCTCTTCACTGCTGGAGCACGGGAGCTCTCCTCACTGCTGGAGCACGGGAGCTCCCCTCACTGCTGGAGCACAGGAGCTCTCCTCACTGCTGGAGCATAGGAGCTCTCCTCACTGCTGGAGAACCGGAGCTCTCCTCACTGCTGGAGCACAGTAGCTCTCCTCACTGCTGGAGCACAGGAGCTGTCCTCACTGATGGAGCACAGGAGCTCTCCTCACTGTTGGACCACAGGAGCTCTCCTCACTTCTGGAGCACAGGAGCTCTCCTCACTGCTGGAGCACAGAAGCTCTCCTCACTGCTGGAGCATGGGAACTCTCCTCACTGCTGGAGCACATGAGCTCTCCTCACTGCTGGATCCTTGGAGCTCTTCTCACTGCTGGAGCACCGGAGCTCTCAACACTGCTGGAGCACAGTAGCTCTCTTCGCTGCTGGAGCACAGGAGCTGTCCTCACTGCTGGAGCACAGGAGCTGTCCTCACTGCTGGAGCACAGGAGCTCTCCTCAGTGCAGGAGCACAGGAGCTCTCCTCACTGCTGGAGCACCAGAGCTCTCCTCACTGCTGCAGCACAAGAGTTCTCCTCACTGCTGGAGCACAGGAGCTGTCCTCACTGCTGGAGCACTGGAGCTCTCCTCACTGCTGGAGCACAGGAGCTCTCCTCACTGCTGGAGCACAGGAGCTCTCCTCACTGCTGGAGCACAGGAGCTCTCCTCACTGATGGAGCATAGGAGCAGTCCTCACTGTCTTAGCACAGGAGCTCTGCTCATTGCTGGAGCACAGGAGCTCTCCTCACTGCTGGAGCACAGGAGCTGTCCTCACTGCTGGAGCTCAGGAGCTGTCCTCACTGCTGTAGCACAGGAGCTCTCCTCACTGCTGGAGCCCAGGAGCTCTCCTCACTGCTGGAGAACAGGAGCTCTCCCTACTGCTGGAGCACAGGAGCTCTCCTCACTGCTGGAGCACGGGAGCTCTCCTCACTGCTCGAGCACGGGAGCTCTCCTCACTGCTCGAGCACAGGAGCTCTCCTCACTGCTGGAGCACAGGAGCTCTCCTTACTGCTGGAGCACAGGAGCTCTTCTCACTCCTGGAGCCCCGGAACTCTCCTCACTGCTGGAGCACAGGAGCTCTCCTCACTGCTGGAGCACAGGAGCTCTCCTCACTGCTGGAGCACCGGAGCTCTCCTCAATGCTGGAGCACAGGAGCCCTCCTCACTGCTGAGGAACAGGAGCTCTCCTCACTGCTGGAGCACAGGAGCTCTCCTCACTGCTGGAGCACATGAGCTCTCCTCACTTCTGGAGCACAGGAGCCCTCCTCACTGCTGGAGCACAGGAGCTCTCCTCAATGCTAGAGCACAGGAACTGTCCTCACTGCTGGAGCACAGGTGCTCCCCTCACTGCTGGGGCACAGGAGCTCTCCTCACTGCTGGAGCACAGGAGCTGTCCTCACTGCCGGACCACAGGAGCTCTCTTCACTGCTGGAGCACCGGAGCTCTCCTCACTGCTGGAGCACAGGAGCTCTCCTCACTGCTGGAGCACAGGAGCTCTCCTCACTGCTGAAGCACAGGAGCTCTCCTCAGTTTTGGAGCACAGGAGCTGTCCTCACTGCTGGAGCATAGGAACTCTACTCACTGCTGGAGCACAGGAGCTGTCCTCACTGCTGGAGCACAGGAGCTCTCCTTACTGCTGGAGCACCGGAGCTCTCCTCACTGCTGGAGCACGGGAGCTCTCCTCACTGCTGGAGCACAGGAGCTCTCCACACTGCTGGAGCACCAGAGCTGTCCTCACCACTGGAGCACAGGAGCTCTCCTCACTGCTGGAGCACGGGAGCTCTCCTTACTGCTGGAGCACAGGAGCTCTCCTCACTGCTGGATCACAGGAGCTGTCCTCACTGCTGGAGCACAGGAGCTCTCCTAACTGCTGGAGCACAGGATCTCTCCTCACTGCTGGAGCACAGGAGTTCTCCTCACTGCTGGAGCACAGGATCTCTACTCACTGCTGGAGCACTGGAACTCTCCTCACTGCTGGAGCACTAGAGCTCTCCTCACTGCTGGAGCACAGGAGCTCTCCTCACTACTGGAGCACAGGAGCTCTCCTCACTGCTGGAGCACAGGAGCTCTCCTCACTGCTGGAGCACAGGAGTTCTCCTCACTGCTGGAGCACAGGAGCTCTCCTCACTGCTGGAGCACAGGAGCTCTCCTCACTGCTGGAGCACGGGAGCTTTCCTTAATGCTGGAGCGCAGGAGCTCTCCTCACTGCTGGAGCACAGGAGCTCTCCTCACTGCTGGGGCACAGGAGCTCTCCTCACTGCTGGAGCACAGGAGCTGTCCACACTGCTGGAGAACTGGAGCTCTCCTCACTGCTGGAGCACAGGAGCTCTCCTCACTGCTGGAGCACAGGAGCTCTCCTCACTGCTGGAGCACAGGAGCTCTCCCCACTGCTGGAGCTCAGGAGCTCTCCTCACAGCTGGAGCACAGGAGCTCTCCTCACTGCTGGAGCACAGGAGCACTCCTCACTGCTGGAGCATGGGATCTCTCCTCACTGCTGGAGCACATGAGCTCTCCTCACTGCTGGATCACCAGAGCTCTCCTCACTGCTGGAGCACCGGAGCTCTCCACACTGCTGGAGCACAGTAGCTCTCTTCGCTGCTGGAGCACAGGAGCCATCCTCACTGCTGGAGCACAGGAGCTGTCCTCACTGCTGTAGCACAGGAGCTCTCCTCACTGCTGGAGCACAGGAGCTCTCCTAACTGCTGGAGCACCGGAGCTCTCCTCACTGCTGCAGCACAGGAGCTCTCCTCACTGCTGGAGCACAGGAGCTCTCCTCACTGCTGGAGCACTGGATCTCTCCTCACTGCTGGAGCACAGGAGCTCTCCTCACTGCTGGAGCACAGGAGCTCCCCTCACTGCTGGAGCACGGGAGATCTCCTCACTGCTGGAGCACAGGAGCAGTCCTCACTGTTTTAGCACAGGAGCTCTCCTCATTGCTGGAGCATAGGAGCTCTCCTCACTGCTGGAGCACAGGAGCTGTCCTCACTGCTGGAGCACAGGAGCTCTCCCTACTGCTGGAGCATGGGAGCTCCCCTCACTGCTGGAGCACGGGAGCTCTCCTCACTGCTCGAGCTTGGGAGCTCTCCTCACTGCTCGAGCACAGGAGCTCTCCTCACTTCTGGAGCACAGGAGCTCTCCTCACTGCTGGAGCACAGGAGCTCTTCTCACTCCTGGAGCCCCGGTGCTCTCCTCACTGCTGGAGCACAGGAGCTCTCCTCACTGCTGGAGCACAGGATCTCTCCTCACTGCTGGAGCACCGGAGCTCTCCTCACTGCTGGAGCACAGGAGCTCTCCTCACTGCTGGAGCACAGGAGCTGTCCTCACTGTTGGAGCACAGGAGCTCTCCTCACTGCTGGAGCACAGGAGCTCTCCTCACTGTTGGAGCACGGGAGCACTCCTCACTGCTGGAGCACGGGAGCGTTCCTCACTGCTGGAGCACGGGAGCTCTCCTCACTGCTGGAGCACAGGAGCTCTCCTCACTGCTGGAGCACAGGAGCTCTCCTCACTGTTGGAGCACAGGAGCTCTCCTCACTGCTGGAGCACAGGAGCTCTTCTCACTGCTGGAGCACAGAAGCTCTCCTCACTACTGCAGCACAGGAGCTCTCCTCACTGGTGGAGCACAGGAGCTGTCCTCACAGCTGGAGCACAGGAGCAGTCCTCAATGCTTTAGCGCAGGAGCTCTCCTCATTGCTGGAGCACAGGAGCTCTCCTCACTGATGGAGCACAGTAGCTGTCCTCTCTGCTGGAGCACAGGAGCTGTCCTCACTGATGGAGCACAGGATTTGTCCTCACTGCTGGAGCACAGGAGCTGTCCTCACTGCTGTAGCACAGAAGCTCTCCTCACTGTTGGAGCACAGGAGCTCTCCTCACTGCTGGAGCACCGGAGCTCTTCTCACTGCTGGAGCACAGGAGCTCTCCTCACTGCTGGAGCACAGGAGCTCTCCTCACTGCTGGAGCACCGGAGCTCTCCTCACTGCTGGAGCACTGGAGCTCTCCTCACTGCTGGAGCACAGGAGCTCTCCTCACTGCTGGAGCACAGGAGCTCTCCTCACTGCTGGAGCACAGGAGCAGTCCTCAATGCTTTAGCGCAGGAGCTCTCCTCATTGCTGGAGCACCGGAGCTCTCCTCACTGATGGAGCACAGTAGCTGTCCTCTCTGCTGGAGCACAGGAGCTGTCCTCACTGCTGGAGCACAGGAGCTGTCCTCACTGCTGGAGCACAGGAGCTCTCCTCACTGCTGTGAGCACGGGAGCTCTCCCTACTGCTGAGAGCACTGGAGCTCTATTCACTGCTCGAGCACGGGAGCTCTCCTCACTGCTGGAGCAAAGGACCTCTCCTCACTGCTGGAGCACAGGCGCTCTCCTCACTGCTGGAGCACAGGTGCTGTCCTCACTGCTTTAGCACAGGAGCTCTCCTCACTGCTGGAGCTCAGGAGCTCTCCTCACTGCTGCAGCACAGGAGCTCTCCTCACTGCTGGAGCATAGGAGCTCTCCTCACTGCTGGAGCACCGGAGCTCTCCTCACTGCTGGAGCACCGGAGCCCTCCTCACTGCTGGAGCAAAGGAGCTCTCCTCACTGCTGGAGCACGGGAGCTCTCCTCACTGCTATACCCCAGGAGCTCTCCTCACTGCTGGAGCACAGGAGCTGTCCTCACTGCTGGAGCACAGGATCTCTCCTCACTGCTGGAACACCAGAGCTCTCCTCACTGCTGGAGCACAGGAGCTCTCCTCACTGCTGGAGTACAGGAGCTCTCCTCACTGCTGGAGCACCGGAGCTCTATTCACTGCTTTAGCACAGGTGCTCTCCTCAATGCTGGAGCAGAGGAGCTGTCCTCACTGCTGGAGCACAGGAGCTGTCCTCACTGCTGGAGCACAGGAGCTCTCCTCACTGCTGGAGCACAGGAGCTCTCCTCACCGCTGGAGCATGGGAGCTCTCCTCACTGCTGGAGCACAGGACCTCTCCTCACTGCTGGAGCACAGGAGCTCTCCTCACTGCTGGAGCACAGGAGCTCTCCTCACTGCTGGAGTACAGGAGCTCTCCTCACTGCTGGAGCACAGGACCTGTCCTCACTGCTGGAGCACAGGAGCTCTCCTCATTGCTGGAGCACAGGAGCTCTCCTCACTGATGGAGCACAGTAGCTGTCATCTCTGCTGGAGCACAGGAGCTGTCCTCACTGCTGGAGCACAGGAGCTCTCCTCACTGCTGGAGCACAGGAGCTCTCCTCACCGCTGGAGCATGGGAGCTCTCCTCACTGCTGGAGCACAGGACCTCTCCTCACTGCTGGAGCACAGGAGCTCTCCTCACTGCTGGAGCACAGGAGCTCTCCTCACTGCTGGAGCACGGGAGCTCTCCTCACTGCTGGAGCACAGGAGCTCTCCTCACTGCTGGAGCACAGGAGCTCTCCTCACTGTTGGAGCACAGGAGCTCTCCTCACTGCTGGAGCACGGGAGCTCTCCTTACTGCTGGAGCACAGGAGCTCTCCTCACTGCTGGAGCACAGGAGCTCTCCTCACTGCTGGAGCACAGGAGCTCTCGTCACTGCTGGAGCACAGGAGCTCTCCTCACTGCTGGAGCACAGGAGCTCTCCTCACTGCTGGAGCACAGGAGCTCTCCTCACTGTTGGAGCACAGGAGCTCTCCTCACTGCTGGAGCACAGGAGCTGTCCTCACTGCTGGAGCACAGGAGCTGTCCTCACTGCTGGAGCACAGGAGCTCTCCTCACTGCTGGAGCATAGGGGCTCTCCTCAGTGCTGGAGCACAGGAGCTCTCCTCACTGCTGGAGCACATGAGCTCTCCTCACTGCTGGAGGACAGGAGCTCTCCTCACTGCTGGATCACCGGAGCTCTCCTCACTGCTGGGGCACCGGAGCTCTCCTCACTGCTGGAGCACGGGAGCTCTCCTCACTGCTGGAGCACAGGAGCTCTCCTCACTGCTGGAGCACAGAAGCTCTCCCCACTGCTGGAGCACAGGAGCTCTCCTCACTGCTGTAGCTCAGGAGCTCTCCTCACTGCTGGAGCACCAGAGCTCTCCTCACTGCTGGAGCTCCGGAGCTCTCCTCACTGCTGGAGCACAGGAGCTCTCTTCACTGCTGGAGCACCGGAGCTCTCCTCACTGCTGGAGCACAGGAGCTCTCCTCACTGCTGGAGCACAGGAGCTCTCGTCACTCCTGGAGCACAGGAGCTCTCCTCACTGCTGGAGCACAGGAGCTCTCCTCACTACTGGAGCACAGGAGCTGTCCTCACTGCTGGAGCACAGGAGCTGTCTTCACTGCTGGAGCACAGGAGCTCTCCTCACTGCTGCAGCATAGGAGCTCTCCTCACTGCTGGAGCACCGGAGCTCTCCTCACTGCTGGAGCACAGGAGCTCTCCTTACTGCTGGAGCACCGGAGCTCTCCTCACTGCTGAAGCACAGGAGCTCTCCTCACTGCTGGAGCACAGGTGCTCTCCTCACTGCTGGAGCACAGGAGCTGTCCTTACTGCTGGAGCACAGGAGCTCTCCTCACTGCTGGAGCACAGGAGCTCTCCTCACTGCTGGAGCACCGGAGCTCTCCTCACTGCTGGAGCACAGGAGCTCTCCTCACTGCTGGAGCACAGGAGCTGTCCTCACTGCTGGAGCACAGGAGCTGTCCTCACTGCTGGAACACAGGAGCTCTCCTCACTGCTGGAGCACAGGAGCTCTCCTCATTGCTGGAGCACAGGAGCTCTCCTCCTTGCTGTAGCACGGGAGCTCTCCTCACTGCTGGAGCACAGGAGCTCTCCTCTCTGCTGGAGCACAGGAGCTGTCCTCACTGCTGGAGCACAGGAGCTCTCCTCACTGCTGGAGCACGGGAGCTCTCCTTACTGCTGGAGCACAGGAGCTCTCCTCACTGCTGGAGCACAGGAGCTCTCCTCACTGCTGGAGCTCAGGTGCTCTCCTCACTGCTGGAGCACAGAAGCTCTCCTCACTGCTGGAGCACAGGTGCTCTCCTCACTGCTGGAGCACTGGAGCTCTCCTCACTGCTGGAGCACCGGAGCTCTCCTCACTGCTGGAGCACAGGAGCTCTCCTCACTGCTGGAGCACAAGAGCTCTCCTCACTGCTGGAGCACAGGAGCTCTCCTCACTGCTGGAGCACAGGAGCTCTCCTCACTGCTGGAGCTCAGGAGCTCTCCTCACTGCTGGAGCACAGGAGCTCTCCTCACTGCTGGAGCACAGGAGCTCTCCTCACTGCTGGTGCACAGGAGCTCTCCTCGCTGCTATAGCACAGGAGCTGTCCTCACTGCTGGAGCACAGGAGCTCTCCTCACTGCTGGAGCACAGGAGCTCTCCTCACTGCTGGAGCACCGGAGCTCTCCTCACTGCTGGAGCACAGGAGCTCTCCTCACTGCTGGAGCACAGGAGCTCTCCTCACTGCTGGAGCACAGGAGCTCTCCTCACTGCTGGAGCACAGGAGCTCTGCTCACTGCTGGAGCACAGGAGCTCTCCTCACTGCTGGAGCACAGGAGCTCTGCTCACTGCTGGAGTGGCCCATCTCTGCCAGAGAGACGGCCGGCGCCAGTTACGTCAGCCGCCCGCCTGCCAGGTCTCCGTCGAGAAAGACCGAGCTACTCACTTCTTTAACGACGTACTGAATGCCCCAGTGTCTACATCTACATATACAAGAGATCCCAGGAGGGAGACATACTAATAATACAAATGCGAAAGTAACTCCTTGTGTTACCTTTTCACCACTAAAGCACTGAAACGATTCACATGTGATTTGGTATGAAGACAGCTTCACCTCTGATGAAAAACAAGGGCTACCTAAAAAAACCAGTAATGTAGAATACGTCAGTGGAATGCAGACGACGGTTGCACAGAGGTCATCGGCTCTTGGTGTTCACACATTACTAACGATCCCGGGAATGTCAGGCAATTGCTTTAAAATGTACAGTAATTGGATTCCACCTCGCCCCCTCTGTCTTTGCCCATCTGCTTTTTCCCTTTCACATTTTCCATCTTCTCCTCTGCCCCTATCACTTCATCCATCTTCTCCTCTTGTCCCTCTTTGTGCGCCTCACCTCCTCCTGACCCCTCTCAACGTCATTTCCTCCCTACGTCCCCCCCCCCTCCTCCGATTGTCCAGTTGCCACTCCCTCTTATCTTGAGCCTCGTTTATTGTTGTTCCAAACTAACTTTGAAGTACCGTGAAATAAATGGATAAAGTTATTGGGATAATTGGTATAAATGATATGAGAAAGACCTCTCCATCTGCCGGAACCAGGGAGGGGGGAGAATAATAATTTCAATGTTTAAATAATAGTATTTAGCATACTTTTAACGTGGGAACAGGTGTGATTACAGGCTACTTAATAGTATTGTAATTCTAAGCTCATAATTCATAAACACAACATTGTCGAATAAAATAATATACATAACCTATTTCCATCTGAATGTCCAATACAGTATCGTGTAATAATTGCAAGTAAATCGATCGGGAACTTCTCGAGATTTTTTGCAACGGTATAAATAACGTCTTATCTTTGTATACTAGTATACAATTCAAATATAAATTGATAGACCACATATATCAAAATATGTAGCCCATGTCTGTCGCCGGCCGTGGTGGCCGAGCGGTTCTAGACGCTACAGTCTGGAGCCGCGCAACTGCTACGGTCGCAGGTTCGAATCCTGCCTCGGGCTTGGGTGTGTGTGATGTCCTTAGGTGTTAGGTTTAAGTAGTTCTAAGTTCTAGGGGACTGATGACCTCAGAAGTTAAGTCCCATAGTGCGCAGAGCCATTTGAACCCATGTCTGTCGGAAAGTTTATTAGAGTGTCGTCTAAACACTTGAAGTAAATTGGTCAACTAGTTTTCTAGATTTTTGGTGAGAACGTTAGATAACTTCTCTTTATGTAGTAAGGTAGGCTCCGAATCCAAAGTGTGCTGGTACGCATGGTTTCTGAAGTCTTACAACGAGTCACTAAACTACCTGGTCAACGTTAACAGTTTTGACGACGGAATACTGTGGACACACAACAATAATATCGAAAGGTAATCCCGAGAACAGTATTTGAAACTATCACGATATGCGTCGCACCACCCCACTCAGGTGCAGTGATAAGATGGCACAGTGAATTTCCAATCAAAATCTGAAAACAGGTGAAGCATGAAAACAGGAAGAAGACGTTCTCAATTGTGAAGAAAGAAACAAAATAGAAACCGTGAACGGTCCAAGCTCAAGACGTACAACATGGAGGGAACTGGAATAGCCACGGCGCCGTGGTTACGTGCTCACAGTGTTAGACTGTGGACGGGGGAATCCGTGTTGAAATGTCCCTCGGATCCCTCTTTTTCGCAAAATTACGAACTGTCTGTCCAGTCGCTGACGTGTCTGTTCGCTATGCCTGTGTCGTGGTGTAGCGTCCGTTTGCAACAGCGAGGTGTGAGGAAGGTACTTCCAGACTACGTACTTCCTATTTCTCCCACATAAGTACCGGATCTTGTTCAGTTTTGGAAATTTTGACTCTTGAATTCCCTTTTTATAACATACTTCACACACGTTTATTTGTTGTTTCATTTCTGTGGGAGGTGCATGTGGCCTCTCGCCTGCTCTCACTATTTATCACATTTATTTGTGACGGTAATGTATTCTTACCACATGACTCATATTCTATAAGCAATGTACAGTATGACAGATGCCAAGAATACGAAAGGAGAACAGACACGTAAGTGACCGGACGGACAGTTCATAATTTTGTGGAAGAAAACAATAGTGCACGAAAAACATCTGAACACGGATCTCCCGCTGCGCAGTCCAACACCGTGACCACACAACCACGATGCCGTGATTCTTCCAGCTCGCTCTACGTTGCACATCTTGAGGTTGGACCGTTCAGATTGCTATTTTGCTTCTTTCTTCACAGATGAGTTCGCCTTCTTCCTGTTTTCGTGCTTGATCTGTGTTCAGTTTTTGACGGGCTAGCCACTGGATATTTTCACCACTACATCTGAAGGGGGGATGCGACGGGAAGTTTCCCTTGTAAGAAAGCTCGAGCTGCGCAAGTTGCGAACCTCGGACCAATCTCTGATGGGCCAGACCTAAGACGAAGAATGTCACGTCACTCCAAGAGTTAGAGCGACATCAGAACAACCACAAACCCGTCGCATTTTAGACTCTGAGCGTCGCGCTTCTCTTATAGCTACTGAAACGCTTGAAGACTCACAAAGACGGGGTAGTTTAAATGCCGTCCGAAAAAAAACACACAAACACACACAGAGACGTCGTGCCTTTACATGTAGAACATGGGAGGCTTTCAGTGAGGCCCCACTTCAATGTGGTCCAGCAATTGATTATGTTAATCATCGATTAGTCATCTTAGGAACAATTGATGAAATATGTAAGCACTGCACTGCGTTGATATAGAAAGAAGATACGATTGCTACCTGTTGCTCTGGTGACAAAATTTCACTTCCATTTCTAGGTGAGCCAGAGGAACCCCTGAGAACTCTATTTCTGTAAGAATATAATGATTCTGCTGTTTTAAACATAATTAGAAAATATACACTCCTGGAAATTGAAATAAGAACACCGTGAATTCATTGTCCCAGGAAGGGGAAACTTTATTGACACATTCCTGGGGTCAGATACATCACATGATCATACTGACAGAACCACAGGCACATACACACAGGCAACAGAGCATGCACAATGTCGGCACTAGTACAGTGTATATCCACCTTTCGCAGCAATGCAGGCTGCTATTCTCCCATGGAGACGACCGTAGAGATGCTGGATGTAGTCCTGTGGAACGGCTTGCCATGCCATTTCCACCTGGCGCCTCAGTTGGACCAGCGTTCGTGCTGGACGTGCAGACCGCGTGAGACGACGCTTCATCCAGTCCCAAACATGCTCAATGGGGGACAGATCCGGAGATCTTGCTGGCCAGGGTAGTTGACTTACACCTTCTAGAGCACGTTGGGTGGCACGGGATACATGCGGACGTGCATTGTCCTGTTGGAACAGCAAGTTCCCTTGCCGGTCTAGGAATGGTAGAACGATGGGTTCGATGACGGTTTGGATGTACCGTGCACTATTCAGTGTCCCCTCGACGATCACCAGAGGTGTACAGCCAGTGTAGGAGATCGCTCCCCACACCATGATGCCGGGTGTTGGCCCTGTGTGCCTCGGTCGTATGCAGTCCTGATTGTGGCGCTCACCTGCACGGCGCCAAACACGCATACGACCATCATTGGCACCAAGGTACAAGCGACTCTCATCACTGAAGACGACACGTCTCCATTCGTCCCTCCATTGACGCCTGTCGCGACACCACTGGAGACGGGCTGCACGATGTTGGGCCGTGAGCGGAAGACGGCCTAACGGTGTGTGGGACCGTAGCCCAGCTTCATGGAGACGGTTGCGAATAGTCCTCGCCGATACCCCAGGAGCAACAGTGTCCCTAATTTGCTGTGAAGTGGCGGTGCGGTCCCCTACGGCAGTGCGTAGGATCTTACGGTCTTGGCGTGCATCCGTGCGTCGCTGCGGTCCGGTCCCAGGTCGACGGGCACGTGCACCTTCCGCCGAACACTGGCGACAACATCGATGTACTGTGGAGACCTCACGCCCCACGTGTTGAGCAATTCGGCGGTACGTCCACCCGGCCTCCCGCATGCCCACTATACGCCCTCGCTCAAAGTCCGTCAACTGCACATACGGTTCACGTCCACGCTGTCGCGGCATGCTACCATTGTTAAAGACTGCGATGGAGCTCCGTATGCCACGGCAAACTGGCTGACACTGACGGCGGTGGTGCACAAACGCTGCGCAGCTAGCGCCATTCGACGGCCAACACCGCGGTTCCTGGTGTGTCCGCTGTGCCGTGCGTGTGATCATTGCTTGTACAGCCCTCTCGCAGTGTCCGGAGCCAGTATGGTGGGTCTGACACACCGATGTCAATGTGTTCTTTTTTCCATTTCCAGTAGTGTACTTCATTCTTTCATATTCAAAATACGGCATAGTCACGGCAACTTATTCATTACGTTCCTGTCTACCGACAGTTCATACATTTGTACATATGTACACACATACGAATCTGCACCACTATGCACACAGATATTTATAAGTTACTAGATTGCTTACTCACCAGTCACCCGTTATAACAAAACTACTGACAAGCGAGCGTGGCCCCGGGTAACAACTAGCGGTAAATATTTTATGAGGTGGTAGTTGAGATTAATTCGATAACGAAAGGATATCCCATGCAACAGATGTCCAGTTTTTATTGACTGCAGAGATACAGTTGTTAGAATACAATCCAAACAAATACTCACAGAAGATGTTAAGTAAAGGCGAATGATTAAGTTCAAAGCTGATATTCATAAATTCAACCCCTGATCCCAATGCACTTTTGAATTCTCTTGACAACAGCCCGCGCGCCTCTTCTGAGAGACCGTTCTTTTCATAATCCGAGCAATCATTTCATCTCTTGTGTTTACATTTTCCTTGTAAACTTCGCTTTTCGAGCTTCGCCGCAGGCAAAAATCTAAAGAGGACACGGTCCGGGGATCTTTCTGGCCAAGTGGCCAAGGAACGTGACCATTTCCATCTTTCGTTATGATCGTTAGGTTTATATTACGCCGGCCGCGGTGGTCTAGCGGTTCTAGGCGCTCAGTCCGGAACCAGGCGACTGCTACGGTCGCAGGTTCGAATCCTGCCTCAGGCATGGATGGGTTTGATGTCCTTAGGTTAGTTAGGTTTAAGTAGTTCTAAGTTCTAGGGGACTGATGACCACAGATGTTAAGTCCCATAGTGCTCAGAGCCATTTGAACCATTTAGATTATGCGTCACCTATCGACTACAATGTATAGCGTCGCCGATATGTTGAAAATACATACTCGTCTTCCAACAATGCTTGGAGCTTTTCTCTTTTCCTTTTATTCAAGAAAATCTAGAGAAAGGGGCACTGTAAGGTGATGTGGCAACACAACAGGACACATCAACCGATTGTGTATGGCACGACGCCACACGTTTATATTGATCAGGAAGAACATTATAACCACTGACCAACTTTCGATTTAAGCCCGCCCAGGCGATAGCAGAATTTCCTGGAAAGGAGTGAGTGCCAGCTGCATGCAATATCCGTGAGCGTGCTGTCGGTGGGTGGAATGGAGAAGGCGCGCGATCTATCCGAGCGTGACCGAGGGCAGACTGTGACGGTCTGGAAGCTTGGCACGAGTATTTAGGAAATCGCACGACTTATCGCGTGTTCCAGGTGTATTGCGGTCACTGTCCTCAACACGTGGCGAAACCAAGGTGAAAGCAGGTCCAGGCGTCGTGGGTTTAGGCGCCTACCCCTCATTACAGATGTCGGATTGGTGAAACAGGACGGGCGGCGAACTGTGGCGGAATTAACATCGGACTTGCTGGGCAGTATAAAAGTGCACCGAACATCCCTCCAGCCTCCACAGCCGACAACCCTTGCATGTGCCAATGTTAACACCACAACGTCGGCAACTACGACTGAAATGGTCACGTGACCATCGCCAATGGAGGGTGGTGCAGTGGTAGAGCGCTGTATGCTCTGATCAATAGATATGTTCTTCATCGTGCCTATGGGAGGGCGCGAATCTGTAGCTTCCAGGGGAACAGCTCCTTGACACCTGTACTGCGGGACGGAGACAAGCTGGTGAGGGCTCCGTTATGCTCTGAGGAATATTCACAGAGTCATCCATGGGTCCAGATGAGGTCGTGCGAGTCACCGTCGTACACTGGTTGCATACCACATACACGGGTTGCAGACCACTTACACCACTTCATGACGATCATGTTTCCCGAAGGCAGTGGCATTTTTGAGCAACATAATCTCCCGCTTCACAAGGAGAGGAGTGTTATGGAATGGTTCGAGGAACACAGGGGCGATGGTGGGAAGGTCACTGATCCACCAGGACGTAGGCTCCGACCTCGACCACCGACAATACTACTATGCGGACATATGGGCCCTGACAGTATAACGTACTGTAAGCCTGCTTTCACAAAAACACGTGTTATATCAATTATTAAACGCCCCTCGAACTTTAGTTACTGTAGAACATTCCTCGTCCAGTATATTGTGCTGGGTTCTCATAGCCAAATATTCTTCCAGCCATTCACATTTTTGTGAAGATACTCCGTACGACTGTACCTTGGCAAGTAGTCGGCGATGTGACACAGTGTCGAAAACATTAAGAATACCAAAAAACACCGAATCTGCCTGTTCGCCCGCGTTAAGTTACTCTCTTATCGCCAGACTTTTATGTCTTCCATGATCTACCAAATAATGCGCTAAACATCATATTAGCTCAAAAGAAGTAGGAGAATGTTAGACGAAGCACATTCATTATCACATTCACCCACTTCTCTCCGTCTAGACATCCAGGTTGTTCACCCCGATTGACACTTTTTTTTCGATTCGATATTGGACTCTTCAACGCGTAACAAAAATTTACGCCATTTGATAATGGTGGTAGTACAGATTAGGTTATCAATAGTTCCACTTGTAAAGCAAGCAATGTGGTCCCATTTGAACCAAACAGTAAGTACAGTAAAGAAATACTCCAACTCTTCTGTCGTTTCCTTAATCATTGTGCGCAGTGGATGGGGAGTTCAGTCAGTACTTTACCTAAAAGCATCAGCGAAGTGTCGTACTGATGTTCGCACGTTACATTCATGAGTGTTGAATAACTTGAGTGTTGAATAACTGTTTCTTGGTGTGGTCGAGTTTAAATTCGCTTAGCGTATGGAATGTGACAAACTATAGCCACTCATTAACCCAGTCAGTCAGCCGCGAGGAGTGGCCGTGCAGTTTGAGGCGCCATGTCATGGATTGAGCGGCCCCTCCCGCCGGAGGTTCGGGTCCTTCCTCGGGCATGGGTGTGTGTGTTGTTCTTATCATAAGTTATTTTACGTAGTGTGTAAGTCTAGGGACCGATGACCTCAGCAGTTTGAACCCTTAAGAATTCACACACACACAGATCAGTCAGATTTAAGGCATGTATCGCCTACGATCCAGTCCCAAAAATTGTAGAAAAACTCCGTCGTAATCTACAAATATAGGCGAATTATTTACCGGAAACGAAGTTCGGTCTTTTTTTTACGAATTCTCCCCTTAACAGTAACAGATGCACTGTTTGACTCTCAGCATTTGACCCATTGACATTACAGCTTCCATCAATGTTTTTTTTTTTATGCTTCATCACTGCACGAATGAGTTGACTGCAACAGTCCAACTGTGGGCTCCTCAACACATTACCTGATGCGGGAATAAATCAAATGGAATGGCCTGTGATGTCTGCTAACATGACTCCAACTGAACATGCTTTGGACCCACTGAAGCTTGTACTGGATCATCACAAGATGGATCCTCACCCATTGGAAGACATCAGAAGGCCACTCGTAGGTTGTACACAAGCCGAACAGATGTCAGCAGCAACATTTCGACCACCCTGCGGACAGCACGCCACAAACCATGCAAGCGCGTAGGCCCTAACAACTCAGAGTGGAGAAACATGGTACTGAGTATGAGGTCCCTCTTATTTCTAACACCATTTGTTTTGTTACCTGTAATACTGTAATGGAACGCTGCTGTTAAGATTAAAAAGGCAGCTCTCCTAAGCAGTGACGAGTATAGAGGCGGCTCCGACAGTTCGAAGGAAGGTAGTGAGGCTAGCAATGCCGTACAGAGCTCAAAATACGTCAGTGGGGTAGGAGCCCCATCAAGTCGTGAAAGTGGATCCAAGTAAAATTATCGACATTTGGGAGCGAATCTAAGGCTTTATCTGTCAGATATTAATTGTTAGAGTCCACTTGTGACTTTATAAATGCTAGTAGAAGCGTAAGAGACATTAAAGCTTCGTTATCGTAGTTGTTATATAGTACAATATCTATGTCAAAAAACGATTGATGGTTAGCATTCTGCCGACAACGTACGAATCATTCCGAGATCGTACAAAATGTGCCAGAGATTTCCGTAGCATAGCAAGCACGTCAGTCGGCATTAGGATGCACACTAGATCTGATCGCTGTGTCGAACATTAAAGGCACCTGTTGGCTGAAACTCAATGCTTAAAGGAAACTATAAGCCAGGATACATTATATTATTTAATATATCTCGTAATTATCACAGTAGCAGTAGAGATTATACAAGTTCTTTACATCCAAAAGGGACATACGAATAATAACTAAAATTTTCAAATGGGCGTGGTACATTGGTGGTTGGGCCGTAAGGAAAATTAGCAGGGCGGAATGGAAAGTGCCACTTGGAATCAGTTCGGTCAAAACTATGTCACGTGATTGAACAAATCCGGCCGCTGTGACCGAAAGGTTCTAGGCGCTTCAGTTTGGAACCGCGCGACTACTACGGTCGCAGGTTCGAGTCCTACCTCGGGCATGGATGTGTGTGATGTCCTTAGGTTAGTTGGGTTTAAGTAGTTATACGTCTAGGGGACTGATGACCTCAGATGTTAAGTCCCATAGTGCTTAGAGCCATTTGATGGAACAAAAACAGTGATTTGATCGTAGTGTTGAACAGAAATATTAGTTACCCAAGGATGAGGTCAAATGACATTGCTTGCCAATGGATAAGGAAACATGAACCTGTCGTCCACACACGAATTAAAGAGAAGTGGCTAGTTGGACTAGTGTGATGAGCCAAGGGAAAACCAAGCTTGTATGAGTTCCGTGAAGCTCAACAAACTCGGCTAGGCCCTGTCGCCCTATTTAGTGACGCCTCTCTCACCAACTTCAACACCCACCATCGCAGAGTAGAGTACCCACTGGACTTTGCTCTCAGTGACCTGAAGTCGTGTCGCTCGGGATCAGTTGCCAACAACGGATAATAACCGATTCCACCCGGGACTTCGCAGCTGAATGTTTTTCGTACTTCCCATATCAGTTCCACTTTTCCGCTCCTGAGCATAATGCACAGCTTGCTTTGTCCTGTCAAAACCGTGCAACCATCACTCCGCTAATGAGGCGAGAGAAATGCAAAGCTTCTGTATCCTGCCACATGAAGTTTAGTGAGTAGCCAATCACGTTTTACCAGTCATGAGTGGAAAGTTTTGTTATTTACTGAACTATACGCTGCCAGTTTGTCGCGACAAGTACTTTACGGTGCAGGAAGAACAGATCCGTGGCACGCTGTAGCTACATCACTTATTCACTGAACAACGATCAGATTAGCTGTACTTTTGCAACATTTGACAAACGAGCAACAAAAATTGGCAGGTGTAGAATCACGCCTTGCAAACGGGAAAACCAACGTTTTGCATTAATGTCATGTAAGCTTCTTACAGAACACGTAAGTTCAAGACGTAATTGACAGGATTGGCTAAAGCTCGCTAATTGAGCAGCCATGTTTTGCTGATATTGCAACCTTCGTAGCGAATGGTTTAGGCATTCTGTACGAAAAACGAGTGGCCTAAAACAATGAACTCCACTGAGAGCAGACACCAGATAGTGTGCAGAGTGAACGCAACAGTTCCACGCCTTTAAATGGCCCCTTCTGGAAGGCGCTATGTGGACGTGCAGGTTGAGTTCACGAAGTCTGAGCTTTAAGGTAGTGAGGAGCTCTGTTTCTGCAACTTTGCCGTCGCTGACCGTTCTCCATCTCCCTTTAAAAAGCAGCGGTGTGGGTGGAGCAGAAGACTTCCCTCCGCTTCTCTGGCCCCACCCCCTGCGCGAATAACAGGTGTGGCTGTGAAACATTCAGCCGACTTCCTCTCCGAAAAAAAGCGCTGAGTGGGCCGATGTTTAATGCAGAGCCCGGCCACGGCGTCTGCGGCGGTGGCGAGTTGCGCCTACCCCCACCAGAATGCGCTGCTCGCCAATCGGATTTTACCGTCTCGTTGCACCCACCGCTACTGTCCGTATCGGACTTCCGTCGATAGCAAAACTTCTTTTCTCTGCATTACTTCTAGTCCAGCTGTGTTGACCTCAAGCCTACTTTGGTGAACACGTTATCAAGATACGAAGCAAGACAGGTTAGTTGAAATGTGGCGGTTCTAACATCAATAATTGAGTATAAGGATTTAATATAGCGATATAAGTAAGCTAATAAAGTCTTTCAATGAAAATTCAACAACTAAATCGACAACACTGAACAACCTACAAACACTTCACTTTCAGTGGATAATGAGTTTCTTTCTCTCAACCATCTCCTGCATTCCTTCAAATTTTGTTTTCTTAGATACCTGTAACAACCACTCTTCTCTAACATCTTCACTGAACTTAAAATCCAACATCCTATTGTAGCCCCCATAGTTTAAATCCTTGTCG
Organism: Schistocerca gregaria; assembly: GCF_023897955.1. Taxonomy (NCBI): domain Eukaryota; kingdom Metazoa; phylum Arthropoda; class Insecta; order Orthoptera; family Acrididae; genus Schistocerca; species Schistocerca gregaria. The sequence continues at coordinate 672,886,275 of NC_064924.1, read as the reverse complement.
TGCTGCTATATTTTCGTAAACATGTCCCAACTTCCTCAATTCCAAGTCTCCTCCACACCGAATGACAATTGCGAAGATCCACTGTCCTGCCGGCTGTAGCCCATCTGTCTCACCTCAGTCTCAAATGAAGGGTCAAACCCACCTTCTCTCACATAATTGAAAATTCTACTCAGTTGCAAAAACATACGTTCTATCCACCATTCTTTTATTGAAAAAAGCTTCCTCGTCTTATCCTCGGAAAATTCAGCCCATGTTGAAAGCTAGTTCAAAAACGTAATCCCCTCCTTGCCCATCTGTGACGGAAATACCGTGCATAAATGTAAATAAAATGTGTAATATGCCTGTAACTGTCAACCTAGCAGTCAATTTTTATAACGTGATCTATTGTAAATAAATTTCCCTACTTAAAAACTATACCTTTAGGATCTAGGGCTTATATTCGTATATTAAACGTCGCTGCAAAATAAAAGAAAGTATAAAACAGAAAAATGGCGAGAGCGTGTTGTATGTTCTTGGGCACGTACTGGATGTATGCATACCCCTGTATCGTGAATTTTCAAGAAATTTCTTAAAATCACCAACAGATAGCTATGTATTGGATATGTTGTAGAGTCCTGTGAAATAATTATAGTGTGTAATGGACTGTGTATTTCATCATCGTGAATCATGAAACCAGTGCGCCAAGTCATACGTTGGTGTCACGTAAGCATTTCTTACAGCGGACTGAATTTGCACAGTTCTTTGTTTCTTTGATGATTTTATGCTTTCAATAAACAAGTAGCACACATTGTTCACTCTGCTAAGTGCAGATAACTGCAACAGTTTAGTATCTAGCTACCACCTACAACGCATAACATTTCCTCTTCCCTTGAAAAGAAACCCACGTTGCTGTGTCTTATAATTTCAGAACTACCTAGATCCTCTGGGACATTTTGCACTTGCTATTAATTGAATACTTCCTTACCATTTTTAAGAGACTGCTATTATAACTTCGTTATTAACGCACTGCATACTGAATTTTACCAATACTGGGTTATGTACAACAATAGATCTTCACAAACAATGTAGACGACTCTAATTGTTATGTAACTCGTATTTTATTAAACTTAGGAAAAGTCATAAAGAGTGTTAACAGTTTTAAGAGGAGCGCAAATAACGTCGTCCGACCTCGGTTAAGTGCAGAATCCCGCGGATACTGTTTCAGGTCGCTTTCGAGTCTTTTCTTGTCCGTGTCGAATGAGTGTTGAGCCTGAAGTGACTGCAAAGACGCAGGCGCCAAAATGAGCTGCTAACGTATTGCACAAAGGTGCAAAAATAAGCGATATAACCACTACAAAGCATCGCACACACAGACAGATTAATTTAGATTGTAGCTTGGGGAGTGTAACATGATACACTTGAAACGTCCCCTTAGAAAAATTATACATGACTGTGCTTAAACTGACACACAATAATGTTAGCGCAACGTAATCTGACTTTCAAGAATTCCTACAAAAGAATGGCCCTGACTAACATTAACCTATACCTTTGACAAATCACGTACCTCACAAAAATCTTCGTTACTCGAACTACTGCAATACAGCGAGCGCCACTACTGCCAGCTAAATAAAAGATTCAAACTACTGAAGGCACTAACTACTGATAGGCATAGTTAGCAAATGAAAGATTTTGATAGAGAACAAACAATGAATTTACCTCAATAGTGTTCAAAAGTGATAGTATATATAGCAGTTCATGACATCCACTCTTACAAATTTCAAAACTCCGCCATCTCTCTCCCCACGTCCACCACTGCTGGTGGCTCACCTCCAACAGCGCAACGCTACGCGCTGTTAACAGCCAAGAGCCCAACACTACAATGGAAGACAGCACTGCAAACTAGACACAGACTGCACACAGCACAGCCAGTGATTTTTATACAGAGAGCTACGTGGCGTTACCAATAAGAAAACCTAAACAGCCTACTTACAAAATGTGATCAAAAGTATTCTTGATGCTTTGTTCTGCCAGATACTCCATATCAGCAACCTCATTAGAAATCGTGAGAGAGCCGAATGAGACGCACCCCAAAACTCACGGACTTGGATCGTGGTCAGATGATTGGGTGTCACTTGTGTCATACATCTGTACTCGAGATTTCCACACTCCTAAACATCCCTAGACACGTACAGCACAAAAGCGAACAGGCCGACCTCGTCTGATGACTGACTGAGATCACCGACAGTTGAAGAGGGTCGTAATGTGTAATAGGCAGACGTCTATCCAGACCACCACACAGGAATTCCAAACTGCATCAAGATCCACTGCAAGTACTATGACAATTAGGCTAGAGGTGAGAAAACTTGGATTTCATGATCGAGCGGCTGCTTATAAGTCACACATCACGCCGGTAAATGCCAAACGACGCAGCTCTTGGTGTAAGGAGCGTAAACACTGGACGACTGAACAGTGGAAAAATGTGTGTGGAGTGACGAATCACGGTACACAATGTGGCGATCTGATGCCAGGGTGTGTGTATGGCGAATGCCCGGTGAACGTCATCTGCCAACCTGTGTAGTGCCAACAGTAGTATTCGGAGGCTGTGGTGTTATGTTGTGGTCGTATTTTTCATGGAGGAGCTTGCATCGCTTGTTGTTTTGCGTAGCACTATCACAGCACAGGCCTACTTTGATGTTTTAAGCGCCTCCTTGCTTTCCACTGTTGCAGAGCATTTCGGAGATGGCGATTGCACCTTTCAACACGATCGAGCACCTACCTGTTCATAATTCACGGCCTGTAGCATAGTGGTTATACGACAATAACATCCGTGTAATGGACTGACCTGCACAGAATCCTGACCTGAATCCTAAAGAACACCTTTGGGATGTTTTGGAACGCCGACTTCGTGCCAGGCCTTACCGACAACATCGATACCTCTACTCAGTGTAGCACTCCGTGCAGAATGGGCTGCCAAGGCGAAAAATAACATTGTAACATTTGCTGTCCTGATACTTACCAGTTCTTTGCGGAGAAAGGAGGGAGGTGGCAAAGAAGGGAGAAGATTCTTAAAACCAAACAACAATAGCGTGAGAAATTATTTGAGGAGCAGCGCAGAGCCTCTTCTATGGACGAGCAAAATCAGTTGTCAATATGTAAAGCATAACATTCTAAACAAGAATGTCATCCGAATTCGGGAAGTTGTCTAACACAATGTAATGTAAGAGTTGCGCAAATACGTGGGTTTAATTAAATGGAAACTTAAAATTTATTGGAGACTAACTTTCAGAATATGCAGCAGAGAAACTCCTATGGTCGAAAACAAGTGTTTTTTACTTCTTTTAACTCAAAACACACTTCAATAACAGCATTACGAGGGTGCTGGTTCCGATATTTAATGTTATTTTATTACCTTCCTCTTCATATCATTTTCTCCTCTGACAACATTCTAAAGTGTCTTACAAATGCCAGCTTGTTTCATTTGTGTTAGCCGGTTCACAGGCGAAAAACCAGGACCATGACACTCTAAGACTGATGCTGTAAAATCATTCTTTGGGGTTATGAATCGTTTACGCGCTAACTAATAGAAAAGTGACCTTACTCAAAACTTAGTTACGTCTCTACTTTGGAAGCGTACTTACGATCAGTATACTAACTCTCTCTTTATGCTACCCAGTAGGGATGTGGCATACGGTCGCTAAGTGTTGATCTACATACGAAATTTATGTTCGTGGAAACGAAGTCTTTTGGAACAACATTCTTGTTTATGATATTCTAAATACTTCGGTCTTCGTAAATATGAGTAAATGTAAAATTTTCGAAGACCTCTGTTATCAGCATCACCAGCATCATCACAAGTCATAGTACTCATTGATGAGCGTCGTGACCACGTGAAACAAGAACCTCCAGCTTCTCTCAAAGCTCGCTAAAGCGTTAAGACTGTGCAACACTTTTATCGACTAGAAGTAGCTTTATATTATGTAACTGTGTACCTGTAATTACGAAGAGTGTATTCTTTGTTGATTACGGTCATTGATTTGTGATAGGAAATTTAGAATATTGTAATGTATATATGGAAAAGCTAAATGGTGTTTAAAATAATGAAATTATATAATATGTGTATATTTGGAAAAAAAACATTGTATACTGGAAGCTGGATCATTCTTAGGGCACTTGTATTGTAATATGTAAAAGACGTGGGAGAAGTCCCTCCGCAACGGAAGTGGCTCGGTGCGATGTAAAAGGTGGTTCTGGCGGTCGAACTGAGAGGCTACTTGGTGGGAAGGGTGCGCAGTCAGTGGGTAGCCGTTGCACGGCGCAGATCGTCAGTGTCAAGGGAGGCAACTGGGAGCCGCTTTGCAAGGAATTTTGCCTCGGATGTGGATTTGGCTGTTGCATGGTACTCTCGGCAGCAAGGAATGGCTCTAACACATTAAAAACCCAGCGCCAAGAAGAACTTGTATAGAGCATTCAAACGTCAAGAGCCGTGAGTACAGTTAACCACCACGTCGCTTGCCGCCACTACTTCGTCACTGCCCCAACATACAGATGGCTCTAAGACCAGTGACGGGGTCGGGTGTTCTTTTATTGTCGGGGCACAAAGTTTCAAATACCGGCTACATGGCCATTGTTCGGTCTTCACAGCTGAGCTCTTTGCCCTCTACCAGGCTGTTATTTACGTCTGCCGCCACCGACATTCTGTTTATGTCGTCTGCTCCGATTCTCTGAGCGCCATCCAGAGCCTCAGTGATCCGTATCCGGTTCACCCTTTCGTGCACCGGATCCAACGCTCTCTTCAGCAGCTGGTGGACGACGGGTCTCCAGTTAGCTTTATGTGGGTTCCTGGCCATGTCGGTATCCCTGGGAACGAAGCTGCAGATGCCGCGGCCAAGGCTGCGGTCCTCCAGCCTCGGACGGCTTCTTGTTGTGTCCCTTCATCAGATTGTAGCACGGTCATTTGTCGGCGCATTTTATCGCTGTGGCATGCCGATTGCGCTGCAATTAGGGACAACAAGCTTCGGGCCTTGAAACCTCTTCCCGCAGCTTGGACGTCCTCCTCCCGTCCTTCTCGGCGGGAGGAGGTCGTTTTGGCCCGGCTACGAATTGGACACTGCCGGTTCAGCCATCGCCATCTGCTGACGGTAGTGCCGGCGCCGTTCTATCCATGTGGGCAACTGCTGACGGTCCGCCACATTTTAACGTCCTATCCGGATTTTACTACGCTGCGTCTTGATCTTGGCCTGCCATGTACTCTACATCTACATCTACATGACTACTCTGCAATTCACATTTAAGTGCTTGGCAGAGGGTTCATCGAACCACAATCATACTATCTCTCTACTATTCCACTCCCGAACAGCGAGCGGGAAAAACGAACACCTAAACCTTTCTGTTCGAGCTCTGATTTCTCTTATTTTATTTTGATGATCATTCCTACCTATGTAGGTTGGGCTCAACAAAATATTTTCGCATTCGGAAGAGAAAGTTGGTGAGTGAAATTTCGTAAAAAGGTCTCGCCGCGACGAAAAACGTCTATGCTGTAATGACTTCCATCCCAACTCGTGTATCATATCTGCCACACTCTCTCCCCTATAACGCGATAATACAAAACGAGCTGCCCTTCTTTGCACCCTCTCGATGTCCTCCGTCAATCCCACCTGGTAAGGATCCCACACCGCACAGCAATATTCTAACAGAGGACGAACGAGTGTAGTGTAAGCTGTCTCTTTAGTGGACTTGTTGCATCTTCTAAGTGTCCTGCCAATGAAACGCAACCTTTGGCTCGCCTTCCCGACAATATTATCTATGTGGTCCTTCCAACTGAAGTTGTTTGTAATTTTAACACCCAGGTACTTAGTTGAATTGACAGCCTTGAGAATTGTACTATTTATCGAGTAATCGAATTCCAACGGATTTCTTTTGGAACTCATGTGGATCATCTCACACTTTTCGTTATTTAGCGTCAACTGCCACCTGACACACCATACAGCAATCTTTTCTAAATCGCTTTGCAGCTGATACTGGTCTTCGGATGACCTTACTAGACGGTAAATTACAGCATCATCTGCGAACAACCTAAGAGAACTGCTCAGATTGTCACCCAGGTCATTTATATAGATCAGGAACAGTAGAGGTCCCAGGACGCTTCCCTGGGGAACACCTGATATCACTTCAGTTTTACTCGATGATTTGCCGTCTATTACTACGAACTGCGACCTTCCTGACAGGAAATCACGAATCCAGTCGCACAACTGAGACGATACCCCATAGCTCCGCAGCTTGATTAGAAGTCGCTTGTGAGGAACGGTGTCAAAAGCTTTCCGGAAATCTAGAAATACGGAATCAACTTGAGATCCCCTGTCGATAGCGGCCATTACTTCGTGCGAATAAAGAGCTAGCTGCGTTGCACAAGAGCGATGTTTTCTGAAGCCATGCTGATTACGTGTCAATAGATCGTTCCCTTCGAGGTGATTCATAATGTTTGAATACAGTATATGCTCCAAAACCCTACTGCAAACCGACGTCAATGATATAGGTCTGTAGTTAAATGGATTACTCCTACTACCCTTCTTGAACACTGGTGCGACCTGCGCAATTTTCCAATCTGTAGGTACAGATCTATCGGTGAGCGAGCGGTTGTATATGAGTGCTAAGTAGGGAGCTATAGTATCAGCGTAATCTGAAAGGAACCTAATCGGTATACAATCTGGACCTGAAGACTTGCCCGTATCAAGCGATTTGAGTTGCTTCGCAATCCCTAAGGTATCTACTTCTAAGAAACTCATGCTAGCAGATGTTCGTGTTTCAAATTCTGGAATATTCCATTCGTCTTCCCTGGTGAAGGAATTTCGGAAAACTGCGTTCAATAACTCCGCTTTAGCGGCGCAGTCGTCGATAACAGTACCATCGGCACTGCGCAGCGAAGGTATTGACTGCGTCTTGCCGCTTGTGTACTTTACATACGACCAGAATTTCTTCGGATTTTCTACCAAATTTCGAGACAATGTTTCGTTGTGGAACCTATTAAAGGCATCTCGCATCGAAGTACGTGCCAAATTTCGCGCGTCTGTAAATTTTAGCCCATCTTCAGGATTTCGCGTTCTTCTGAACTTCGCATGCTTTTTCCGTTGCCTCTGCAACAGCGTTCGGACCTTTTTTGTGTACCACGGGGGATCCGTTCCATCTCTTACCAATTTATGAGGTATGAATATCTCAATTGCTGTTGCTACTATATCTTTGAATTTGAGCCACATCTCGTCTACATTCGCATAGTCAGTTCGGAAGGAATGGAAATTGTCTTTTAGGAAGGCTTCTAGTGGTACTTTATCCGCTTTTTTAAATAAAATTATTTTGCGTTTGTTTCTGATGGATTTGGAAGAAATGGTATTGAGCCTAGCTACAATGACCTTGTGATCACTAATCCCTGTATCAGTCATGATGCTCTCTATCAGCTCTGGATTGTTTGTGGCCAAGAGGTCAAGTGTGTTTTCGCAACCATTTACAATTCGCGTGGGTTCGTGGACTAACTGCTCGAAATAATTTTCGGAGAATGCATTTAGGACAATCTCGGAAGACGTTTTGTGCCTACCACCGGTTTTGAACAAGTATTTTTGCCAACATACCGAGGGTAGGTTGAAGTCCCCACCAACTATAACCGTATGAGTGGGGTATTTATTTGTTACGAGACTCAAACTTTCTCTGAACTGTTCCGCAACTGTATCATCGGAGTCTGGGGGTCGGTAGAAGGAGCCAATTATTAACTTAATTCGGCTGTTAAGTATAACCTCCACCCACACCAATTCGCACAGAGTATCTACTTCGACTTCACTACAAGATAAACCACTACTGACAGACACCAACACTCCACCACCAATTCTGCCTAATCTATCTTTCCTGAACACCGTCTGAGACTTCGTAAAAATTTCTGCAGAACTTATTTCAGGCTTTAGCCAGCTTTCTGTACCTATAACGATATCCGCTTCTGTGCTTTCTATTAGCGCTTGAAGCTCAGGGACTTTTCCAGCGCAACTACAACAGTTTACAACTATAATTCCGACTGTTCCTTGATCCAAGCACGTCCTGTAATTGCCAAGCACCCTTTGACATTGCAGCCCATCCCGCACTTTCCCGAGGCCTTCTAACCTAAAAAACCGCCCAGTCCACGCCACACAGCCTCCGCTACCCGTGTAGCCGCCAGCTGAGTGTAGTGAACTCCTGACCTATTCAGCGGAACCCGAAACCCCACCACCCTATGGCGCAAGTCAAGGAATCTGCAGCCAATACGGTCGCAAAACCGTCTGAGCCTCTGATTCAGACCCTCCACCCGGCTCTGCACCAAAGGTCCGCAGTCGGTTCTGTCAACGATGCTGCAGATGGTGAGCTCTGCCTTCATCTCGTAAGCAAGACCGGCAGCCTTCACCAAATCAGATAGCCGCTGGAATCCAGAGAGAATTTCCTCAGATCCAAAGCGACACACGTCATTAGTGCCGACATGTGCCACCACCTGCAGCTGGCTGCACCCTGTGCTCTTCATGGCATCCAGAAGGACCCTTTCCACATCAGGAATGACTCCTCCCGGAATGCACACGGAGTGCACACTGGATTTCTTCCCCTCCTTAGCCGCCATATCCCTAAGGGGCCCCATTACGCGCCTAACATTGGAGCTCCCAACTACCAGTAAGCCCAACCTCTGCGATTGCCCGGACCTTGAAGGCTGAGAATGATCCTCTGAAACAGGGCAGGCAGCTGCATCTGGCTCAGCCAGAGACAGTGCCTGAAACCGGTTTGTCAGACGCACCGGGGAGGCTTTCTGGTCAGCTTCCGGGGACGCCTTTCGCTGCCTGCCACGCCTTGGAACGACCTCCCAATCAACCACAGGCGAGGGCTCAGCCCCACTGCGGGCAGCAACCGGGGCAACCACAGCGGCAGACCGATCTGGGGACAGACGGGATGAGGTTGACATCCCCGTGATACCCGAGTCCGGCTCCCCACAGTGGTGCCCATTGGCAACAGCCTCAAGCTGCGCGACCGAAGTCAGCGCCGATTGCAGCTGTGAGCGAAGGGATGCCAAGTCAGCCCTCATCCGAACACAGCAATCGCAGTCCCTGTCCATTCTAATCGATGTTTAACAACAGTTACTGAAACACGAGTCGGTGCCTAGATAACGCAAGCGGAACACGCAAAGAATGTATCAACTAACCTGTACAAATGCCTAACGACTGCGCTACAATCTGCTGAATTTACGATTACAGTAACTAAAACTCGAAATTGCACCTCCTATACGAAACTCACACGCAATTTAAATAAGAATCTACGAAGTAAACACTAAAGCGCGATGCTACAACTGTCAAATACTATAATACGCCCGAAATATACGAATTAAACAATGCAAGTACCCAAAAACACGCAAAGAAATTAAACTATGTAACAAATAAGAAGCTAGGGTTATACGGCTTGCTGCTGCAGCTGCTTATCCAACGGCGGCAGGGAGCACACTCTGGATGCCATTTTAGCGGATGACCCAGGAGCTGCTGCTCGCGTTCTTCGTTTTATCAACTTGACACACCTGTCTAAGGACGTTTGATTATGCTATAGTTTCTGAATCCTATGCACGGTAATACGTCTTTTATAGTGTTGTCCCTTTTAGTTGTTGTTTTAACCTTGTGCCTCGCGGTACATTCCTAACTTAGTCAGGGCGCTAATGACCATTGTAGTTGTGCGCCCTAAAACCACACAAAAAAGCATACAGATATGTATTAGAGCAGGGACCAGTTAAATTGTGTGTTTGATTTTAATAATAATCCAAGTACTATAAACCTGTGTTTCAAACCATATCTTCCATCCTGATCATGAAGCTATGCAGGATGTAAGTAGGCTGTTTAGGTTTTTTTATTGGTAACGCCACATAGCGCTCTGTATAAAAAATCACTGGCTGTGCTGTGTGCAGTCATAGGCTGGTTGGCATTGTTGTAATACTCGCCATTATAGTGTTGGACAGCTGGATGTTAAAAGCGCGTAGCGTTGCGCAGTTGGAGGTGAGCCGCCAGCAGTGGTGGACGTGGGGAGAGAGATGGCGGAGTTTTGAAATTTGTAAGACTGGATGTCATGAACTGCTATATATATTATATCTATTAAGGTAAATACATTGTTTGTTCTCTATTAAAATCTTTCATTCGCTAACTATGCCTATCAGTAGTTAGTGCCTTCCGTAGTTTGAATCTTTTATTTAGCTGGCAGTAGTGGCGCTCGCTGTATTGCAGTAGTTCGAGTAACGAAGATTTTTGGTGAGGTAAGTGATTTGTGAAACGTATAGGTTAATGTTAGTCAGGGCTATTCTTTTGTAGGGATTATTGAAAGTCAGATTGCGTTGCGCTAAAAATATTGTGTGTCAGTTTAAGCACAGTCTTGTATAATTGTTTTAAGGGGACGTTTCATATGTCCACCCTTAGCCCAGGATACCTCACTGGAATCTTCTGATTCTTTTCTTGTAGATGGTGTAATTAGTGTAGATTTTGTTTATTGCTAGCGCATGATTGTAGAGAGAATCTCCTTTGTAGTTGTAGTCTTTCATTGTTGTACAGTAAAAAGTTGTGGCATGCATGTAGAGTTGCACCAAGTATTTCGCAGCTGCGCTTGCAGTTAACTAGATCTTATTTGCTACGTTAATGTGTTCTCTTATTTTTGCTCTTCAAATTGTGTTTTTCTGTGTTGTCGTGTGGAATATTGTGACAATAATGACGTGTGAAAAACGTAATACTAGACTCCAAAGTAAACCGAGTAATGACAGTGAAGACCAAAGCAGTGTGTTAGCGCCACCATGTAATGAATTAACTAATGTTCAAAGTAGTAATTTGGTAATAGTGCATAGGGAAATGGAGCGGGCTGCAAATAATGGTGTAGGCAGTGAAACAATTAGTGAACAGGGAAGCATTATCGATCGATCGGTCGGCAACAGCTCGCGTCAGGAATCCGAAATGATAGGACACAATCTTGCAAATACTGTACATTCAGGATTTGCGTCCTCACCGTTTTCCTCAAATAAGTCAAGACACATTTTCTGCTTGTCAAAATGTGAATGTTGCCGGTGCAAATGCACTGCCAAAAAGCATAGAGGAACAGATTCCCAACACTAATACATTATTATTGCAATTAATGCAACAAATGGAACAAAATCAGAGACAAACACAGCAAAAGCTTCAAAAGTTAGACACAATGGAACAACACCAGAGACAAACACAGCAATAGTTGGACATAGTGAAACAAAATCTTCAAAAGCTAGACACAATGGAACAACACCAGAGACAAACACAGCAACAGTTAGACACAATGGAACAAAATCTTCAAAGGTAGACACAATGGAACAAAATCTTCGGAAGTTAGACACCACACTTGAACAAACAATTGAAGATTTAACTACTGAGTTACATAACATTGAATCGAAATGTCAAAAAGTCTGTAATGACGTAAAAACACAAATTTGTGAGCATTTCCAACCTATTTTTTCGCGTCATGAAAATGCATTACAGAATCACGAAGCAGCCATAAAAGAGCTGCAAACTATTGTTCATGAAAATCACGACACCTTGCAAGCTAAAACTGATTCAGTTGCATCTACCGATTCGGATACGCAACTTGCAAAAACTCAGGAAAACTTAAAGGACACAGTAGATACGATTTCAACACAAATGGATGCTCTAAAACTTGGTTCAGAAAAACACACAGAGCAAATAATTTCACCATCGGATAAAGTAGCCGAACTTTCAGATCAGTTCACTAACTTATCTACAAAGGTAGATGATGATTTGAATGACACAAGATCTGTAGCCTTCACGGACACTGAAGAATATGAACAAATATGACAACCACTGGCAGAGTAATAATAGTTACAGAGAAAGATCGCATTTCCATAGTAAAGAATATGACAGAGATAACCATAGAAACAGACAATATGGGAACAAAAACAATTATTATCAAGGGAGACAGAATAACTTCAGACGCAACGGTCCAGCGCACAGTTACGATTTAGGGAGAAATTCTCCACCACATGATCGACAAACAAGAAACTATGTATACTACCGACAAAATGACAGACCTGAATTCCATCAGAACTGGTGAGCTTCAAACAGGGCAGGGCCTTCTCGTCAAGGTGAATTTGTAGAAGTTAGGTCTCCTAATCCCAATAACGACGCGCGCCAACAAAGAGACAGACAATGACTCGCATCGCAGGCAGCCGCGTGCGCCGGCTGGCTCAGAGAAAAAGGCGCTAACCTTGAAAAAAATTTTTAGCATTCCTTACCGTTGTATACAACATAATTACTTTGAAGCTGAAACTCTGAGCACTAGAAAGGGTAAAGGATTGCACCTCATTTCATATGTAAAACCGTTTATGTAGAGATAATCTGTTTTTTTAACTTAGTCTTTGCTATACAACTTTTCACTTTACATTACTAGTATGCTTTGTCAGAGTTAAGAAATTGTTAACATGCAACAATGTTTGAAGTTAAATATCCAGTCAAGAACCAAGATAACTTATTTAAACATAAATTATGAATGCATTGTTATAGTGAACAGACGACACAGTGTCATTGTGTGTGAGTGCATTCTTGCTTGTTCGTGGCACGATTACGTAACGACCGTAAGGCTCACATGCTTAGAACATTTACCAGTACTGCTAATGAGATTTTAATGCAACATTTTGGTTTACTTGAAAATACATTCTGGATTTAAAGTACTTTCTGTGAGATACCAGATGACACAGTGGTTAGTATATGTGACAGCTACACGATTATATCACGACGCTACTAATGAGTGACAATTTACAATGTTGCTTTTGCGGTGTATCTGTTTTATATCTGCACAGTTTTTCTGAATTATTCTGGAAAGCAAAACATGTTTTAGTAGTAACATTTGTGGTATAGCTACAATGAGACAGCCTTTTCTGTAGCACAACAATACGTTACAGTACAGTACTTACTTCATCATGGCAATAAGCTTAGTAACTACGATATCTCTACGCAAAGCATTTCACTTTTGTTTATCATGAGGTAAGTATATTGAATTCTGCAGAACTTAGCTTTCGGAGGACGATAACTACGACACTCCCACAGAGATTATTTTACAACAAGACGCACAGTTTAGCGCTACAGTACACGTATTTGAGTGATTAATTTTGTACTTAAAACATTTATTTTTAAAGACAATTGAAGTACAGTGATACAAAGGTTTTCCGTGACACATTTCATTTCATTGCAGTAATCTGTAACATCTGAGGATATAATTACATTAATCCTCAGGGGGGTACACGCTTACTTTGTGTACCATGTGTTTGGCAAGCACAAGGAGCCCTAGCTAATATGGTATTTGCTTATACAACTTTACACATCGGTACCATATTTCTCTAACACATAAATTACACAGCTATCTGATAATTTAACTGAGAGACACACAATTTTTTTTTACTACATCAGTGACAGATGTTTACGTAATTACACAGTTGGATAACTTCACACTTACGAATTTGTATTTTGTCTGTACTTTGTGAACTGTTCATATTTTTTCGGAACCATTGTGATACTATGAGAGCTTTGAATGATGTATTTGGTATGGGATCATGACTATTAAAGTACGTTTGAGGCAGATGACACTTTTGAAATGAGCAGAGAATTTTTTTCAGGTTTTGAAATTATTGGAGGAAGCTACGATGATTTTGAGATTTGTCTGAGGTTTTATGATGTTATGATGGCTATATGTATTACGCTGTTGCGGTATGTTTTTCATCAATAAGCTGATGCTATATAAGGAATTTGATTATGCTACGTATTTGTTATGATGAAATATTGAAGAAGTGTCGATTAATATGTATATGTGTAATAAAGCAAGGAATAATGAGTAGTGATTAGGGACTCTGGTTTGTGCAAAAGGATGTTGGAAACCAAGAATCGTACTTTAAGAATTATGAAATGTGTGTAAATGCCTGAATGTATTACAATGCCGACGAAAATTTTTTGACACTGTTATATCAGTAGGATTTTGTTTCTACAGATGAATAACGCAAATTCTTGACCTGTGAAATTTTTATATGAGACTGTCACTGTTGCGGAAACAGCTGTCGTAAATATTTCGGTAAGAAAATTAAGTGATCACCTGCACATAATGCGTCGTAGGCACCCAGCTGCGCGACAGTCACCTGGAAACAAGCCATTAGTGTGTGCCTTTCTGAGGCACAAGAAAAAAAAAGGGCCATTATCCTCGCTATTGACAATTCTTTGTAGAAAGCGTCGCAAATACGACACACTCAAACTTGAAAACATACGATTACACTTTCGAGTTCTTAATTTATGATATTTACTGAAATGAAATGATGAGAAACATTTCATGTCTATTGTCTTGCTAGTTGGAAGATTGTTTGCTGCATTATGAAATGACTTATGGCTAGCGAATGACGTTTCACGCCTTGCTTTGCCTATTTTGTTTATTATCTAGTTTCTTGCTGCACTGCAACATTGGCTACAATAAAATTTAATGGATGTACTAATATAGATATTTTATGCCTACTGATCCAGTAAATAATAACTTTATGATATACTTAAAAAACGAAGGAGCACAAAAAGACTTCCCTTCACAGGAACTGCATACATAATTTTCTTTTCAAGTACTTGGTAATTTTTGTGGTAGAATAACTTCTTGTGGTGCACCACTTTAATGACATAGATATTAATATGTGAATAGACATTTCTTTTCTGCATTGTTGTCTTTACTGTAATATTTTTTCTGCTTGAGCTTTGTCATGTTTAGTTATAAGCTATTGCATTTGCTGCTGCTGTGTGCCAGGCATAATGTTACTGAATTTGACTTTGTATTACTCTGTTAAGCCAGTTTTACTACGGATTTATTTTTCTTGTTTGCTGCGTATTGCCTTATATTAGTTTTAATATTGCTGCTTGCTTTGACAACTTCCATTTTTTTCATTGTTGTTTGTATTAATTGTTTTGTGCTGCTGCATTGCCTCGTCCCTTAGTTTAGCATCTGAGCTCAGTAGCTTCAAGTTAGCTTAAGATGGGGTAGGCTATAAAAGAGAACGAGTTGTGATGAATTGGAAGAAATGCATTGAGAAGCTATAAGAAATTATTTGGCCAAAAAAGTAGTGTACAGTGGAGAAAAACTATTTTTAAAAGAGGATGTGAACAGAATACAGAAAGCATGCTTGGATAGGATGTTTTTTTTGGCTGGAGCAAACGTTGAAATAAGAGGGACGATCTCTGGAATGAAGTTTTGGGTTGGACTGCAGTACCAAATGTTACACTGAAAACAAACCCTGTCCTTTCCCTTCCGTTATCCCACTATGTGTTTGTGTACCCTTGTGTATTTATTTTCTTCCTGTCTCTGTGTACTGTTTCATAGAATTTTTTCTCTTCTCATACTAAGCTACATTCACTATGATGAGGAATACTATCATCCTCAAATATAATTTGCATTTATAATATGTTATTTAGTTCATAAAGATGTTTACACATTATTTATTCTGTTTTGTTCTAATGCTCATGTGTGAAGTTGATGTTTCAAAAGTTATTCTGATCTTTTATGTATATACTTACGTCATAATTTTTGTAACACTGATGTATTTGTTATTTCGATTCTTTTACTGCAAATGTTACCTGTATTGTTATGTTCTTTAATGATGTATTTTGTTCCTTTGTTATTTTATTCATCTACATCTACATCTACATGACTACTCTGCAATTCACATTTAAGTGGTTGGCAGAGGGTTCATCGAACCACAATCATACTATCTCTCTACTATTCCACTCCCGAACAGCGAGCGGGAAAAACGAACACCTAAACCTTTCTGTTCGAGCTCTGATTTCTCTTATTTTATTTTGATGATCATTCCTACCTATGTAGGTTGGGCTCAACAAAATATTTTCGCATTCGGAAGAGAAAGTTGGTGACTGAAATTTCGTAAAAAGGTCTCGCCGCGACGAAAAACGTCTTTGCTGTAATGACTTCCATCCCAACTCGTGTATCATATCTGCCACACTCTCTCCCCTATAACGTGATAATACAAAACGAGCTGCCCTTTTTTTGCACCCTTTCGATGTCCTCCGTCAATCCCACCTTGTAAGGATCCCACACCGCACAGCAATATTCTAATAGAGCACGAATGAGTGTAGTGTAAGCTGTCTCTTTAGTGGACTTGCTGCATCTTCTAAGTGTCCTGCCAATGAAACGCAACCTTTGGCTCTCCTTCCCGACAATATTATCTACGTGGTCCTTCCAACTGAAGTTGTTCGTAATTTTAACACCCAGGTACTTAGTTGAATTGACAGCCTTGAGAATTGTACTATTTAACGAGTAATCGAATTCCAATGGATTTCTTTTGGAACTCATGTGAATCATCTCACACTTTTCGTTATTTAGCGTCAACTGCCACCTGACACACCATACAGCAATCTTTTCTAAATCGCTTTGCAACTGATACTGGTCTTCGTATGACCTTACTAGACGGTAAATTACAGCATCATCTGCGAACAGTCTAAGAGAACTGCTCAGATTGTCACCCAGGTCATTTATATAGATCAGGAACAGCAGAGGTCCCAGGACGCTTCCCTGGGGAACACCTGATTTCACTTCAGTTTTACTCGATGATTTGCCGTCTATTACTACGCACTGCGACCTTCCTGACAGGAAATCACGAATCCAGTCGCTCAAGTGAGACGATACCCCATACGTCCGCAGCTTGATTAGAAGTCGCTTGTGAGGAACGGTGTCAAAAGCTTTCCGGAAACCTAGATATACGGAATCAACTTGAGATCCCCTGTCGATAGCGGCCATTACTTCGTGCTAATAAAGAGCTAGCTGCGTTGCATAAGAGCGATGTTTTCTGAAGCCATGCTGATTACGTGTCAATAGATCGTTCCCTTCGAGGTGATTCATAATGTTTGAATACAGTATATGCTCCAAAACCTTACTGCAAACCGACGTCAATGATATAGGTCTGTAGTTAAATGGATTACTCCTACTACCCTTCTTGAACACTGGTGCGACCTGCACAATTTTCCAATCTGTAGGTACAGATCTATCGGTGAGCGAGCGGTTGTATATGAGTGCTAAGTAGGGAGCTATAGTATCAGCGTAATCTGAAAGGAACCTAATCAGTATACAATCTGGACCTGAAGACTTGCTCGTATCAAGCGATTTGAGTTGCTTTGCAACCCCTAAGGTATCTACTTCTAAGAAACTCATGCTAGCATATGTTCGTGTTTCAAATTCTGTTATAAAATTGTAATTGACACCAGTTGATCAAATTAAGTAATTTGTA
The DNA here is from genome assembly GCF_023897955.1 of Schistocerca gregaria. Classification (NCBI taxonomy): domain Eukaryota; kingdom Metazoa; phylum Arthropoda; class Insecta; order Orthoptera; family Acrididae; genus Schistocerca; species Schistocerca gregaria. The sequence goes on along the minus strand of NC_064924.1, from coordinate 672,868,982 downwards.
AGTTACATTGCACTGCACATGTTTCTGTTGGTCATAGTATATGAACAATATGTGAGAAGTAGGGACTGTTAGTGTTTGCACATGTGTTGATAATTCAGTAAGGGACTGGTTAACAGTTTTGCTCATTCTAAGAACACTTCAAAAACAATTTTTGTTAGTGCACAAGTGGTGGTTACGGACTTGCTATATTATCCGCATGACTCTTCAATGGTGATTGTGCGCCTGCACAGTCAAACAGATGGCTGCTGGCCATCTCTACAAGGACTACAGTGGGTCTGCACCTTTGATGACCCACCAATACCATTATTTCTACAAGGACTGCAGTGGGTCTGCGCCTCTGGTGGCCCACCAATACCGTAATCTCTACCAGGACTACAATGGGTCTACTCTGTGACGACCTACCTACCAATATTCTTCAACACTTCGACTGACTCTTCTGTGGGTTTGCTCTGTTGTGGACCATTACCTGTCTGCATGTCAAGAGTCAGCACTGTCTTTCCGTTGGAAGGACAACACTACTTCTTCAAGACTGCTTAGAAATCCACTACTTCCAAGTGCAATTTCTTTTATTGCTCAGACTTTGAGTAAAACACTGCAATTTTACTGTGATGAACGATCAGGACCGTCTTTATGGACTGTGAGAAAATTTTAGCTTTTGACCAACATTGTATCAATAAGTGTGTGCATTTGATATCTTTGTTATTGTAATTATGAAAAATTTTATCAAATCATTATTGGCCAGTGCCCAAAACAATTTGTAAAAATTTTTGTGGGGAGCATGGGGGCTATGTAAGTAGGCAGTTTAGGTTTTTTATTGGTAACGCCACATAGCGCTCTGTATAAAAATCACTGGCTGTGCTGTGTGCAGTCATTGGCTGGTTGGCATTGTTGTAATACTCGCCATTATAGTGTTGGACAGCTGGATGTTAACAGCTCGTAGCGGTGCACAGTTGGAGGTGAGCCGCCAGCAGTGGTGGACGTGGGGAGAGAGATGGCGGAGTTTTGAAATTTGTAAGAATGGATGTCATGAACTGCTATATATATTTTGACTATTAAGGTAAATACATTGTTTGTTCTCTATTAAAATCTTTCATTCGCTAACTATGCCTATCAGTAGTTAGTGCCTTCCATTGTTTGAACCTTTTATTTAGCTGGCAGTAGTGGCGCTCGCTGTATTGCAGTAGTTCGAGTAACGAAGATTTTTGATGAGGTAAGTGATTTGTGAAAGTATAGGTTAATGTTAGTCAGGGCCATTCTTTTGTAGGGATTATTGAAAGTCAGATTGCGTTGCGCTAAAAATATTGTGTGTCAGTTTAAGCACAGTCTTGTAAATTTTTCTAAGGGGACATTTCAAGGGTCCTCTCCTAAGTGTTTATAAAACCGAGTACCATGTTTCAAATGAACTAGTGATTTATTTATGTTTGTCAAATGTGCAAGGATTAGCAAAAGTTGAAGTTAGAATTTTGCTAAAGTACTATCAATTTATTGCAAAGTATCGTTTTGAAAAAATTCCGTGCCAAACTGTGTAAATGTTACTGTCTAAAATACCTGCTTCACAGTTGATGAAAAAGGCGCTTAAGTTAAACATATTTGAAACATAATTTAGCCTTGATTACTATCATGAACGATTTATTTGGAGTTAATTGAGCTCAGAGTCGAACAATTTGGATTGAAAAGTAAAACCATAAAATATTCCAAGTGAAGCTCTAAATTAACTTTAGTTGAATTAAATTTTGCTACTGAAATAAACATAGGGCTTGAGTAGTGATAACACACCAGTTTATGGATCCCCACTATATTCTTGGGTTAAAATATAAATTTATAAGTTGAAATGTTAAAATTTATTTGTATCTCTTTTTATGAATCTGTGAAATTTAAATAATAAACTACTCATATAAGAAAGATAATTGGAATATCATTGCTACCATGGAAATCTGATATATTTCTTTAAATGTGAGTATAAACAGTGTAATTGTGATATTATTTTTTTAAAATTTTAGTACTGGTTCTTACATGTTACTTAAGCCCCTCCATGTCCAACTTTAGTTCAGTGTTTCCTGCAGTAACATCTCAGTACTGAGTCATGTAATGATCGTGATTGTAGCTGTTATTATTATGAGTTGGTTACAATTTTGCTTTCTATGATTACTGGTTTGCACATTATTGGTAACTACCAGTACCCACAGCTTAGACTGCCCTATGTCCGTTTGTATCCTGTATTCTGTTCAAAGGGAATCTTACTGGAAGTCACTTCAACAAATAATATTCAATATTTTAAACATATATTTTCAAATTAATGTACCTAATTGGGCTGGCGACCGTTCGATTTTTCATTCGTATATGAATTTTACTACTTTCATTAACGCCAAAGTTAAAGCCTGTTTAGTTTTGCTATTAATTGCACTATATTCAAAGTTATAGTCTGATGCCTTCATTCATTAGGCAAACACGCAGTCAAAATTTCCCAAATCCTCTCAGAGGGTAACATTAGCTTGTGTCATGGTAGGTTAGTGTTATAACCGGAGATGTTCTTCAATTGATGTGTCGGTCTGCTCGCTGCTCTGACCTCGGTATCGTGATCACCATTCTTCCTTTCATGATGATTTTGTCTAGATTTTCTTCATCTCTTCTCACAATGCGTCCAAAGAACTGAAGAATTGTAACTGACACGAGGAGAAATGAGCCTGGAAATACTGAATTTCTCGACATTATAGGCGGAATAAAATTACTTTTCTTCTAAGTGTGTTCCTACTGGCACTCTCCGTCGAGATGGCTGATAAACTCATAATGCGCAACACCAATTTTAAACAGTGTGTGGCTGTAACTTCAGCCGCACACAGGAGAGGGCACTCTATGCTGAGGGCACAGAGAAAAATGTGTCGAGTTACTCATTTCTTGTGCCTTAGATACATTTATTCCTGTGTGCCTCTGTGACACCAGGCTGACGTGTGCTGGTCAGTTGGATGACGGTTGACCATTAACGGAGAATTCGGCAGCAGTTACGACAGTCGTCTGCTCCTGACGTTAAGGACACTGGTGGTCGCCTAAAGCTAGGATAAGGAGGGCTATCAAGTAAGTAACAGACGTTTTGGTCTACCACCGAAGTAGGCGGAGCTGCAGCCGCCATCTTGGTGCCATAACCTCCTTACACTCAGTACGCATCCAGCGGTGACAGTGTGTGGTCTGTTTTTCTGCTACTTTGCTTTCTGTGAAGTGTTAAAATGGGTCCTGCAACAGAAAATCCCGGCACACATGGGACACGTTCTGTGATTAGTATTTTGTAGGCAAAAAACTGCAAACCAGCTGAAATTTACCGTGATCTTTGTGATGTGTACGGAAAAGGAATAATGAGCAAAAGCCGAGTGAGGCAGTGGTGCATTGATTTTATAAATGGCCGTACTAACGATGAGGACGCGATGGTAGGCCTAGCCTTGTGACTGACGAAATGGTGATGAAAACCAAAGACAAAATTCGTAAAAATTGTCATTTCACAATTACGAAACTTTCGCAACATTTTCCGTAATATCACGTAGTTTCGTTCGTGAAATTGTGGCGGAAAAGCTTGATTACCACAAATTTTGTGTTAGTCGAGTCTCCAAACTCGTAACTGAAGGTCACAAAAAGAAGCCTGGTTGCAGCACTAACGTTCCTCGAAGATTAAGAGAAAAATGGCAAAAAAGCTATTGATCGTATCGTAACTGGAGCGAAACTTGAGTGAAGCATGTCAGTTGTGAAAGAAAACGGCACACAATGGAATGGGGATACACGAATTCTTCCAAGAAATCAAGGAAACTTTCGCAAACTGTCTCACAAAGGCAGCAAGAAGGAGCATGGCTGGCTACTTTGTTTTGGAAGTCTAAGGGTGTGATTTCTTTGAACGTTACTCGACAGTTAATTCCGAGAAGTATTGTCAAACGCTAACGAAGTTAAAGTGGGCGATACGAAACAACCTTCGGGGAAAACTTAGCGCAAGGGCTTTGTTTTTTCACGACACCACACGGCAATACGAGACCAATCGTACCCAAGATCTCCTACGGGGTTTTGGATGGTTGGTGTTTGATCATCCACCACACGGTCTGGATGTGGCCCCGAGCGACTCCCACCTATTCCAGTCAATGAAGACAGCACTCGTTTCACACTGACGCCCAAATGAATGCCGGTATAAACAAGTGGCTGCAATTGCAGCCGGGAGATTTAAACAGGGAAAGAATTGAAAAATTAATGGCACCGTATGACAAGTGCCCCAGTCTGAACGGCAATGATGTAGAAAAATAGCTTAAGAGCGTACCTTTATAATACGTGTAGCAAAAGTGGTTTTTTCGAAGTTTTAATTTTGTATTTCAAAACGACTGTTACTTTCTCGACAGTTCTTGTATTAGGCAAATTTGACGTTTCTAGAAATCAGAGAACGCTTTTCTACGACATTTCTTCTGTCCTAAAGTTAAGTACAATTTAACAGATGATACATCAAAATAAAATAATCAGATGCGATTAAAACAGAGAAGATTTTATTAGCTGCTTATTGTATTCTGAATTAATCCACGGTAACTTCACACAGTTTTAATAGAAGATCTATTGAATAGTTAGTGTAGCATGATCATGGAGTCTGTCTAATTTACTCTTCCATGTTTCGCATACAGCCATAAGCATTCGAAATTGAGCAAGTCAGATATTGTAAACCACGGAGTTCTACATAGAGCACTTTGTTGTTTCTAGCATACGTTAATAATGTTTCCCTTCCAATGATGCTACATCGTATTTTCTATGGAAGATACAAGATAGCAAATAAAAATAGTAGCAGTAGTAGTAGAAGTAGTAGTACTAGTTTTATTCATCTGTAGATCTCTTTTTACAAGAATATAGAACACCGTCAAAGTATTTACAAATTTAGATCAATTTAAAATAAGGTAATTCGTATACGCATATATTTACAGACTTATAGTTAGAGACAGTCATTAGGTTTACTCCTGGTTTACAATACCTTTTTTACAAATAATTTATTAACTAATGTAATGCCACATTGTTCACGTACATCTCACTATCAGTCACTGCAGACATTATACATACATTCTTACATAACATGTAACCTCCCCTCACTTATCGACCTTAATGACAGTGAAAATTTAAACCGCATGTACCTAATGGAAATTTGAGAAAAGCAATCGTCACCGAAGTTAATCTGTCGGTAAATAGGGAGGAAAGGGTTACATCTAAATGAAAGGAAAAATGCAAATGAAACTGACGGAAATTAATTTTGAAAAGGGGTAAAGTTAATAAAGAAAGTAAATGTGCGGCCGTTACGTTAACAATTAAGTAGCGGTAATTAGATATTTGAGATTTGGGGGAAATTACGGTCGCCAGTCCTATGGACAATCACTATAGTAACTGAAAAAGAAAAGTTATTACACATATAATTAGCTCTAGAAGCGTGGCAACTGAAGGTTGACACGTGTAGTGTGAAAACTGAAAGTTTGTCGGAAGTAATAAATTTCACTACACTCTGACTTAATTTAGCAAAAGAATTAATAAAACTGGAAAATTGAAAGTTAATTTAGTGACTGAAATTAATAGTGAGCGTTGTTCCTGAAGCACATCGAAATTCAGTAAAATACGGTTAGTCTTCAAGTACCTCAACAATCATTTCAAAAGCTACATGAATCTACGCAATTTAGAAATAAGAGGTTTAACTTTGAACTTGAATTAAATGATTCTGAACAATTAACAATAGTAAAATTTAGTACGTACCAAGCTCACCTGCAGTCACAGATAAGCTAAAATACAGTACCAAAACTCGCACTCTTTATTTGTGCTTGAGTAATCTAAATATTGTAGCTAGCTATGAATACCTTAACTGAACTTTGAAATTAAAGCAGTGAAATCGAATGATATTACTTTACTGCTGGCGTTTGAATTTCAACGACACTCGGGTTCATTCCGGAAAAGGAAGGGACCCTTCTTGGTAATGCAACTGGGACAATGAGCAAAAATTGTTCATGCTAAGTTGCTGTAATTATAGTTACGAAAATGGAACAGTTCGAAAAGCTGAAGTCCGCCATACAGTTCTAAAACTTTACGTGCTTCCAGTCTTCCTTGTTGGTTGATTGAAGGTTTGAAGCCGTCGATCGAGGAGGTGGCGACAGTCACTCACTGTCGGCCGTCGCTGTTGCAGAAGCTGGATGTTGGCGCGCCTTCTTCTCGACACGGTCACCACGCGAAACGGGCTCTTGACGTGCGCCAGCTAATGCTTCCCGTCCGCGACACCGTGTCAGAAACTATCATAGCAAGTCGAGCGCAATTACATGCTGCCCAACCCCGAAAGCGCGGCAACTCGAGGGAGCGCCACAAAACACACCTGCTCCACCGCCCTACCCCAGCCAGACTCTCCTCTACCCGCGCTCCACGCGACCGAGTTCACCTTACCAAAGATCCTAAACACTTTGGTTCTCCACACGACCTGTCGATGTATTCGTTCGATAGCTTACTTTTCCCTAGGCCAGACCCAGCGTATAAATACAAATAATATTCAGAAAACAAACCAATTATACATGACATAAATGCATAATTATATGTACACAAATAGTAAAACAATTGCAATATATAAAGACCCAGAAATGTCATATCTTGAGGTAACAAAACAAGGAAAAAAATTATAGTACAATAGATGGGAAGAGGAGGATATGCATTTCCGGGGTTACACGTGCCCCACATTGTCTGAGGATGTTCGTATAACCTAAACAGAGTCAGAAAATGTCCCAAAAAGGTAAAAAAGAAACGGACATTCATATGCTCAAAATATCAAGGAAATTTAGCGTTAGGCGAATTAACCATAAAGCAATTTTTAGACCATAGTAATTGAGTGGAGGCACTCCTAACCTTAATCCACTCTGTCTTCTTACAGAAAAGAAAACAGGTTGACAACATATTACAATTCATAGAAAACATAGAAAATGGTTTAGCTATTCTAAAATCATCAAAATTCCTAACAGTATCAAGAAATGGAATACTATTTGCAAAATTAATCAGAGTACATAGTCATAAAAAACAGGTATATCAAAATACGCAAATTAATAATTAATTACATAGAATACACATTTTATATAACCTATTCATAATTAATATTCTCGTCATGAGAGTCCACTTAACGCTAAACAAGAAAATAATATACAGCAGATCGACAAAAACATAAATATTGACAGCAGAATTCTTTCACATCAGCCGTCCGGGAAGATAAACAACTCCGCCTTCCGTACCCGCAAGTACAAAGAATGCCGACAGCGGCAGAAGAGCCGACAGCGGCTCCGCCTCGCCAGTGTTGTTGCGCCCGCCTGTGCGGCACGCTTCATCTCACTCGCCGGTGTAACGGCATTTCCAGAACGTCCGTTTCACTGAATTCGTTCGGAAAAACTCACTCCCGAGTAATCTCAAGGAGTCCATTAACACTATCACAGTGGATAACTCAACACTGTCCATCATCACACGCATGTACTAGCCTGAAACTTAAAATAGCGTCTAAGTACATTGGCAGTTACTAGTAAATCACATATTTATGAAATCTTACAGCTGATTACAAAATCGTATTTACATTCCTTAATCAACTGTGACTCAGCTGAAAACTTAAACTGGCAGCTTGGCTTTTTCAGTTGATTAATAATCTCTCTCTCTTAAATCATTTAATCAAAATTAATTACTTATTAATTACAACTTCGTTAATGTCCTCTTGGTCAGGCAAAGTATGGGAATCTAGCAAATCCTTACACTCTATATTTACATACTGTACAAATTAACCATTCTGTCGTATTAATCAATCCTTGGTTGGTACAATTTCAGGTCTACAATGTTCCGTATACCTAATAGTTTTCCAGAGCTTGGATACTCTAAGCAATAAGCATTTGTGTGAGGTATACCAATGACTTTATATGGTCCATTATAAACAAACTTAAATTTAGAGATTTCATTGTATATCTCGCTCGATTTCTCATGAGCTTTTACAAGTACTAAGTCTCCGATTGCAAACTTAGCAAAACGCGACGACGTATGCGAGCATCGGCTTTTAACTTCATTACTTCTCGCAAACGATCTTTTTTCACACCAATACTAATGTCAATCCGTGGAGGAAATTTGATTATCTCTTCCAATAAACTTTTACTTCTGTCATCCAACAGGATTTCCTCTGGAGACAATCCCGTCGATTCATGTCTCAAGGTGTTCATAATTCTCTCAAATACTGCTACATATTTGCCCCATGCCCTATGGTTGTGATGGCAATAGGTACGGCAAAGACGGCCTAGCTCGCGCACATACCTCTCAGTGAAATTCCCAGCCGGACAATAAGCTGAAATATGGATCACCTCGACCCCATTACTTTCCATGCCTTCATTCCACAACTTAGAAGTAAATTGTGCCCCATTGTCTGATAGAATGGCCTTGGGCTTACCAATATGAACAAAATAATCGTTCACAAGATTGCTATAGACCTCTTTGGCTGTAGCTTTCCTACTAGGGTATAGTTTGATGAACTTGGAAAAAGTTTCTAGCACTACTAAAATGTAGGGAAAGTTTCCTGAAGACTTGGGCAAAGGTCCGTACAAGTCCACGCACAGTAATTCAAAGGTGTCGTTAGGCCTTATACTTTGCATAGGACCTCGACTCGTACAGTTGGTAACCTTCACCTTCTGACATAAATCGCAAGTTTTCACTCTGTCAGTAACGCGTTTCAACATGTTGTTAAAATGCACAACTTCACTCAGCTTTTCCGAACATTTCTTTGGTCCCCAGTGACCATACGCCAAATGGTAGTAGTCTATTATTTCCGTGACGAATTTGGTGGGCCAGCATACCCGACAAATATTACTATCTTCACCCTTACGTATGTACAAGGTATGATCGTATATCTTGTAATACTTCCTTAATTTCTCTCCTTCTGGACTCCTTTCGTCATATCGGGTTTTCACCATAGTTAAACAACCATCCTCGTTCTGATGACGACGTAGATTCTTACAGAAGTTCACTATTAATTTGCGTCCCTCAACTTCTTTAAAATAGTGTAATTTGACCACTTCATCTGACTCATCTTTCAATACACCTTGATTAGACTCGGGCAACCGCCACAGCGCACCCGCTCCGTAATTGTCGGTCCCTTTTACGTAACAGATGTCATAGTTAAATTGCTGTAAATACAGCGACCATCTAGTCAGTATTTCGTGAAGTAGTTTACAATCCTTCAGATAAGAGAGCGCCTTATGGTCCGTATGAATAATCACCTTACGGCCCCATAGGTAACCCTTGAACTTCTTGAATCCCCACACGATAGCGAGACACTCTTTCTCAGAAATCGTGTAGTTTCGCTCACTTTTTGATAAAGTTCGACTCGCGAACGCTATCGTCCGGTATTCCTTATCCTCTCCTTTACCACCTTCTTGGAACAGTTCTACCCCCACCCCGTAATTGGACGAATCCTTTCCCAGATGGAAGGGTAGCGATAAATCAGAATGAAATAGTATGTCAGATCTTAACAACTCGTCTTTTAATCTCTCGAAAGCGGCCTGACACCCGTCAGTCCACGCAAACGGAACATTTTAGCGTAAGAGGTTATTCAAATTTTCATCATTAAACACTTGTCCTTTTACAAATTTACGGTAAAATCCTGTGAGCCCTAGAAAACTTTTTAACTGTTTCCTAGACTTGGGTGGAGGACAATTCCTTGTTGCGTCTAGTTTCTCTGGGTCCTTCGTAATACCAGCAGTGGTAATTACATGCCCTAAAAATTTCAGTTCATGCTTCACAAATTCACATTTCTTTAGCTTCAGAGTCATTCCGCCATTGCGCAATGCTCTAAAAACAGGTCACAACGGTCATGCCAACTGGCATTGGCCAACAAAAGGTCGTCCACATATACAGTTAATCTTGAACTCAAAGCCGGTCCTAGCACTTTATCTAGGGCCCTGATGAATACGGACACAGATATATTAAGTCCAAACGGCAGTACTCTATACTAATAACACCTGCCCGCGAACAAGAAGGCGGTGTATGGCCTAGATTCTTCTTCGAGTTCTATTTGCCGGTAGCTAGCCGTCAGATCGAGGCTAGTCACGAACTTAACGTCATGAAAACGTTGCAAAATCTCCTCCATACTGTCTGGTCTGTCTGTTTCGCGTTGAACGACCCTATTCAACGTGCGTGCGTCAATCACAATACGCACACTACCATCCCGTTTTGCTACAATGACTCGTACTTCTTTCAATCACTCCCAATTCGATCATCTTATCTATCTCCCGTTGCACTGCTTCCTTTTTGGACAGCGGTATAGCATACGCTCTCACGAAGAATGGCTCGTGCGGAATTACATGCAACTTGCATTTATATCCTTCCACAAGTCCCGGTTTGTCTAAAAACACACTCTTATTACTCATTGTCACTTCATACAGGCCTCGTCTTTGTTCGTGTGTTACGTTAGACACACCGTCTACAATACTTTCCAGTTCACTTTCTACACTATTGTCAGTGCTGAGATTCCTCACATTATAGTAGTTCAAATTCATACCTACGTCAATACCATCCGGCCATTTAACAATGTGTATAGGCTGGTATTGCCTGCCTCGTCAAAACTAACTACTATTTTTTATCTTGTGACGTACATGTCAAAGTTTTTCTTTCGCAATTAATCACTGTACGGTACTTTAATAGCCAATCTAACCCGATAATTACTTCCATAGTTAAGTCTGGCACGACGACAAACTCTTGTTCAAATCGTGCCCCACACATCTCGAAGTTGACAAAAATCTGTTTTGTGACCGGTTTACTGGCCTTCCCAGTAGCACCTATAATTTTCACTCCTGTTACTGGCATAACTACGATGCCAGGTCTGTCTTTCAGTAACTCAATTATTTTCCCAGATACAGAACTCAATTCTGCACCGGTGTCAATCAACACGTTTAGTTGTAGGTCGTGCATATTAACAGACACTACTATCTGTCTACACTTGTTCTCGACTGTTTCTTTATTCTCCGACAGTAAATCCTCGTCTATATCCAGGTCATCCAGAAAAAACCATCCGGCTTTGATCCTAAATCCGGCTTATCTGGCGGCTTTTTCAGCCTCTGTTCACATACAGTTTTAATTTCAACACGTTTGTCCTGAGGCTTAGTCTGTAGCTTCGCCTCCAATACCGAAACCTTTTCCTGTAACTCGTCAACTAGTGAGTGCTGCTTTGCTATCACTCCACTAATTGTCACCTTCGTTGATTCCTCCTTGGCCAGATTGATCTCATCTGCCAATCTACCTGGAGGAGTGTGCCCAGTAGTATCTGCAATTACTTCCTCTGGATCTGCGCAACCCATACTGCTACCGTCTGACCTATAACGTCAGCTCTAACCTCGTACTCGCTGTAATCTATGTGCTTTTCTACCATTGTGTCCGGCTATCACTAAAATTTTCGCAATCTTTCTCCTCAATACTTTCGCAATGTTTAAACTGGAGTTTTGCGTCGGATGGGTCGGCCACTTCTAACACTATAACTTTCAGTAAAGTCTGCCGGTCAGGGCCAGAACTTTCCGTTACTACTTCAACATCCAACTCTTGCGGTATGAAACACGACGAATCTTGCTCGTGCTCCCCATTAACATCAACTATTTCTAGTAAAGTCTGCCGGTTAGGGCCAGAACTTTCTATCACTTCACAAACACTACCTCCCTGCAGGACGAGACGCGGCAAATCCTGCCCTCGCTCCCCATAAACACTTCTCCCGTACAGGCCTCTATTAATCTCTTAGTTCGTCGAATAAGCGACCGAACTGCCTTGACCAGACCTCATCCCTCTCTGCATCCCCTCGCTCGATCACGGACGTGTTATCCGACATCTGATCTTCTCTCAACAATTGCGAATCATTCTTAAACTCAATCTCCAGTTCCGCTGTGGGTGTTACAGCTGCCACTTTATAATCGATTTCAGGAACACTATTTAAATTGTTCTCACTGACAGTGAATGTATTTTCTGCTGCCGTGTCTACAGCTGATCTACTACTTGGGAGCGCACTCCTTTCTCCTAACACTGGCACACTCTCCCGCCGTTGATTATTCCATACGGAATTTCATAAAGACGACACCTCGGTTTTCTCCTGTTATTGGGCCTCCAAAATTTCTCCACGCCCGGTCGGCCCCTCACCGGCGCGGCTAATGGTTCCCCTGTCTCGTCCCAGCAGATACGCTCCCCGGATGCTTCTGAGGAGGCTGATCACACCCTCTAGCGTTATTACTATTCTGCGAAGCCCGTATCACGCTAGTACGATACTGGTTTCTGTCATTCCTGTTATTATTTGTATTGTACCGATTGCCATTACGGCCCGAACCACTATTGTTATTGCTGCCAATATTGCGGTTTGCATTATTCCCAAAGTTATCATTGTTGTGGTTGCTGTGGTACCAGTTGTTGTTACCACGGCCTCTACCACTGTCGCGATTATTGCGCCAATTGTCCTCGTCCTCAACTCTTTCCAGGAAATCATTGATTGTCCTGTAATTGCTTCCTACGTAGCGTTTTGTATCATCTGGAAGCTTCTTGTAGAGTTCCCAGACTATTTCGGATTCCGTGCGGCGATCACGCAAATATTCCAACTTGCGGATCCAGCCCTCACAAAACTCCTTCATCGAGCCGCGCGAATTCGCATCGAAAGGCCTCGATACGACAAATTCGCGCCAGACACTTTGCTGTTTTTGCTCTCACCAGTATTCAGCCAGAAACAAATTTTTAAACTCGTCAAAAGTCAGGTTCGTAATGTTGAGGTTTAAACCCCAACGCTTGCCATCACCAGCCAACACATCAATACCCGCATTAATTTTTCTCTCATTAGTCCATGATCTGGGTAAAACTCTTTCACAATTTTTAATGAAATCCGTCGGGTGTATACCTCCTTTTTTCGAGGGGTCGAACCGCACACCTTTCGTCAACAATTCCGAACTATGTACAAAGACTGGCACATAGCTCTGTATTTCCTCAAGTTTCTTTTCTAATTCCGACACTCTCGTAATTACTTGGCAAGTGGTTGTCGCAAGCGTTTCTACTTCCCTTTTTTTCTCTTCGCAGGTATTAGCCCGCTTCGTCACTTTGGTATCTACTTCAGATACTGAAGCCTTTAAAGTTTCCACCTTCCTCTTTTTTCACTAATTGAATTTGTTCCGTCAACTTATTCTCCATGATGGGAGCAACTGCTTCTCCTACACTTTTCTCGATTCTGCTAATTTCGGAATAAAAACGAGTATTGATGCTCGCAATTTCCGCCTGAAAGCCTATCATTTCCTGTTTAAGATTATCGATTTCGGTATTAATTACAACAATATCTTCTTTGATTTTATCAACTTTTGTGTTAACAACTCCACATTGTTGTTAACAACATTAATAGCTTTGTTCTGATTGTCTAGCTTCCGTTCAATTTTTTCAGACTGAGCTTCTTGCCTGGCAGACTGAGCTTCTTGCTTGGCAGACAGAGCTTTAATTTCTGCCGATTGATTCTTGATTTCATTAATCAAAACATTGAATAAATCAGTTAAATTCCCGGAAACTACCGATTTTATTTCCGTAGCGGCTTCTTCTTTAATTGTCCCCCCGTATTCCTGATCAAGGGATCCAGATTTGATTTTAACTTCCGATTCCGAAACATTTTCTAAAGTTTGGAATTCCATTTCTGCTCTTTGTTGCGTTTCGGCTGTCGCGTCTTCCATGCTAGCCGCCTGCCCCTGAATAATGGGTACCGCTGTGATATACCTTTTGCATTTCTTACTTTTATGTTTTCATCCTCTTTAAAAGCAAAGAGAAAAGATGAGGTGGTAGTAGCCCAGCGTAGAGCCTGTGCCTACCGTCAGGTATTTTTGACTTTCAGATGTTAAAAGACAGAGCAGTTTTTTTTTTTGTTCTTGTACGAGTTGTTGGAAGGAAGGTTTCGCTCATTGAGTGAACGAGTGAGAACCGCCATTTTTTAGCGAGTAATTGCAGACCGCCATTGTGTGTATTTTCTACGTGCATCGAACAGAAATATAGTAGTGTTTTATTAACAGAATATTTGTGAGAGTTATTATTATTTCAAGTAGTAATGCAATAAGAAGAACGGAAGCCCACCTATGTACTTCGGAAAATTTACGAAGATCCGAATATAACAACACGGCCACAGTCAAGGAGACGGCGATCGGACATAATATTAATAATTGGTACGCATAAAATACTATGAAGACGATTTATTTATATAAATATAAACTAAAATGATTCCTTTCCCGTTACAGGCAATGCCTAGCTTATTGTGCTTGTCCTTCATGCCAAAGAATTAATCTCTTTAATTCATCCATTTTAAAAAAGCCACACATTCCAACATTTTATTATCATTCATTCCCTATCGTATTATATTATCATTTTATTATATTATAAAGTGGCGACAAGTGACAGGCACGATACGTAGTGGGCAAAACTGTGAATACTAGTATTGTTAGGAAAATGAATATACATGTATGTTAACAATTTCTTTATGTTCCATGTACGCTGATGATGTGACGGAGACGGTGAGGTGATACTGAAAGGAAATAATAAATAAATTAGAAGGAAGAGGACAACAATACCAAGAACGTACAACAAAGCACAATAGAGGACGTAACAGTTACAAGACAACAATCAGGTAGGAACGCGCAATGCATATAGAAAATGCGTTCCCAGTAAGCATATTAGAAAACCCAAGCACCTATTTCCTAAAATCCAGAACCTAAAGCTTCAGAGATTAACGCTATTGTATTCAAGTAGAGACAATGACATTTCTTTATTAGTACTGAAAATATATTGACCGAACAACAACTGAGATTACAATTACATACAGCTGTATATGCATTTTTAGCGTGAGAAGTACCAGGAAAGTGAAATCTAAAGAGAGAAAATACTGATTTTGATAACTGTAGTGCCTTAAGAGTTTCTATAATGGAGAGTCAAAACAATAAGGAAATGTCATTCGAAAATCAAAATGCCAATGTAGTGGATGTGCATTTACAAAACGCAACAATGAGTGGTTTAGAACCGTTAAGCGGTGATTATTTGGATGCTGGGCGCAACATGCTATTGTTGCATTCGACGCCCGTGAATACAGAACATTTCATTACCAGCAATACTTTGATTACAATAGACGAAATTAATGACAACTCAAGGCAGGAGAATATTTTAAATGAACGTAGTACGCGTAGTACAGACGCAGATGCTGACAGGCGTAGGCCGGAAATGAATAGAGAAGATATGCAAGCAATATTTCGAGCTTTAACAGAAACTATACAAACTAACATGAACACAATTAATTCAAAGATGTCGAGTTTAGACATAATACAAGCAGACATGACTAACATGAAAGCAGACATGACTAACATGAAAGCAGACATGACCACAGTAAAGTCCGAGATCGCGAAGGTAAATACAAACATGACTCACATTTCAGGCGAGGTACAAAGTTTGCGCACAGAACTCAATAACATGGATACGAAGTTCACACAGCAGATTTCGCAAGTCTCCACGGAGGTGGATAGGAAAATTAATGAACAAGTGCAAATTTCAGTTCATGATATGGGTGAGAATTTAAAAGGCATAATGAAAGAAAATTTTGAGACACTAACACACACATATCGACAGGAGCTATCCGATATTAGAGAAACCCAAGAGAATTTACAGGCAATGCAAAAGAATACGCAGGTTAACTTAGACAATGTACAATCAGAAGTAGCGAAACTACATTCTTTCTGTGACGACTTGCCAGAAAATGTAGAGAAAATCACAGTGGAGATAGGGTTACTCAAGTTAGAACACAAGAGAATCAACTCAGACATTGTGCAGCTTTACGAAACGGTAAAGAGTAATACAAAGGACGAAAACACAACGTTCGCAGAAAAATGCGTACGCGAACAGCGCACATATGTGGAAGCGGTAAAGGAAGTAATGGGGGAAAAGGAAGAAGAAATCTTAAAACGCATAGAACAGGACATCAGACAGGTAGAACAAAGGTTAAGGGACGAAATAATTAGCAAACAAAGTACGGTAATATCATCGCCGGGGGCGGTAAGCGGAGCGCTAAACAGCCATCCGCCAGTGGGAGGAATCAGTGGCGCGGACAACAAGGCCCAACCCACGCGGCGAGACCGCATGTCGACGCACGACGCGAGCAACGGGCAAAATTTTTGTGAAACAAATATACCGTCCCTGCAGGGAAATGCTGTTCCGCCCTCCTGGACAGCGTTGTTAATGGATGAGAGCTTAATAAAACATCGACAGTTCCCCGAATTCTCAAATGAGAAAAAGCGAACGCACCCGCTAGTGATTGTCCGAGCCTTCAGAAATGTACTGCCGAGGACTTGGACAGAAGCTCAAAAGATCAAATATGTAGTAGGACATACCGAAGGTGATGCCCTTTTGTGGGCTACGGAGATGTCAGAACTTTGCGAGACATATGATCAGTTTGAGAATGCATTTTTAGATAAATACTGGTCTACAGCTATCCAGGAGAGGTTAAGACGAGAGGTATTTAACCCAGTACCATATCATTCAAAATTCGGGGGGGCTAAGAAACTATTTTGAAACATATCTAAACAAGACCCGTTACTGGAATAATCCGATCTCTCATGTAGATGTATTGAAAATCTTAAAGAACAAGTTACCTGCAAATGTTAGGGAAAAATTAGTAACTGTTCCCGAATATGACCTTGAGTATTTTCTTTCAGTGCTCCACTCAATAGATCTGATTCATGAGGATGGGCAAGCCATGCCTAGTTATCGTAACGGTAATGAACACTACCCAAACGGAAAGAATAACTATGGTAACGGCAATGGATTTGGAAACTATGGTGGTCGTGTGCGTTTGAATGAATGGCATCCGTATGCACCGCCGCGTCACAACGGCAATCCGTACAATCGGCCTACCCACCAGCCACAGGGTGACCGAGGGTACGAAAATAAATATCAGCCCCATAGGTACGGCAATGGCCGAGACATTAGGAATCCGAGGGAAAACTTTGACAACAGGCGACAAGGTAATGCAAATTACCAGGATCGGAATATGCAACACAAGGTAGGTAGGAGGTTTGTCACTCTATGACGAATAAACCGATTGGCGCTCGGTTCCTCTCCAGCTAGGGGGTACAATATTTATATTTTCGTTACCCTCTCCCACTTCTACTGTCCTGTTTAGTCAATAAGGAATGTTCAATTTTCTTCTACTATCTAAAATGCAGAGATGAGAATGCAACCTAGTCGTTAGAGATTTTTCTTGTAATTTTGGTATTGAGCTTTCTTAATACTTAAATATATATAGAAACACAAGAAACCTTTTTCATATTCCTTAAGAGAACACTAAATATATGGGAAGAAATAAAACAATTGTACACAATAGTGGACGAGAGAAAATCATTAGATTACGTAGTTACAATACATAAAAATAATTAAACAAGAGCGATGGAAAAGAAAGGAATTCACAGCGCGCGAGCTTTGAGCTAGCGGCACTAGCGATGAAGAGTACTGAGACGCGCAGCCGCGCTTGAAGCGGAGTTATTTATAACAATTACATACGAAGCGGCTAACAGCTGATCGTAGGGGTCGAGTAGGCAAAAAGCACGGTTGAGTTCAGTGTCCTCAGCTAGATGCGCAAAGACACACTGCGCATCGCGACGGAAACCATTCTAGAATTTAAGCGAATCGGCATTCACCCTGAGCTGCCAACTGGACAAAACAGAAGCGACACGAAATGAAGTACCTATCAGCTCATTACTCTAACGTAAATCAGTTACACAAACAAAACGAACACAGACATTTATCCCCAAGATGGAGACTATACTGTAAAGAGCACTAATTTTAAGAGTATATCATTAAGTTAAGCATACGTAGTTTTAAGAAAAGGACCGCATCGGTGCAAGTAAAGTATAAGGAGCGTAGAATACGCTAAAATTGTGAACTTAACATAGGCTATTGAATGTACATAGTTAGAAATAAGTATGGGTATTCAAAGGAGAAGAAAATATACACAGATATTCCTATCAGACTATATACAACAGTATTAAGACAAGTTTAAAAGAAAAGTAACAACATGTACACTTAAAAGAACACAATTAGCACTGAACTTTATTGAGAACTAAGCGGCTTACATACAGCACGCAAGTCAGCGACGATGGGAAACGTAGAATGAAATATACACATAGAAAAGTGCGTGTGACGGAGACGTAAACTACAAAATAACATATCGTACGAGATTTAGCGAGAGGAGCAATTGTGCACTTATAAGACTACACTTCTTTACAGACAACATTAGAATTAGCGAGCGTGACGTATAGGGAGAATACATACCCACAAATTTGCTATTACAGAACTCACTTATGTTAGTTGCTATTAATTACATGGTACCTTATACGAAGAGCCTAAGCAGCTGAGTAAAACTGTCAACATGAATCGTACAACTTGCGGGAGATAAGCTAAGTAAATACGAAAACCAACCAATATGCACACAACGTAATTATACAAACTAAAACAAAATAACTGAGGTAAGTACTGTATGTTTAAAAAAGCAATATACAGAAACAAATTAATTTCACTGCTGGATAATACTTGGAAGTAGAGAGAGTGTGAAAAGTTTTAGATTCGATTGGAGGTATTAATTAGTTAATCTACGTTTGTGGTGACATAACATGCATGCATGAATCTAGGAAGAGAATGAAAGTGTATTAGAGTAATATAAGTTTACTTATATTTGTGAGAAGAAATAAATAGGGCGGTGGTTCTAGTGTAAGAACCCTGTAGATAATACATGAGTATAAATGGCGATTTATGTGGAAGATTTTTTAATGAATAATTACATGGATATACGGCGATTAATATGAAGATTAATTTTGCAGTGGTAGCTAGGAAAGGGCCACGAAGGCGACGTAAGAAAGAATAGATTATATAGTTTTAAGTCTTGTATGAGTGTGGAAAGCAAAGTATGATGATGTATGTACGGTAAGTAATTATGAAAACGACCATCTTGAAGAAGCAGTGAAGAATAAAGAAGAAACAGTGGAGTCCATAGTAACAAAGGTACACGCTACATTTAAAGTACACTACAATATAGTGATCTGCTACACAGACGTCAGAAAGTAAAACAAATTAGTATGAAAAATATTTCTTTAGCGACTAACTGTTACAGCTTGAGCAACTATAAGGTGAATATTAATGAAAATATGATATACGATTCGTATGAGGAACGAGCACAAAATGCAGTGAAACAATATTTTCTACACTGAGTTCTTGACACACGCAGAAGCGAAAACAGTACTTTAACATAAGCACGTTCTTCTTTCGCGGGAATGAATTATGAGTGGAATTACACATGGCAAAAATACAGTAAAAGTATCGGCCACACGTTACAAAGGGTAAACACGTACATGTCGTCGCATCAATAAGGCAGAAATATGACTTGAAATATGTGTACATGAATGTGTAATATTACGACGATTAACAAGCAGTGATGAAGTCAGTATTGTCAAAGGAAAAAACATCCTACACACTCGCTCACAAACGAGCACTTGTAAATATTGTACGTAGTATGGTGTCTATCAAATGCCAAGGATAGAATAAGTACACTAACGACGCACTACAAGTAGCAATCTTAGAAGTAGAAGCAGACCTTAGCAAATCTTCTTTTTCCATGTAGTGAGTAGTGCTGGAACGTATTTTCTATGTGTTTTTGTGAAGGTATAAACGCGCAGGAGGTCGGGCCTGCAAGTCAAGAGAAGAAAATGTAAATATTCAGAACAAATGAAAGATTCCTTCTAATTTACTTATTAGTGTGTAAAACGATACCAAACATGGAATCCATAAATGAAAACTGAAGGTGAATTGTACATTTAGTTGTCAACTATATTATTGTCAATGTCGAAGTCTATGTAAAATGTATGTATGTACTGCTTTCTGTGTGTATCTGTGAACGTAAAAATGCCCAAGTCGGTCCTGCAAGACAAGAACGAAAAAGGTGCCAACATTCTGAACAAATGAAAGATTCCTTCTAATTTACTTATTGGTGTGTAAGATGCTGTTTAACTTGAAGTCCATATACGAAGTGTGAAAGTGGACTGTACATTTATTTGCCAACTATATTATTGTCAATGTCGAAGTCTATGTAAAATGTATGTATGTACTGTTTTCTATGTGTAGTTGTGAACGTAAAAACGCGCAGGAGGTCGGTCCTGCAAGAAAGGAACAGTAAACCCAAATATTCAGAATAAATTAAAGATTCCTTCTGATTTGCATATTAGTGTGTAAGAGGGTGCATGTCATTCCATATATGAAATGAGTATGAATTGTAAATTTGTATGTCGACTTTTTTATTGTCAACGTTTTTGTCTATGTAACATGTATGTACTATTGCCAATTTTATGTGAAATTTTATTCTTGAAAAGGAACGATTTATGTATGTATGTGAAGTGCAACGCGACGGACGAGTAAAACACTCGCACGTGTGAAGTAATACAAAAATGTTAAGGCCTAATAATAGTGAAAATAACGGCTGAGCCGTAGTAAGAGTAAACGCTACAATGTGGCGAAGTGAATACAGTGAGTGTGATGCGTATGCGACGGAAAAATGAGAGGAAATCCGTATAACCACGAGTTGTGGTGTGAGGACCGCTGAACTACAATGAACAACGGAAGACAATGTCGAGTTCTGCAGTGCGGCCCTTACCTCACCTTGCTGTGCGAAAACCTCGTCCAGGCGCGAGATGATGTATTGGTGTTCTTCGGGTTGAGCGTTGGAGCTGAATCCGTCGTATCCAGTCTCCGGACTGGAGGGCATATACAACACCGACTTCATGAGCCTGGAGCGACATTACGATGGATGCGCGGGCAGTGCTGCTGCTCACATGGCGCTCGCGTCACTGCGACGGGCGCGGTAAACAATGAGCTGCTGCTAGCCATAAGCGCAGCGAACAATGAGGTAGCGTGTGCTGAAAAGACACCTTCTCAGAACGGCCAATGAACCAAAAGCCAGCGAGAAAAACAATTTTTAAAACACGGTGAGGACAATTTACGAAATGTAAAATTTTTCCCCTGTCCATACAGCTTAACAAGTATAATGAAAAATCACAGACTAAGACGTTAGCACGACATGGACGTACGATTATGTAATATAAATATATGTGACTGTCGTTATGTGATATAAGTGTATGCGAATGTATTTATATGTATGAATTTGTAATGAACAAGGAAATGAACTTCATAGACTTACTTGTAGTAGCTTAAGGGTATTAAAACTCCATTGACTTGCACCAAATGACTCAACATGAGCCCCAAGGTAAATAAGGCTACTGTATACTGTCTCACTAAATAAAGAGACTTATTCCCGACAGTATGCAGTAGGGGGGCAATTGTGATATACCTTTTGCATTTCTTACTTTTATGTTTTCATCCTCTTTAAAAGCAAAGAGAAAAGATGAGGTGGTAGTAGCCCAGCGTAGAGCCTGTGCCTACCGTCAGGTATTTTTGACTTTCAGATGTTAAAAGACAGAGCAGTTTTTTTTTTGTTCTTGTACGAGTTGTTGGAAGGAAGGTTTCGCTCATTGAGTGAACGAGTGAGAACCGCCATTTTTTAGCGAGTAATTGCAGACCGCCATTGTGTGTATTTTCTACGTGCATCGAACAGAAATATAGTAGTGTTTTATTAACAGAATATTTGTGAGAGTTATTATTATTTCAAGTAGTAATGCAATAAGAAGAACGGAAGCCCACCTGTGTACTTCGGAAAATTTACGAAGATCCGAATATAACAACACGGCCACAGTCAAGGAGACGGCGATCGGACATAATATTAATAATTGGTACGCATAAAATACTATGAAGACGATTTATTTATATAAATATAAACTAAAATGATTCCTTTCCTGTTACAGGCAATGCCTAGCTTATTGTGCTTGTCCTTCATGCCAAAGAATTAATCTCTTTAATTCATCCATTTTAAAAAAGCCACACATTCCAACATTTTATTATCATTCATTCCCTATCGTATTATATTATCATTTTATTATATTATACCGCGGTGCGCGTTTCCCACTGTTCGACCGATTGTTCCCTATCCAAGTCTACCGAATTTTGGTACTTGTTGCATTTACTCATTTTAATAATTTTCATTATAAATGCCAAATCTCAAATCTAATTAGGATTCCTCACACTAATATTCTCGCTGACGTATCGACCATTTCGTAACCAGAACTTTGTTACGAGATTTGCACAATGCAAAATTCGTGTCCAGAACAACCTCCAATCCGAAGATTGTCCGGTCACCAGGTCGCCACGTGTAACCTCCCCTTCACTTATCGACCTTAAAGACAGTGAAAATTTAAACCGCATGTACCTAATGGAAATTTGAGAAAAGCAATCGTCACCCAAGTTAATGTGTCGGTAAATAGGGAGGAAAGGGTTACATCTAAATGAAAGGAAAAATGCAAATGAAACTGGTGGAAATTAATTTTGAAAAGGGGTAAAGTTAATAAAGAAAGTAAATGTGCGGCCGTTACGTTAACAATTAAGTAGCGGTAATTAGATATTTGAGATTTGGGGGAAATTACGGTCGCCAGTCCTATGGACAATTACTATAGTAACTGAAAAAGAAAGGTTATTACACATATAATTAGCACTAGAAGTGTGGCAACTGAAGGTTGACACGTGTAGTGTGAAAACTGAAAGTTTGTCGGAAGTAATAAATTTCACAACACTCTGACTTAATTTGGAAAAAGAATTAATAAAACCGGAAAATTGAAAGTTAATTTAGTGACTGAAATTAATAGTGAGCGTTGTTCCTGAAGCACATCGAAATTCAGTAAAATACGGTTAGTCTTCAAGTACCTCAACAATCATTTCAAAAGCTACATGAATATACGCAATTTAGAAATAAGAGATTTAACTTTGGGCTTGAATTAAATGATTCTGAACAATTAACAATAGTAAAATTTAGTACGTACCAAGCTGAGCTGCAGTCACAGATAAGCTAAAATACCGTAACAAATCTCGCACTCTTTATTTGTGCTTGAGTAATCTAAATATTGTTGCCAGCTATGAATACCTTAACTGAACTTTGAAATTAAAGCAGTGAAATCGAATGATATTACTTTACTGCTGGCGTTTGAATTTCAACGACACTCGGGTTCATTCCGGAAAAGGAAGGGACCCTGCTTGGAAATGCAACAGGGACAATGAGCAACAATTGTTCATGCTAAGTTGCTGTAATTATAGTTAAGAAAATGGAACAGTTCGAAAAGCTGAAGTCCGCCATACAGTTCTAAAACTTTACGTGCTTCCAGTCTTCCTTGTTGGTTGATTGAAGGTTTGAAGCCGTCGATCGAGGAGGTGGCGACAGTCACTCATTGTCGGCCGTCGCTGTTGCAGAAGCTGGATGTTGGCGCGCCTCCTTCTCGACACGGTCACCACGCGAAACGGGCTCTTGATGTTCGCCAGCTAATGCTTCCTGTTCGCGACACCGTGTCAGAAACCATCATAGCAAGCCGAGCGCAATTACATGCTGCCCAACCCCGAAAGCGCGGCAACTCGCGGGAGCGTCACACAACACACCTGCTCCACCGCCCTACCCCAGCCAGACTCTCCTCTACCCGCGCTCCAGGCGACCGAGTTCACCTTACCAAAGATTGTAAACACTTTGGTTCTCCACACGACCTATCGATGTATTCGTTCGATAGCTTAGTTTTCCCTAGGCCAGACCCAGCGTATAAATACAAATAATATTCAGAAAACAAACCAATTATACACGACATAAATGCATAATTATATGTACACAAATAGTAAAATAATTGCAATATATAAAGACCCAGAAATGTCATATCTTGAGGTAACAAAACAAGGAAAAAAATTATAGTACAATAGATAGAAATAGTAGGATAGGCATTTCCGCCGTTACAAACACTTCACTCACTACACACACACACACACACACACACACACACACACACACTGGTGTTCTCCTTTCCATTTTCTGTACCACAACTTCCTGCTATCCTGAGTGAACATCTGTCCATAATGAGTGAGATGCTGAGCTGAGGAAGAGGAAGAGGTATCTAGGAAGGAAAATAACATAAAGTGAAGGTGTTATGTGGAATGTCGCATATTTTATAATCATTATTATTATTATTATTTATTTCTATAAATTTTTTATCAAACCCCTACTCTGTTTTAGCTAAGTAAAAGTGTATAAAATGTATTGCATAATAGGTACTTTTTATTGGCCTGTTTAAATAAGTGTATTTTTGTAATTTCTTTAATTTCCTTTGGTAATTTACTGCGCAGTTTTACTCCTTGGCAGAAAAAGCTGTTTTGAGTTTTATGTTTATTTCTTTTCTTGGTAAATGTAAGTTGCGTCTGTCTCTTGTTGCATGTTATTGAACAGAGCTGTCTGTGCAGTAATTACCAATGTTATTTTTGATGTGCACAACTGACTGATAAATGTATTCACATGGAGCACATAAAATCCCCAGTGTTCTGAACACATCTTTACAATGAGCTCGACTAAGTATTTTTGGTTATTATACTTACGGCTCTTTTCTATAGTTTGAAAACTGTGTTCATATTTTGTGCATTTGTTCCCCCAAAAAGAATGCCATAGCTAAGAACAGAGTGTACATATGAATAATATGTAACTAAAAGACGCTGCGTGTTACATACTGATGGTAGGACTCTAAGGGCGTAACATAATGACGACATTCTGTTTGCAAGTACCTTTGTGTGTTCACACCACTTCAACTGAGAATCAATATTCATTCCTAGAAATTTTCCGTTTGTTACACAGTCTATAGAGGTGCCATCTACATTTAATTTAACACTGTCAATTTTCCTCTTCAAACTGAAATTCATGACATTCGTTTTCTTTATGTTCAGTGTCAATTTACATACTTATTGACCAATCATAAACTTCCTTGAGAGTTTCATTTGCTTTCTCAGCAAGGAGTTCTCTTGTTTTCTCGGTGACTGTAATATTCCTGTCATCAGCGAAGAGGATTTTTTCACCATGAGTAACACTACTGGGAAAGTCATTGATGTCTATCAGGAACGGTATTGGCCCTAATATGCTACCTTGCGGAACCCCTATATTAATGTATTTTGTTTCTGATAAGTGTTTTACTAAATGTTTAGATTTATTTGAAATATGTGTTACCTTTACTCGTTGTACCCTATCTGTAAGTTATGATCGAAACCAGTCATTAGCTGCCCCTCTTATTCCTAATGCTTCTACTTTATTTAATAGAATCATCTTGTGGTCGACTGTATCATACACTTCAGAAATATCCAAAAATATGCCTGTGATATCTTTATCAAGAGCATCAAGTACAACTTTTGTGAATTCTACTATGGCTGACTCTGTATTTTTGCCACTTCGGAAACCAAACTGTGATTCGCTTAAAAGATTATATTTAATCAGGTAATTCATTAATCTGTCTTTCGTAATTGCTTATATTATTTTTGAGAATGCTGACAGGAGGGAAATTTGCTGGTAATTTTCTGTGTCTTCTGCATTACCTTTCTTAAGCAAAGGTACAACCCTTGCCTGTTTTAACTGCTCTGTAAATGTCCCGGATGTGAAGGATTCATTTATTATATATGTTAAGGGGCCTTGTATAATCCTCTGCATTGTTTCAGCACACACATTTGTACTTCATCTAAGCCTAATGATTTTTAATTTTTTAGTTTTTGAATTATTTTACTGCCTTCAGTCTCTGTGGTTGTAAGTATCATCATTGTAATTAGTACAACATTATTTACAGGTGTTATATTTGTTTGGGGGAATTTTTGCTCTAAATTCTCTACAATCCTTTAAAAATGCTCGTTTACAAAGTTTGCTAAGTGCTGTGGATCATTTATTACTTTGTCTCTCCCTGTTTCCTTTTTATAACATCCCAGACTGCTTTGCTTTTATTCTCTGCGTTATATATTATTTTGTCATTGAATGACTTTTTTGCAGCAATCAGCTCCTTCCTACAGATCTTTTTGTATCTATGATAGAAATTTAAGAAGTCTGGATCATTGCGAATCTTTTTCATGGAACTGAGATGTTTAAGTGTTTGGGAGGACTTCTTAATACCCGCTGTTATCCACCTGTTTTAGTGAGATGTTGATATCGACATGCATACTTTTGAAAAAGCCTTTTCAAAGTTCAATTTAAACAATGTGGAGAATTTAGAGAATTTCATATTCACATTGGATTCCTTATACACTTCATACCAGTTTTGTTTTTCTAGTTCTTTTGAAAAATCTTTTATTTTGATTTCTGATAGACGTATTTGTAGGCTTGTAGTTTAGGGATTGATTCGATGCCAGACTTAACAGTTATTTGACAGAGATGGTCCGATAGTCCGAGATCTTTTACAGCTACATCACATTTTTCCCTGTCCATATTTGTGGCCACATGGTCAATTACTTATGAAGTCGTTGTGGCAACCCTTGTTGCACTATTGACCAATAGGCACACGCTAAAACTTTGAGACTAGGGACAAAATGTTTATTAAGGTGCTGCTGGATTCATTTATGATGTTAGTGTTGATGTTAACGTCCCCACACAGAATTATTTTGACCTCTGTACTTGGGACTTTATCTAGAACTTCTGTTAACTTACCGAAAAAAGTTTCCACACTACCACTGGGAGATCTATACACACAGAAAATAATTAATTTCTTGGTGATATCAAACCCTGTTAATTCAGTAGCTGATAGTTCAAAGTGTTTTTCTTCACTTACGCTACTGTGATCATGTCTTGATTTGAACTGTGTTCCTTTTCTGATGTAAATGCATGATCCTCTACCCCTTGAAGTAGTTCTGCAGTAAGAGTTTTCCTCTTCATACAATGATAATACTATATGTTGGATTTCTGTGTCTGTACACCAGTGCTCAATAATACAAACTACTGCGCAGTTGAAAGATTGGAGCTCAACTTCTAATAGTTTTGTTTTATTTTTTATTGACTGCATGTTTTGATGGAGGATTGTTAAGTCTGTGAAATGCCCCATGTTACTCTTTCCAATGGTTCGTTTTTCTTTGTGACATTTGGTATATCTGACATTTGAGGTGTTAAAATCTGTCTTGTGAGTGATTGTTTCAGTATATTTTAAAGTGCTGGAGATACTCTTTAGGCAGGGGAACCTGTTCTAGGGATTTATCCTAAAAAACCCTACTTTTCCTACCTATGGCAACTGGTTCTGTTAAGAGCAATTGTTTTCGTTGTGTTTGGGTTCGCGATTACGCTTTTAAATAAAGTTGTAGCAGGGTCGCACTATTTCAGAGAGGCGAATTAACTCTCAAAAAAATGGCGTGGAGAGAACGCTATATCTGAGTATAGGAAAAAGGGATGAAGTGTGGTTACAGAGCTACAGAAGAATACTGAAATTCAGGTGGACTGATAACAAATGAGGAGGTTCTTTGTAGAATAGGCGAAGGACAGGATGTCTTAAGACATAAAGGGATAACTTTCATGGTAACGGTAGGACCTGTAGAGTGTAACAACTGTAGGGGAAGTCAGAAATAGGAATATACCCAACAAATAACTGAAGACGCTGGGTACAAGTGGTACTCGTGGGCCACTTGAAAGCAATAAAAAATCCGATGACCACAGGTAAAACAGATGCAAAGGTTGAACATTTTTATCGCATGTCGTTGGAAGAGTCGAATACTTAGTTTAACTGAACTCACGGACGACACCCTAGTAATCTCGAGTACCAGGGTTTTATTCATTACAGAATCCTCATAACCACAGATAACTTTCCATTTCCTGGGATATGGTAAGCTTCTGTGCCATCTATAAAATTTATTTCTTGTAGCATGGGACAGACAACCAATTATTCTTAAAGTTTAGCAGGACTCAATAAATATATGAGTGAATTATTTTTTACAATTTGGCAGAACTTACAACAACAGCCTCTTCAAACAGTCAGCATATGGTATCTTTGACTATAAATATGTAGAACAAAACTACAGCTGGGAAACCCTTACTCCACACTGATTAAAGTACTTTACTGAATTACTTCTATGGGATCTATGCAGTTCTAATCATATGAGTACTTAAGAAACTCAGAAGCTGAAAAGTTATAAGTATCGTGGCGGCTCACTGTGCGTGAAACTGGACAATGAAATCGATGGCCTAGCATCTCTCAGGCGTATGCTATTTTGCGAATTTTTGCTATGGAACTGACATTAAGAAAACCATTAATCTGAGTGCTCTTTGTTTAAATTTTTCATGCAGCATTTACAAATCTGCAGAATTACACTTCTAGGGTTTAGAGTTTCTCAAGCGAATAACCCACATTCCACCAAAAGAGTACGTGCTCGAAGAACATACGCGGATAAAAAGCATTTTCCTGTAAGGCATCTGTGAAACTTTTTCCTCCGTCTCGGCGATAGTTGCGGAATCGATACGCACAGTTGGTGCACTGGTCTGCCGAACTGGGAGAAAGGAACGAAATTGCCTTTCCTTGCTCCTATTCTGCGCGCTCCAAACGCCTCTTGCCAGACACGTCTCCAGGGCGTCCGGGTGCTGTCTGTGGAACTGTGCGCAAAATGCTTTCAGCAGGAGCACGTGCGCCCCTCCACAGCTGCACGTAGGGCCGGGGACGTGCCGGGGCGACGCACGGGCTCGCGCGTTGACCAGCCACCCAGCTGCTCTACTCCCCTCTTCTTGTTGTTCCAGCACCGCTGCTGCTTGTGGCGCACAGGCACAGTTTAAAGTATCGGAAGAATTTTCCACAATGTGCGTAACATATCCTCTGTTATACAGTAAAATCCTTCACGAAAATACTTCGTGCATTATTAGGTCTATTGGAAAGGTAATGAATCGAAATGGGGAAAAAGAACATTATGACGCAACTAAAATGAGGAATGGGGTAACGGAATACCTCCTCAGGTATCAAGAAAACTTAATTTGCTAACTAATGGAATACTTCGGGCAAAAATTTTAAGAGAGCCTTCCTGGTACTCCCTTCGTCACTTATTTTATTGCCCAAATAACAAAACTCATCTACTACTTTTAGTGTCTCATTTCCTAGTACAGTTCCCTCAGCACCGCCGGTTTTAATTCGGTTGTATTATCCTTGTTCTGTGTTTGTTGATTTTAATCTTTTAACCTCTTTTCAAGAAACTGTCCGTTCTACTCAGCTGCGTCTCCTAGTCCTTTGTCGCCTCTGACAGAATTACGTTATCAGTGAACCTCATTGTTTTCATTTCTTCTCACTAGACTTTAATTCTCTTTTCAAATTTATCCTTGTTTTCCTTTATAGTGCGTTCAATGTTCAGATTCAGTACCATAGTGGATAGACCAAAACCCTGTCGCATTCCCTTCTCTACTACAGATTACTATTTATTTCCTTTGATTCTTATAATTGCGGTCTGCTTTCTGTACAAGTTGTAGATAATCTTTCCCTCGCTATATTTTTACTATTGCTACTATCACCATGTCAAAGAGTTTGACTTCCAGTCAACATTATCAAGAGTTTTACCTAAATCAACAAATGCTATAGAACTAGATTTATCTCGTGTCAGTAAGATACGTCGTAGTAGCAGTATTGTCTACCGTGTTGTTACATGTCGCGGCAATCCAAGTCGATCTTCCCCGAGCTCCGATTCTGCCAGTTTTTTTGCATCACAAAATGAGTAAGCATCTACGCTGTGCCGTATAATGTAGTTCAGGTAAATTGCTAACTTAAAATGTAATTGCTTGCCACAAATACAAGCCTACAGCCATACTTTAATGACTGTGCATTCTGCGCAACTTCTTGTCGCTTGAAAACAAATGGAAAATATCACTTTTATCATAACAGTTTCCGAGCTATTCTCGCTACTTTCCTAGAGCTTCTCTGCTTATCCGAGCACCAGATAGAAATTCAGTATCATCTCGTTGCTCAACACCACGTTAAGATCTTTCTCTACAAGCAGTCACCACAACTGTTTGAGCCTGATAAATAACATGTGCATAAAAATTCTTCGAAGAGTATACAGGGTAACGCACAATGTACCACAAATACTCTTCCTTCCTGGAATTTGGTTTATTTCTATTTTAAACCGTGTTTTCACGTTCTAAATGTCGAAAACATGAGTTGACAAATACTTTATGAAGCATATTTTGTATGAAATTTTCTGTTTTGTTAACCTTGTTATCGATGAGTTTATTTTTTCATCACTTCATAAAAGTGATTTACTGACACAATTTCCACTGGACTAGCTTTTCAGAGTTCATATTCGCTTACTTCACGTGCCACAGACTTATATTTTTTTTAAATATTCAGCTGAACGAGTACATTTTGGACTCATTGTATATTCTTCACGTCAGGTAGCATAGTCGCCCCTTCAAGAAGAGCATCATGTGCTTCCTTATCGGTATTGTGCTCTTGGTAGGAATTCGTCAATAATTTTGCCTCTTAAGCTGCAATGATAAAATGGTTATATGGTTATAAACGATATATATATATGACAGGGAGGGAGAGAGAGATATTAATTTTTTGAGACGTCTCATGCTATAAGAAATAAATTTTATAGATGACACAGAAACTTATCATATCCCAGGAAATGGAAAGATATTTAAGTTACTTGTAGTTATGAGGATTCCGTAATGAATAAAAACCTGGTCCTCGAGATTCCAAGGGTGACGTCCGTGAGTTCAGTTAAATTGAGTAAGTGTTCCAATTCTTTCAACGGAATGCGATAAAAATGTTCAGACGATTTATCTGTTTAACTTGTGGTCATCCGATTTTTATTGGTTTCAAGTGTGGCCCACAAGTAGCACTTGTAGCAGCCTCTTCAGTTATTTGTTGGATACATTTATGTTTCTGTCTTCCCCCATAGTTGTTACACTCTACAGGTCCTTCTGTTACCATGAAAGTTGTCCCTTGATGTCTTCAGACATCCTGTGCTTCAAAATTGTTAAGACTTTCGTGGCCACTTGTTGACAAACCGCTTATTTGCTTCTGTCTCGGGTTCTTCGGCCGACGTTCGTGTGATGATTTTGCTGACGTTTCGCCAGCACGAGTGGCTGGCATTGTCAAAGCTTCACCCTCCATTGCCGGAGGTGAACTGGAGCCGGGCTCGCGGCCGCAGACTATATGTACCTTGCGCGCCAACGTCCGAGGGCTTCTCCGCGGTCATTTCCGCGGTCATTTCCGGTGCGTTTCTCCTCTTGCTACCTGCTACGGTCGTTCTCTGCAGTACGGGAAGCCAGGAGCCGTTTACCTTAAGGCTTTCTTCTTTCTTGTTGAAGCTGTTCCCGTGTTTGTGTATTTCTACAGCTTCCCTGTACAAGCGGGTGTGATAGTGCTTCTCTACAGCCAGAACTTCCGTGTCGGTGAATTTTATTACATGTACCTGGTCGGTCTCACTCAGTGCGTGTTCTGCCACGGCCGATTTTTCCACCTGTCCCAACCTGCAATGTCGCTTATGTTCTTTGATCCTGGTGTTGATTGATCTTCCAGTCATTCCGACATAAACTTTCCCGCATGTGCATGGTAAGCGGTATATTCCTGACATTGCAAGTGGGTCCCTTTTATCCTTTGCCGATCTAAGACATTCTTTGATCTTCCTTGTCGGTTTGAAAATTGTCTTTACGCCGTGCTTGTGTAATATACGGCCGATTCTGTCCGTCACTCTGGGAATGTATGGCAGAAAGGCCGTACCCGACATTTCTTTTTCTGGTTTCTTACTTCGCCGGTGGTTTGGCTCTGTTACACTTCTAATATCATTTGTGGAGTACCCATTGCTCCTCAGAACACTTTCCAGGTGTTGCATTTCGCGTTTAAGGTGCTGCGGCTCACATATTCGTGCTGCTCGCGTTACGAGCGTCTGAATCATGCCTCTTTTCTGGCTCGGGTGGTGGTTTGACAGTTTGTGCAGATATCGGTCCGTGTGCGTCGGTTTTCAGTACACGCTATGTCCCAGGTTCTGGCCATCCCTTGTGACCAGCACATCTAGAAATGGTAGTTTTTTGTACCATTTCTAGATGTGCTGGTCACAAGGGATGGCCAGAACCTGGGACATAGCGTGTACCGAAAACCGACGCACACGGACCGATATCTGCACAAACTGTCAAACCACCACCCGAGCCAGAAAAGAGGCATGATTCAGACGCTCGTAACGCGAGCAGCACGAATATGTGAGCCGCAGCACCTTAAACGCGAAATGCAACACCTGGAAAGTGTTCTGAGGAGCAATGGGTACTCCACAAATGATATTAGAAGTGTAACAGAGCCAAACCACCGGCGAAGTAAGAAACCAGAAAAAGAAATGTCGGGTACGGCCTTTCTGCCATACATTCCCAGAGTGACGGACAGAATCGGCCGTATATTACACAAGCACGGCGTAAAGACAATTTTCAAACCGACAAGGAAGATCAAAGAATGTCTTAGATCGGCAAAGGATAAAAGGGACCCACTTGCAATGTCAGGAATATACCGCTTACCATGCACATGCGGGAAAGTTTATGTCGGAATGACTGGAAGATCAATCAACACCAGGATCAAAGAACATAAGCGACATTGCAGGTTGGGACAGGTGGAAAAATCGGCCGTGGCAGAACACGCACTGAGTGAGACCGACCAGGTACATGTAATAAAATTCACCGACACGGAAGTTCTGGCTGTAGAGAAGCACTATCACACCCGCTTGTACAGGGAAGCTGTAGAAATACACAAACACGGGAACAGCTTCAACAAGAAAGAAGAAAGCCTTAAGGTAAACGGCTCCTGGCTTCCCGTACTGCAGAGAACGACCGTAGCAGGTAGCAAGAGGAGAAACGCACCGGAAATGACCGCGGAAATGACCGCGGAGAAGCCCTCGGACGTTGGCGCGCAAGGTACATATAGTCTGCGGCCGCGAGCCCGGCTCCAGTTCACCTCCGGCAATGGAGGGTGAAGCTTTGACAATGCCAGCCACTCGTGCTGGCGAAACGTCAGCAAAATCATCACACGAACGTCGGCCGAAGAACCCGAGACAGAAGCAAATAAGCGGTTTGTCATCCTGTGCTTCGCCTGTTCTACAAAGAACCTCCACTTTTCTTATCTTATCAGTCCACCTAAATTTCAGTATTCCTCTGTAGCACCATGTAACCACATTTTACTCCTCTTTCCTATACTCAGATATAGTGTTCTCTCTACGCCAGTTTTTTGAGAGTTAATTCGCCTCTGACGTAGAGCGACACTGCTACGACTTTGTTTAAAAGCGTAATCGCGAACCCAAACACAACAGCAACAGTTGCGCTTTGACCACTATGCTTATCTACAATGTACTGTGTGACTAACGTACATCGTGTATTTGGCTAACTTAAGTCTAATTTGGCTGTCTAACTTCTTCTGAACCATTTAGTAGGATAACCATCGGCTCATCGTATTTAGTAACAAAGTATTGGGCGCACTTCACGTTCACCCTGACTTGGGTTTTCCAGCAAACACATACTCGACTGGAACTGGAACCCACCTTTAGGAACTCCTCCTGGAACTTAACGCTTCTGTTTACTACACGCGGTGATTCAGCTGCCCCTCCATATGGGATTTCTGCATCCTGGAACACCTTCAAAAACTGCATGGCGATTTTCGTATCCTCTCACTCGCTATGGGTTTTCTGCATCCCGCATCACCTTCAAAAACCGCAAGCAAAATTTTCATATCCTGCCTATGGCTATGCACTAGCTACAAAAAACTGAATAGGACATGTTTGTAGCAAATTTAAATAAAGTTAAATTTTGTACTGGGATACGTTTTCGCTGCAGGCCACCGTTTTCGAGTTATTCGAGGGAAACTCATTTGAAGGTCACTTTCGTACATTTTTCTAGAACAATTCGAAAAATACGACCGCTAACAGAAACGTAGCCCAGTACAAAATATAACTGCATTAAATTTCCTATAAAAAAAGTCTTGTTCACATTTTCTGTTGGACCACATTTTGCGCATAGCGATCGAGAAAATACGAGAATCTATGCATGGTATTTGAAGGTGTTGTAGGTTTCATAGAACTAATAGGTAGGAGCAGCTGAATCAACCTGTATATGGTCACCACGTTCTGAACGAAGGAATTTCAAACGTTAAGTCTGTAGATTCAACTCGAAACATTTATTCAAGTTAGTTTTTTTTTTTTTCAGTCAAAGTTAAACCTTGCTTTTGAGAATGAGAATGAAGCTGATTAGATATTAATTGACTTCCTGTTGATACTTTATGTCTTTTCACAATTAAGTAAAGGGCATACTTGTTATTTGAATAAAGAAAATATACTCTTGAAGCTTTAAGATGATCTTATGCAAATAAGTTTACTCAAGCACTGCGGCAAAGCGGCCCATCAAAATATGCAATAGTATGACTCTTTAAGCTTATGTGAAGGCTGCGGCTACCGCTGCAGTTGTTGCAATCATCACCGACACATCTGAACGTAAGATTTAAGAAAAATGAAGTGGATTCTGAAATCAAACAGTAAAAATGACAATATATTGAACAAAACACAATTGACAACGGAACGAGATGTATTAGGTCTGACTCTTCTGTACATTGATGACAATTGAAAAACTCAGAGCTTAGATTATTAAATCCGGTGTAGTTGATGTAGTGGCGACAGAGAAACACTTCTTCGAAATTCCTCACGTCCCTAGTTAAAACAATATGAAAATGGCGTCGCCAAAGATGCACATTTTCGTCATACTTGAAGCAAACTGGTGCAACCGCTGCAAACCCATTACTCATCATGACAACTGTTGTACCCAAGGCTAATAATTACCAGAGAGACGACTTTTAATACAGAAGTAATAATAAACATCATCTGTAAGTAGGCTCTTTAGGTTTTTTTATCGGTAACGCCATGTAGCGCTCTGTAGGAAAAATCACTGGCTGTGCTGTGCGCAGTCTGTGGATAGTTTGCATTGTTCTCTGCCGTTGTAGTGTTGGGCAGCTGGATGTTAACAGCGCGTAGCGGTGCGCTGTTGGAGGTGAGCCGCCAGCAGTGAAGGAAGTGGGGAGAGAGATGGCGGAGTTTTGATATTTGTAAGAATGCATGTCATGAACTGCTATATATATTATGACTATTAAGGTAAATACATTGTTTGTTCTCTATTAAAATCTTTCATTTGCTAACTATGCCTATCAGTAGTTAGTGCCTTCTGTAGTTTGAATCTTTTATTTAGCTGGCAGTACTGGCGCTCGTTGTATTGGAGTAGTTCGAGTAACGAAGATTTTTGGTGAGGTAAGTGATTTGTGAAACGTATAGGTTAATGTTAGTCAGGGCCATTCTTTTGTAGGGATTTTTGAAAGTCAGATTGCGTTGCGCTAAAAATATTGTGTGTCAGTTTAAGCACAGTCTTGTATAATTGTTCGAAGGGGACGTTTCACGTCTTCCAATTGTTTGTACAGCTGCTACCACGAAGTGCAAAGCTTTGCTGGACGCAGCAGAAACACGATTGTTCACTGTCACTGCTATCTGGGTATCTGTACCCTGCTCAATCTGTCGGTGGTAAAGCTTTTTCCATATAGAAAACGTTCCCAAAGCGGAAAGCGCCAAGGCCACCTGTTACGCCTATCTCAGCGCAGTCCGCTGGGTCTGCCCACATCACATTTTCTCTCGTAGAGCTCGCGTTCCCCAAACGGAAACGACAAGGGAAAATCTGGACGCCCTTCGAGCCTTCCTTACGCCTGTTTTGCTACCTTTTTCCAATAGCAATTTATATTACGTTAAGGCTGAGCTCATACCGTACATAAACGATTAGTTTTATCTTCTTAAACCTAGAATAATACTTTCATTGCGTTTTATCATCGTAATTTAAACTTCACAAACTTTACTAAACAAGTACGCCAGATCTCAACGACACACTATACAGTGTGGTCCATTGATAGAGACTGGGCCAAATATCTCACGAAATAAGCATCAAACGAAAAAACTACAAAGAACGAAACTTGTCTAACTTGAAGGAGGAAACCAGATGGCGTTATGGTTGGCCAACTAGATGGCGCTGCCATAGGTCAAACGGATATCAACTGCGTTTTTTTAAAATAGTAACCAACGTTTTTTATTACATATTTATGAAGTACGTAAAGAAATATGAATGTTTTAGTTGGACCACTTTTTTCGCATTGTGATAGATGGCGCTGTAATAGTCACAAACATATAGCTCACAATTTTAGACGAACAGTTGGGAACAGATAGGTTTTTTAAATTAAAATACAGAACGTAGCTACGTTTGAACATTTTATTTCGGTAGTTCCAATGTGTTACATGTACCTTTGTGAACTTATCATTTCTGAGAACGCATGCTGTTACAGCGTGATTACCTGTAAATACCACATTAATGCAATAAATGCTCAAAATGATGTCCGTCAACCTCAGTGCATTTGGAAATACGTGTAACGATATTCCTCTCAACAGCGAGTAGTTCGCCTTCCGAAATGTTCGCACATGTATTGATAATGCGCTGACGCATGTTGTCAGGCGTTGTCAGTGGATCACGATAGCAAAGTCCTTCAACTTTCCCCACAGAAAGAAACCGGAGACGTCAGATCCGGTGAACTTGCGGGCCACGGTATGGTGCTTCGACGACCAATCCACCTGTCATGAAACATACTATTCATTACAGCTTCAACCGGACGCGTGCTATGTGCCGGACATCCATCATATTGGAAGTACATCGCCATTCTGTCATGCAGTGAAACATCTTGTAGTAACATCGATAGAACATTATGTAGGAAATGAGCATACATTGAACCATTTAGATTGCCATCGATAAAATGGGGGCCAATTATCCTTCCTCCCACAATGCCGCACCATATATTAACTCACCAAGGTCGCTGATATTCCACTTGTCGCAGCCATCGTTGATTTTCCGTTGCCCAATAGTGTATATTATGCCGGTTTACGTTACCGCTGTTGGTGAATGACGCTTAGTCACTAAATAGAACGCGTGCAAAAAATCTGTCATCCTCCCGCAATTTCTCTTGTGCCCAGTGGCAGAACTGTACACAACGTTCAACGTAGTCGCCATGCAATTCCTGGTGCATAGAAATATGGTACGGGTGCAATCGATGTTGATGTAGCATTCTCAACTCCGACGTTTTTGAGACTCCCGATTCCCGCGCAATTTGACTGCTACTGATGTGCCGATTAGCCGTGACAGCAGCTAAAACACCTGCTTGGGCATCATCATTTGTTGCAGGTCGTGGCTGACGTTTCTCATGTGGATGAACACTTCCTGTTTCCTTCAATAACGTAACTATCTGGCGAACGGTCCGGACACTTGGATGATGTCTTCCAGGATACCGAACAGCATAGATAGCACAAGCTCGTTGGGCATTTTGGTCACAATAGCCATACGTCAACACGATATCGACCTTTTCCGCAATTGGTAAACGGTCCATTTTAACACGGGTAATGTATCACGAAGCAAATACCGTCCGCACTGACGGTATGTTACGTGATACCACGTACTTCTACGTCTGTGTCTATTACAGCGGCATCTCTCACGAAGCGAAAAAAGTGGTCCAACTAAAACATTCATATTTCTTTACGTACTACACGAATATCTAATAAAAATGGAGGTTCCTATTTTAAAAAACGCAGTTGATATCCGTTTGACCTATGGCAGCGCCATCTAGTGGGCCAACCATAGCGCCATCTGGTTTCCCCCTTCAAGCTAGACGAGTTTCGTTCTTTGTAGTTTTTTCGTTTGGTGCTTATTTCGTGAGATATTTGGCCCGGTCACTAACAATGGGCCACCGTGTATATGTGTATTATAACACTGTTTCGTTTTAACCACGTTTTAAACGCTTCGATATCTTTTTCCTAGTTTTACCTCAGTCCATAGAGAAGAAATAAAAACTTTGAAGTTCGCCGATGACATTGTAATTCTGTCAGAGACAGCAAAGGACTAGGAAGAGATGTTGAACGGAATGGAAAGTGTCTTGAAAGGAGGATATAAGATGAACATTAAAAAAAGTAAAACTAGGATAATGGAATGTAGTCGAATTAAGTAGGGTGATGCTGAGGGAATTAGATTAGGAAATGAAACATTTAAAGTAGTGAACGAGTTTTGCTATTTGGGGAGCAAAATAACTGATGATGGTCGAAGTAGAGAGGATATAAAATGCAGACTGGCAATGGCAAGGAAAGCGTTTCTGAAGAAAAGAAATTTGTTAACATCGAGTATAGATTTAAATGTCAGGAAGTCGTTTCTGAAAGTATTTGTATGGAGTGTAGCCACGTATGGAAGTGAAACATGGACAATAAATAGTTTGTGCAAGAAGAGAATAGAAGCTTTTGAAATGTGGTGCTACAGAAGAATGCTGAAGATTAGATGGGTAGATCACATAACTAATGAGGAGGTATTGAGTAGAATTGGGGAGAAGTGAAGTTTGTGGCACAACTTGACTAGAAGAAGGGATCGGTTGGTAGTACATGTCCTGAGGCATCAAGGGATCACAAATTTAGCATTGGAGGGCAGGGTGGAGGGTAAAAATCGTAGAGGGAGACCAAGAGATGAATACCCTAAGGAGATTCAGAAGGATGTAGGTTTCAGTTGGTACTGGGAGATGAAGGAGCTTGCACAGGATAGAGTAGCATGGAGAGCTGCATCAAACCAGTCTCAGGACTGAAGACAACGACAACAACAACAACAACATGGTTCACTCCCAAGCAATGCTGTGTTCCAAACGTACATCACCAGAAATTTCTTCCTGAAATTAAGGCTGATGTTCGATGCTAGTAGGTTTGTTCCCAGCCAGCAGTGCCCTGTTTTCCTATGCTATGCTGCTTGAAATATCCTTGCTGTGTCGATCACGTGTTATTTTGTTTCCTAGACTGCAAAGTTCCTTCACCGCGCCTACCTCGTGGTCCCCAAACTTTAAGGTAAGTGCTCACTTATTTCATTTTTCTAATCTTCTTTACTTTCGTCTTTCTTCGATTTAGTTTCAAAAAAATTGTTCAAATGGCTCTGAGCACTATGGGACTTAACATCTGAAGTCATCAGTCGCCTAGAACTTAGAACTATTTCAACCTAACTAACCTAAGGACATCACACACTTCCATGTCCTAGGCAGGATTCGAACGTGCGACGTAGCGGACGCGCGGTTCCAGACTGACGAGCCTAGACCCGCTCCGCCACACCGGCCTGCCGATTTACTTTCGGTCGACGTTCTGTGATCAGTAGACTGTTCATTCCATTCCTTAAGTCATCCGTGCTTACACTGAAAACAGGAATGTCTTTACTGAATCTTATCATTGATATCGTATCGATCGCTATTGATATGTAAATCACTTTAGATTACTTCCACGTTATGCCTTCCGAATTGTCAGCAGTGGTGTGCCCCTTTAGCTGATAATAAACAACAATGAAAGCATCACTTGCAGTTCTTTAGAGCTTCGTCTTTGATTTTGACTGAGGCGCGCGCACCAGAAGCCCGCTGAGCACCTACCAGCCCTGTCTGCTCCATCACGCGCCGAGCTACGGTGGGCGTCGCGGCGTTTGCGATGTTCACAACAACAATATCTACTTTACTCGTTGTCTTCAAGCTCGTATTCGGTACTGCTCGGTTCTGTCTTGGATTTGTTTCTCCAGCAGTATTGGCTGTCCGTTAACATGGACAGGTTTGCTGATGATACCAAGCTGGCGGATATGCAACTTGTATATGGATTCACTGAATCCAGTGGAAGAGCCGTACAACGAACGTTACCCCGAGTTGCTCCCGCACCGACGGCAACACCATCGCAGCACTTTTGCCGGCGGGGTTGTTCTATTACTCTATGTTTTATGTTGAACAGTTTGCGTTGTATGTATTTCAGTCATCTTCACGGGTGTGAAGATATTTTCACAAAAACAAGGACAGCTGCAGTAACAAAACGAATAAATCGTAATTACATAGAGTGTATCAAAAAGAATCATCCCAATTTAAAAAAGCATAACTATTATGTTATTTGAGACTCGTACTCGAACAACGCACTGTTGGAAAGAGCGAACTCCCGAGTTTTACACGGTTCCCGCTAGGTAGTAGAATTGAGCGTCCACTTCAGTTTTAGTAAAAATGGTGTCCGGACAGCAGATAGCGTTTTGTGTTCCATGTTTTGTACTGTGCGAGTTAGTATTAACTGTTCAGCGTAACTTTCGTATAGGTATGGTGTGGATCCTCCTCCAGCACAGAGGATAAGACAACAGTTCCGAGGAACAGGTTGTGTGCGTGAAGCCGAGTCGCCGGAGACAGACGTCGAGCGCTTCCGCCGTGATTCCACAAGCACTCCTCAGAAATCCGCTCGCCGTGCAGCTCGGCAACTGAACATGTCTCCGTGTCCGTCTGAAGTGTGTTGCGTCGACGTTTACACATGAAACCACACTAAATTGAGCTACTGCAAGCTCTTCGTGAAGGTGACAAACAACAACGTGTGGATTTCCGTAATTTCGTTCTTGGCAAGATTTAGGATGACAGTGGCCGAGTGGTTCTAGGCGCTTCAGTCCGGAACCGCACTGCTGCTACGGTCGCAGGTTCGAATCCTGCCTCGGGCGTTGATGTGATGTCCTTAGGCTAGTTAGGTTTAAGTAGTTCTAAGTTTAGGTGACTGACGACCTCAGATGTTACGTCCTATAGTGCTCAGAGCCATTTTTTGGAGGATGGCAGTTTTCCTCCACGTTTAGTGTTTAGTGACGAGGCAACATTCCACTTAAATGGAAAGGTAAACCGTGATAATGTGAGAACACGGAGCACAGAACAACCACATGAAGCTGTACGTGAGAGGGACTCTCCAAAATTTAATGTTTCGTGCAGTTTCACGGGAAAAGGCGAATGGTCCATTTTTCTTTGCCGGGAACACTGTTACAGGAATCTCATGTCTAGATATGTTTGAGACCTTTCTATTCCCACAGTTGGAGACTGATTCGGGGAAACCGCCACGCTGGCATCTGGAAGTGCGTGAATCTTTAAATCAAAGGATTACTGAACGATGGATCGGTCGCATTTGGCCCAATGATTCAGCCTTACATTACTGGCCTCCAGTGTCACCGGACCTGACAGTATGTGGTTATCTCTTGTGCGGCAGCTTATAAAAGGCTCTGTTTATGTGCCTCCGTCACCAACAACAACTGTGGAAGCTGTAACTCAAGACATTCTCGCTGCAGTGGGGGAACAGTTTCAATGCTGAATTGATCTATGTCGTTCATCTCAAGCGAGGCATATTGAACTCATATGAAAATAATGAAAAAATATTTTTTTGAGTTCCTCATTCATCAAAAAACAAAATTAATTGTATATGGTTATTAGTTTCAGAAATATAGACGTGCCAAATCGGATGATTCTTCTTGATACACCCTGTATTATTGATCTGGAAAGACCTACCAGAGACCATGAGTCTCTTATAGTAAAATACTCAGAAGATATCTCTGAACAATCTCAGAAAGTTTGTTGTTGGAAATCTGGTTCAACCTGTACACACACTGCCAGAAAAAAGTGAAGCCTCCAGAAGATAAGGTCGGGTGTCAAAGCACGTTCGTACACGCACACACTATCGATGATTAAGTAAATGATTAGACTTGTAATGGTCAGTGGCAAGTAGTACGGCAATCAAGTTGTTCGTCTTTCGTGTTGTTACCAGGCCTGACAGCTTTACGTAAGAGGTATGAACAGCGTCAGATGTTGAGTGATTGTTGCGAAGGACACGGAAATCCACTGTATTCGTGTGAGATCGTATTATCAGCAGCCCACAGGGTTCTTAAGGGGCCTCATTGTGGACCTCCATTTGGCCAGCTGGTCGGCTTCATCAGTATTCAGATTTGTGCCGCACTCGGATGAGACAGTGGCTAGGATGTTAGACATCCTGAGAATATGGGAGGATACGTCTCCGTAGTAAAGGTTCCAGTGAAGGATGTCAAGCGGACGAGCATAGGGGAGAATCGCCATATTGTGCACCGAGCACACCGTAATCTCTTCACGTCCGCATCTGCCATCCAACAACACGTAATGAACTCCTCGCAACATTGTGTGACATCCCGCACCGTTTATCAGAGACTAGCAGCAGCCGGACTAGGGAATCACCGTCCCATGCGCACGCTGCCGCAAACACCAGAACAAAAGCGTCTGCATTTGGTGTGGCCAGCGACCGGACTACATTGTGATTGGGTCACATTGTGTTCAGAGATAATTCACGGTTCTGCGCCATCCTGGATGACCATCGTCGACGAGTATGGTGACGCCATAGGGATAGGTCCCATTCCACCACTGTTTTGGAGAAGCACAACGGCTTTACTTCTGGCGTCATGCTGTGGTGAGGCATCAGATATGACTTCAGGTGATGGCCAGTAGTGACTGAGCCACAATGATACGTCAAGGTCATCCTGAAACCTCATAGGTTCCGTTTCATATGTGGTGCCGTTTTTCAACAGAACAATCCTTGTCCATACATGTCTCTGTGGAATGATTACATAACTCATGGCCAGAAAAAGACCCAGATCTGCACCCAGTAGATCATATGTGGCACCAGCTTGTGCGTCAGCTCGTCCCCACTGTCTGTGTCCAGGCTACCAAGGACCAGCTACAACAGGTGAGTACCAGCTTCCCTCCGGATAGGACACACTTCTACTGCCGAACTCGGTTGTTGAAGGCTGGCTACCATGCAACATGACAGGCGACGAGGGTTGA
Source organism: Schistocerca gregaria (assembly GCF_023897955.1). Lineage (NCBI taxonomy): Eukaryota > Metazoa > Arthropoda > Insecta > Orthoptera > Acrididae > Schistocerca > Schistocerca gregaria. The sequence goes on along the minus strand of NC_064924.1, from coordinate 672,826,347 downwards.
GATAGCATAGCAGGCCAGAGAAGGCTCTGACAGGGAACACCTTGAGTGTCGGCAAAGGCCAAACGTGTTCACGTTAATCGAAAAAAAGAAATGGCTCAAATGGGACTTACCTTCTGAGGTCATCAGTCCCCTGTAACTTAGAACAGCTTAAACTTAATTAACCTAAGGACACCACACACATCCGTGCCCGAGGCAGGGTTCGAACCTGCGACCGTAGCGGTCGCGCCGCTCCAGACTGTAGCGCCTAGAACCGCTCGGCCATCCCGGCCGGAAGCCCTAGATATTATTGTCTGCCATGGGATCACAATACTGGCTGCTAATGGCATCAGAGGGTAGGACTACAGGTATCCAATGGTGAGCATAGCGTGAGGCCAGAGGTCGTAGACAAACTGCGTAGTCGACGAGTGACTCACAACAGTGCTACAGCAATAGTGGTGCTGGTGTGGAGCAGAACAGTGGCAACGATAAACAAAGCAATCATTGCCTTACATCTACAACAACGGATACCGAAATTGACATTTCGTCAGAAAGGAACCCAAGGAATCTCGCAGAATGAGAAACAAGTGGTAGATCAAATATTAATGTTTCTGCAAGAAGAGTTAGGGGAGTGTGTGATTTCGTATACGTTCGACTGTGCGGAAAATGCACATGTCGAGCACAATGATTACCAAACGTACTTAAAAAGTGAAAGTGATAGCGAAACATGTTTCGAGCCATGTAGTTCGGCATCCCTGTCGGACGGTAGCCATGAATACAGTCTCCAGCGAAAGGTAGTGAAGGACAATCGTTGCCCAATGAACGGGTACTAAACATAATTACGTACATAGAAGACCATTCACAGTATAGTAAAAAAACCATTATGAACAGATTTCAGTAAGTCCGCAGTGTTGTGCATAAGAAAAACTATCAATATTCAAAGCAGGACAAGGCGCACTCGTTACGAGGACGCTCTACGCAGTTTACAGGATGTGCATTGTGGTTACCCACTATCGTATGCACATCAAACTGCACGCCACATAGATTACGGTGATTCAAGGGAACAAGTGGATGGCTGAATAACTTCAAACAGTGATACAGAACTGGAAGACGTAAAACGACAAAATTTCAAACAAAGCGTCAACTTCACGATGCACAGCAAACCGAGGAATCGGTTCGAAAATTTGTAGAAGAGGTAAACAAACTTACTTCATCGTTTAGTAATGAATTTGAAGAGGAAATCCATATCAAAGGAATCCAGGAAATTAGATACACCAAGAGAGTTGCATCAGTATAAACTAACATCAACGCCTTAATGCATTCGTAAACAGTTGGGCCGACTCTTAATCTGGATGGTAAACCTCCTAGAAAGTTATCTGTTGAGTTAGGGGAGCTCTGAGCCCGGGGTTTTGCTCGTGTACGTGACCTCGCGAGGGGAGTAAGAATATTCACGTCACAGCAAGAAACACTGGGGAAGTGGGAGTACGAGAACTACAACTACGGAATGAGCACTGCTTTTGACCAATAGCTACTCAAATTAACTTGCATTTGTTTGATTACTTGTCTACTTGTAAAAATCATACCCGTTTAGAGAAAACTATCCCTCCCTAGACGTCTGTGGCATTACAATTCATACTACCTGAAACTCTAAACATTCATGGTGGTATCTGATTGTTCTATATCGTGTCTCCCTACCACTTTCGCGCAACGACGATCTGAGCGTGTTTTTTAGGGAATTGACTAGTTTGAACCTGGGACCTGTTGCTGGTAAGGAGACGCCAGACCGCACATGACATGTAGAATTCAGAGGAGTTCAGTGAGACTAGCGATGATATAACCAAATACTTAATGATCTCAGCGTCAGCTCCACTGAACTCCCTGTAAAAGAATCTCAATACTAACTAAATTTAGTGGAAGGGGTTCAAGGCTTTCCTATTTTTAGTTAGCTGGTAAAATAACATCGAAAAAGCAGTTAAGTTTACCATTGGAAATTTTATTCTACTCACAAAACATTGTTTATAAGTTGCACTATTGATAAAAGGAAATGTTTCAATACAGGATGCTAAAAACCAACTGCGTTCAACAAAAATGTGAACGAATATTCCCTGAGTGGGTTTCCAAGTTCTACAATGGATCGAAGGATGACCTATGCCATATCACATCTATAATCTAGGTTTAAATTAAGTTTCACAAAAGAGAAAACTATCAAAATGGTCTACAGTGACCCTTAAATATCTTTAATTACTTATCTAACTTGTCGTAAATTACAGTGGCTGATGTGGCTTCTCAATAACTACATAACACAAAAATCATCGCTTTTCAGATTTTTACTTCAAGTGGCAAATGTGAACACCATGAGCTTTAATTGACGATCGACACTAGTATTACGCAAAAAGGGGGTGTAACAGATGAGACTTCTCCAGTTCTGAGTGAAGCTTTATGCGCTGTTATGCGGCATCGCGTGCGTTCATTACCTTGTGGGTGTTTAGACAGCGTCAGGGTGGCGGCAGGCAGCACAGCTCCGCTCACCTCGCCGTCTCCGAAGTAACTCTGTCCTCACTTCTCCTTACTACCATTTACCGAAGTTGTTTTTTTACAAAAAAAACTATCTGGCTGTGTTTTCATCTGACCAATCAGGGTCTCAATGTTAACTTTAAGCTCCGCCTACAATAATTCTGTCTATCCAATCAGAAACGTTATACTTTTCGTGGTGGGCAATGTTTTTAAAGTTTGCAACGTAACACAGACGCGAAAAAGTCTCACGCTAAAACTTGCAGCTTGGGTGGTCCTTTTACCGCTATCGTAAGATCTATACTGTTCTTCTGGAGGGCTCTGTCTTTTAACATGGGCTGGGGGGGGGGGGGGGGGGGGTCCTAACGTAACAGAGACGCGAGGAAGTCTCACACTAAAACTTATGGGCAGTAGTGGCCCTTTTTGTGTTATCGTAAGATCTATACCGTTTTTATGGAGGGCTCTATCTTTTAACATGGTCTGGGGGGGGGGGGGGGTCCTTGACGTAACAGAGACGCGAAAAAGTCTCACACTAAAACTTGCAGGTGGTGTGGCCCTAGTGGTTAGCTGGCGACGTGGGTGTCCAGTCCGTCCCTTCTAGCTTCTAGCTTAACACGGTTCTGCTCTCGGCTTCTGTTCTCGTTTCCTCCTCGGAACTGCGTCGGTCTCATCGTGGGAAGGTATGACATGCATTTAGGCATTCTTGTGTTAGTCTGTGGTATTCCATTTGCTCACTCGTTACTCATATTACTTCGGTTAATTTAATGTCACGATTTATTCGGAGCTATGTGACATACTACTCCATTTGCTTATCATGTCAGGGTTTTCATGGAAGGTGTTGGATTTGCCTGACACCTTACAAAACCACTGGACAAATTCAGGCTCTGGATGGTTACTTTTTCCGTGCCTATAACACATATTATAGTACTATCTGCAGCTACGCCTAGAAGGAAAACCAGTTTCACGATAAGCTCCAGGACAGACTGTTTCGCATTCGGTTGCATGCCCTCGCTTTCCATTAGGTATCATCAGCTCGTTAAACCAACATGATTGTATATTCATTCTCTAAGATGCATACTTAACTGAACGTCCTCTATGGTTTGTAACTCCCAAGGAGTTCGTCTTCGATGTACACTCCTGGAAATGGAAAAAAGAACACATTGACACCGGTGTGTCAGACCCACCATAAGTGCTCCGGACACTGCGAGAGGGCTGTACAAGCAATGATCACACGAACGACACAGCGGACACACCAGGAACCGCGATGTTGGCCGTCGAATGGCGCTAGCTGGGCAGCATTTGTGCACCGCCGCCGTCAGTGTCAGCCAGTTTGCCGTGGCATACGGAGCTCCATCGCAGTCTTTAACACTGGTAGCATGCCGCGACAGCGTGGACGTGAACCGTATGTGCGGTTGACGGACTTTGAGCGAGGGCGTATAGTGGTCATGCGGGAGGCTGGGTGGACGTACCGCCGAATTGCTCAACACGTGGGGCGTGTGGTCTCCACAGTACATCGATGTTGTCGCCAGTGGTCGGCGGAAGGTGCACGTGCCCGTCGACCTGGGACCGGACCGCAGGGACGCACGGATGCACGCCAAGACCGTAGGATCCTACGCAGTGCCGTAGGGGACCGCACCGCCATTTCCCAGCAAATTAGGGACACTGTTGCTCCTGGGGTATCGGCGAGGACCATTCGCAACCGTCTCCATGAAGCTGGGCTACGGTCCCGCACACCGTTAGGCCGTCTTCCGCTCACGCCTCCAGTTGTGTCGCGACAGGCGTGAATGGAGGGACGAATGGAGACGTGTCGTCTTCAGCGATGAGAGTCGCTTCTGCCATGGTGCCAATGATGGTCGTATGCGTGTTTGGCGCCGTGCAGGTGAGAGCCACAATCAGGACTGCATACGACCGAGGCACACACGGCCAACACCCGGCATCATGGTGTGGGGAGCGATCTCCTACACTGGCCGTACACTTCTGGTGATCGTCGAGGGGACACTGAATAGTGCACGGTACATCCAAACCGTCATCGAACCCATCGTTCTACCATTCCTAGACCGGCAAGGGAACTTGCTGTTCCAACAGGACAATGCACGTCCGCATGTATCCCGTGCCACCCAACGTGCTCTAGAAGGTGTAAGTCAACTACCCTAGCCAGCAAGATCTCCGGATCTGTTCCCCATTGAGCATGTTTGGGACTGGATGAAGCGTCGTCTCACGCGGTCTGCACGTCCAGCACGAACGCTGGTCCAACTGAGGCGTCAGGTGGAAATGTCATGGCAAGCCGTTCCACAGGACTACCTCCAGCATCTCTACGATCGTCTCCATGGGAGAATAGCAGCCTGCATTGCTGCGAAAGGTGGATATACACTGTACTAGTGCCGACATTGTGCATGCTCTGTTGCCTGTGTCTATGTGCCTGTGGTTCTGTCAGTGCGATAATGTGATGTATCTGACCCCAGGAATGTGTCAATAAAGTTTCCCCTTCCTGGGACAATGAATTCACGGTGTTCTTATTTCAATTTCCAGGAGTGTAGATGCTGCGAACCTTTGTCATCACTGTAAAACGCCATTTTTCATGTTCGTGGTACAAGTTCATGGTTTACTTTGAGCATTTCTTGAATGTTGAAGATGTTCGTTTTGTGTAGTGTAATGCATACATCTCGTGGAAGGTGGATCTTTGCACCTCCAACGCTCTCATTTTCTGTCGTCTTCCTGATGCACATGGTGTGCCATAAGCAGTTAATATTTTTCCTGACGTAATTGTTAACACAACATTTTTAAATGAGCCTTACTAAAGATTGGACTTGCGACCTATCACTCAAGAGGTTTTTTGTCAGATACTCACCTGTTACACACACACACACACACACACACACACACACACACACACACACACACACACACACAGCTTCGCTGTCGCCTGTGCTTAGTGTGTGGCATGCGACCTTTCTGCATATTCCATCGGTAGTGCCACAAACACCTCGTATCAGTGGTGCACGAAGACAGTTGGGGATCCTGCTAGAGCAACCAGCTCTGTGGTGAATGACTGGCGGTCGTCATTGCGGCGCACAGACGACGATGGCAGAAGATGGCTGCAGTGGATGCGACATGGATCGCTGTCCCTTCGACAGAAGTCTGGTTTCCTGATAGAGTAGCTCTGACATTGCCTGCTGCACCATGGACTTAATGCTATGGATACCCAAATCTGTAACTGCTGCTGGCTGCTTTATAAGGTCTCCTCGTTTGGCATAGCTCCATGTCTCGGTAGAACTGCAACGCTGCAAATCGAACTGCTATAGGAATAACAATTATTTATACAGCATAGCAGCGAACCTGCTACGCCAATGTGTCACTTTTAGATACGTTCTCTGCAACACACCCCGCGCTGGCCAGCAAGCAGTGTCGGCTACAGTAATCTACGAGATGTTCCCCCAGATTTGCCCACAAAATGGTAGCGGCACTGCACCACCCCCTTCCACGTAAAGACCCACGCTGCAGCCCAACCCCGCCTCCCACCCGTCCCTGTTCAATAAAGACCGATCACATTGTAAGTAGGCTGTTTAGTTTTTTATGTTGGTAACGCCACGTAGCGCTCTGTATGAAAATCACTGGCTGTGCTGTGTGCAGTCTGTGGCTACTTTGCATTGTTGTCTGCCATTGTAGTGTTGGGAAGTTGGCTGTTAACAGCGAGTAGCGTTGCGCAGTTAGAGGTGAGCCGCCAGCAGTGGTGGATGTGGGGAAGTGAGATGGCGGAGTTTTGAGATCTGGACGAATGTCCGTCAGAAAAAGGAAATTTCTAAGAATGGATGTCATGAACTGATATATATATATATTATGACTTTCGAACACTATTAAGGTAAATACAATGTTTGTTCTCCATCAAAATCTTTCATTTGCTAACGATGCCTATCGGTAGTTAGTGCCTTCAGTACTTACAATCTTTTATTTAGCTGGCAGTATTGGCGCTCGCTGCATTGCAGTAGTTTGGATAACGAAGATTTTTGTGACGTAAGTGATTTATGAAAGGTATAGGTTATTGTTAGTCAGGGCCATTCTTTTTTAGGCATAATTGAAAGTGAGATTGCTTTGCGCTAAAAAAATATTGCGTGTCAGTTTAGTGTTGATCAGAATAAGTAAGGAGCAAAATGTCTGAGTACGTTCAGTTCTGCTCAGTTGTCTGAAAATCAAATGATGTAAGAGGTTTATCAGCACAGTAATTCATTAATTTTTCTAAGGGGACGCTTCATATGTCGACCCTTAGCCGAGGATACCTTACTGGAATCTTCTAATTTTTTCTTGTAGTTTCTGTAATTAGTGTAGCTATTGTTTATTGCTAGCGCATAATGGACCAGGCAATAAATAATCGTGTAGACAGTGAAACAGCTATTGAACAGTGTAGTATTGTTGATCGATCGGTCGGCAACAGCTCGCCCCAGAAACTCCAAATGACAGGACACAATCTTGCAAATGCCGTAGATTCAGGTTTTGCGTCCTCACCTTTTTCTCTATTAAGTCAGGACGTATTTCCTGCTTTTCAGAATCCGAATGTTGCCGGTGCATATGCACTGCCGAAAAGCATAGAGGAACAGATTCCAGACACTAATACATTATTATTGCAATTAATGCAACAAATGAAACAAAATCAGAGACGAACACAGCAACAGCTTCAAAAGTTAGACAACACGCTTGAACAAACACGTGAAAGTTTAATTGTTGAGTTACTTAAAATCGAATTGAAATGTCAAAAAGTGTGTAATGATGTAAAGACACAAAATTGTGAGCATTTTCAACCTTTTCTTTCGCGCCATTAAATCCAGCAAGGGACTGATTAACAGCACTCCTTGTTCTAAGGACATTCCAAAAAGTTTGTGAGTGCATAAGTGGTGGTTTATGGACTTGCTATATTGTCCGCACACTCTTCGATGGTGATTGTGCACCCGCACAGTCGCAACAGATGGCTGCTGACCATCTCTGCAAGGACTACAGTAGGTCTGCTCTGTGATGAACTACCTACTGATATTCTTCAAAACTTCGACGGGCTCAGCTGTGGGTTTGCTCTGTTGGGACCCATTACCTGTCTGCATGTCAAGAGTCAGCACTGTCTTTCTGTAAGAGGGACAACACTACTTCTTCAGGTCTGCATGGAAATCCACTACTTCCGTGTGCATTTTCTTTTACTGCTCAGGCTTTGAGGGGAAAAAAAACTGCAATTACTACTGTGATGAATGATCAGGACTGTCTTTATGAGAACAATTTTCGCTTTTGACCAACATTGTATCAATAAGTGTGTGCATTTGATATATTTGTTATCATTAGTATGACAAAAAAATTACCAAATAATTATTAGGCATTGTAAAATATTTTGTGGGTAGCATGGGGGCTATGTAAGTAGGCTGTTTAGGTTTTTGTGTTGGTAACGCCACGTAGCGATCTGTATGAAAATCACTGACCGTACTGTGTGCAGTCTGTGGCTGGTTTGCGTTGTTGGAATATTTGCTATTGTAGTGTTGGGCAGTTGGATGTGAAGAGCGCGTAACGTTGCGCAGTTGGAGGTGAGCCGCCAGCAGTTGTGGATGTGGGGAGAGAGATGGCGGAGTTTTGAGACTGACGATCTGGACGTGTGTCCATCAGAAAAAGAAAATTTGTAAGACTGGCTGTCATGAACTGATCTATATATTATGACTTTCGAACACTATTAAGGTAAATGCACTGTTTGTTCTTCATCAAAATCTTTCATTTGCTAACTATGCCTATCAGTAGTTAGTGCCTTCAGTAGTTAGAATCTTTTATTTAGCTGGCAGTATTGGCACTCGCTTTATTGCAGTAGTTTGAGTAACGAAGATTTTTGTGAGGTAGGTGATTCATGAAAGGTATAGGTTATTGTCAGTCAGGGGCATTTTTTGTAGGGATTATTGAAAGTCAGATTGCTTTGCCCTAAAAAAATATTGTGTGTCAGTTTAGTGTTGATCAGAATAAGTAAAGAGAGAAATGTCTGAGTACGTTCAGTTTTGCCCAGATGTTTGAAAATCAAATAACGTAGAGGTTTACCAGCACAGTCGTTCATAAATTTTCTAGGGAGATGTTACAATATCTGCAGAACTAGTTTCTGTCGTTAGGGTATCTAGCAGCCTAACCTACGAGCTTCAGAATCTGCATTTAACCTAAAGATCGTACTTGATAGACTTCCTCTTATGCTACTAAGGTGCTTACTCCTACCCCATTTAATAGTCCGTTAATCTCTCCCGAAAACACATTGCATCGCTGTGGCAGAGCGGGTCTAGGCACTTCAGTCCGAACCGCGCTGCTGCTACGGTCGCACTTTTACACCCAGTCAGTCACGTGCCCCTGGCATTTCTCTTTAAAAACGCTCACGGCCCGTTGCGTGGTCCCATATCCTGTTAGACTATAGGGAATACATTTCTCATTAGCATCACAGTACCATGTTCCTCATTCACTCACCTTCGTGCTCCAGGGATCCAGTCTACCGGAAGTTGTCGCACAGGTGGATCGGGTTGTTGGGCGGCTCTCCACGTCGGCTGCATGAAGGCTACTCACAGCACAGGTGGAGCCACTACAGCCCTAGGTATAGCGATTCCCAAGGTCACGGTCACTCGTCGTTGCTCTTCCCTAAATTGCTCAACATGTTGAACCAAGGGTCCCGCTGAAAACGGTCTTGCTTGTGTGGGAATAGATGAGGTCTGGTTTCACGTATTATTCAAGAAGCGTAGAGTCTGCATCGGTAACACCACTGGTGGCTCGTGTGAACAATGCCACCGTGGCTTTGTCATGTTAATTGCGTAATTCCCATAACTGTGGCTGGAAGTTTTTCCCGTAATGTCACATGATGCCCCATTAATCAACAAGCCACTACCACCTCGCTTTCGTGAACCTTCCCAGTTCGTAGAACTCTCCACCACTACTACCCTGTCACACAGGGAATAAAGCCAGTGTAACCCCGCTTGCCCGAAATATGGATTAGGTTCCACCACATTCCTCAGACAATATAGTGCAATGTTTTTTAACCTTTTTGAATACGCGCCCCTTTTTCAAGTACAAATATTCTGGCGACTCCCAGAACACTAATAAAAGTGTCAGCGATTTCAAAGGCAAGGTATTTAATTTTCTTTCTGTTGATACTATACTGATCCAGAAATCAAGTGCAATGTGAAAAGAGGGCAGAGATATAATTATATTCTTTGCCGCGGTAGAGGCCTGGGGGTTAGAAGGGGTCAGCGGAGGCAAAGTCGCACGTTTTCGGTCAACAGTCAGTTGTCCGAGTACGGAAGGAAGTACGGACGTGAGTATTGTCTTCGCGCTTCGCTTTGAGCGAGCATAAAATGGACAAGTGTTGTAACGGTTTTTTAAAGATGTTTCTTGGATCTTCTTCATTTAGTTATCGATCGGTTCCTGAAAACAGTTTTCCACGGTGTATTTATTATAAAACAATATACATTATGCTCAATTCAGACTTAATGTTAAACAAGGAATTACGTAATTTTAATAAATACCATTTTCCACACAGTTATGTTTTTGTATTACAGAACCCCTAGTTTTGAGACAGTGGGATGGTTATTTCATTTACTTTGATTCAGTTTCAAAAGAAGACTATTTCATTTTAATTAATTGCGATAACAGCTTTTACATATTTCTACGTATGACGCTACTAGTTTTTTGGAAAATATTTTTCAACTCCCTTATAAAGCAATATCAAAAAAGCAATCATTCACTTCACGGCAATCACCACAATTAACGAAAGAAATGAGAAATTAACCAGGTAACGAGCAATGACGATTTTGTGGGAATCCGGATGAAACCACAGAACTAGGGAAATAGAAACAACGCCAACACGCAGTGTGTGTGAATTAAAGTCTAAGTTGATCTCAGTCATTCTAGATCCACTCGGTAGAAACTGCTGTACTTCGTGTCTTGCTTCACTCACTGCTGCCAGTCGTAGCGATGTATTGCTCAGTTCGAAACTTGTTACTGAAAGCGTTTTAGTTCTCGTGGTGCCAAACCTTGCACGTGAGCAGTGTGCGTGTTGTTGCAGCCATTTTGGATCACATTTGACCGTGAGCATATTTTAAATGTGCTTTCATAAATTGTTCTCGTTCCTTGTGATATTTTTTATAGCAGCAGATGATTGTCACGCAAACTGAGTAGTCAGTGCTACGTAGAACGGAGCCACGGGACTGCTGTTGCATCCGGAAGTTGATGTGGTCCTTCGAAACGTGTGTGAGTTCCTAAGGGATCAAACTGCTGAGGTCGTCCGTCCCTAGACTTACACACTACTTTAACAACGCGCGCACACCCATGCCCGAGGGAGGACTCGAACCTCTGGAGGGAGGGGCCGCGCACTGACAACGGAACCTCCCCTCACATTTAGTTATAAGTTGACACAGTGGATAGGCCTCGAAAAGCTGAACACAGGTCAATCGAGAAAACAGGAAGAATTTGAGTGTAACTATGAAAAAAAAGCAAAATATACGAACTGAGGAGTCAATGCACAAGATAAGCATCATCTAGGAGGATATGAGCTCAGGAGCGCCGTGGTCCCGTGGTTAGGGTGAGGACCGAGAGGTCCTTGATTCAAGTCTTCCTTCAAGTGAAAATTTTAATTTTTTTATTTTCAGGCAATTATTATCTGTCCGTCCGACCGTCCGATGGGAGGTAACTGCGCCGTAGTATGGGGACGCCACACCTAAACGGAAAACTTTGAAAACGTTAAAAACATATGTTTTGACAGAGCACAGGGAAAACTGTGCTACTGTGAAGCTGTTGCATTCATTTGTTGCAGTTTATCTGACAAACTCTTTATGATTTCATCACTTTTTTGGGAGTGATTATCACATCCACAAGAAAACCTAAATCGGGCAAGGTAGAAGAATCTTTTTACCCATCCCCAAATGTACGAGTTAGGTGGGTCGACAACATATTCCTGTCATGTGACGCACATGTTGTCACCAGTTTATGTATCAGACGTGTTTTCCTGTGGAGGAATCGGTTGACCTATGACATTGCGATCAAATGTTTTCGGTCCCCATTGGAGAGGCGTGTCCTTTCGTCTACTAATCGCACGGTTTTGCGCTGCGGTCGCAAAACACAGACACTAAACTTATTACAGTAAACAGAGACGTCAATGAACGAACGGACAGATCATAACTTTGCGAAAATAAAGTAAGTTGAAGTTATCTCTTCACTCGAGGGAAGGCTTGAACCAAGGACCTCTCGTTCCGCAGCCGCTCACGCAAACCACGAGACCACGGCGCTCCTGAGCTCACATTATCCTTAATGTTGCCTATCTTGCGCATGGACTAGTCAGTTTGTATGTATTGCTTATTTTTTTCATAGTCCACACAACATCTTCCTGTTTCCTCGATTGACTTGTGTTCAGTTTTTCAAGGCCTATCCACTGTGCCAACTTATAACTAAATCTGAGGGGGGGGGGGGGGGGCGATGGGGAGGTTCCCTTGTAAGTGACATGGCGACTCTAACCGCGCGGCCACTACGTGTGGCTGTGGTCCTTCCCCCTTCCCTGCAAACCTCTCAGAGGTGAATACTATCTCTACAAGACTTAGTGATTCTCGCCGCCCTAGCTCCATTCCGCAGAAGTGGGAAGAGATCGACAAACATCGTGTTGCTTCTCACTGCTGCAAGTGTTTGCGTATCTGAAGTCTTCAACAGGTTTAAATTAAATTTGTATTATTATAAATAAGTACCAGATATGAACGTTAGTGAATTTGCAAGGTGCTTTCACAAAACCTTGTCAGTTATACCATAGCAGATGACCGTCATGCAACATACGTTACCTGGCATGCTGCAAATGCTTTCTGCTACGACCGCGACCCCTGACCAAGGCATTGCGACCCCCCCCCCAGGGGGTCGGGTCGTGACCCACAGGTTGATCCAGTCCATTTGTTCTGCCCACGGATAGCTGCTCTATGCACGTGGCTCTGCCAGATTAAATCTTGAGCCGGGCATACTGTAATATTCTCCTTTCGACGGTGTCGCAGTTTCTCCTCTATGGGGAAGACCTACCTGCGTATCATCACTTGCTGTTTAGTATGTCTTGTCAGTCTTCGCATCTCACAGAACATTAATATTATGTGCGTTCATTAAAAAATTCGAATTCCCATGTTTCTGGTCTCGGCGGCTTCCGAATCTATAACTACCCAAACCATTCTTTATTGATTAAATCTCGCCACTCCTAGAGAGTGAAGCATCACAAAGCGGAGTGGGGGGGGGGGGGGGAGGGGGCAGACGCCGCTGCGGAATACACGGGAACATACTACGCCCAATTGGCACAGATGTCGATGACCGGCCATTCAGCCACCAGCGGAGGGAGTGCACCCGCAGACAATTCCATTTGTTCGGCGAGCTGGTGTCGATATCGGACTGGCCGGTACGGGGAAATGGCCTCGGCGGACGACGTCACGGTGTGTGTCACGGCTGTTGAGCGGGAAGGGCAGAAGCAGGGGCAGGCAGAGGCGAACAAAGGCCGCCAAGTGGCTGGGCTCGCACAGCCCTGCCGGGTCGGCAGGCGCGACTCGGGCTCCGTAACACAAACAGCGCCCGCCCTCTCCGGTAACGGGAGGGTGCGGCGCGCCGCGATCCGTAATCATCCGTCTCCAATCAAAGCCACAGTTTTCCCCTCGCTATCATGTTCCACCGCCTACATCTGCTCCGTTCTCAAGCCTACCTTTCTTCCGTTGCCTTCTCCCTGAATCTCCACTATTTCCTTTTGTTTTCCTCCGCATTCCTCTCGCATCTCTCTCTCTCTCTCTCTCTCTCTCTCTATCTATCTATCTATCTGTCTCTTCCTACCTATCCATCCTTCTACCTCTCTTTACTTTCTGTGTGGAGCCATGAAAATAGTTTATTTAGTTCTTTTCCAATGAGCTACAGAAATAAATTCTAATTTTTCAAATATAACTTTCTTTATCATCTATCTAGTGCATTTTCACCAGTTGTGTATATATCGATTTAAATCAAATTTCTATTTTACGTAGGACCTAGAAAATTTCGAAGTTTTAGGGGTGCATGCAACGTGCAGTACGCAATTGCCTGTGTTCAGGTGAATATTCAGGTAATGAAATATTCAATTAAGTGTGATGTTCAAAGAAATGATCATTTTCCTGTATGCACTATTCAGTATGTTACCTAAACAACCTGCTGATTTTCCTTGCTCCGTAACTGAAAAATATAAATATTTGATTTCAATTGATTTGTACACTTGCTTTAAACACATCAGCTACATCATCTAAAAACGTAATGTTGTACTTAAGAAATATAGCTTGTTGCTGTAACTCTTTGGAAAAGAACTAAGTAAGTTATATTCATATCTCCAAAGAAAGAGTAACGATTCTTACGTTTTATTTTTTATTGTATTAATTCCTTTGACTCCTTCTGTGGAGCATAGGGCTACAACAAAGGCTCGCCATCTTGTTCTGTCTTCTGCTAGTATTTTCTCTTCTTCCCATCCTACTCCTCGCTGTCGACCTTCTGCTTCAGCTGGTCGTCTGCGTGTCATTTTGGACTCTACTCGTCTCCGCAGTGCCTGCGGGGTGTAATAGAGTGCTTCTTTCGCAACATGTTCGCTTGGTCTCCTAAGCGTATGTCCTGACCGTCTCCACTTCCTGCTTCCTATCTGCAGCTCAGTCGGCGCCTGGTTGGTTCTTTCCCGGATTGTTTCGTTAGAGATGACATTTGGCCACCGTATCCTCAGCATGTTCCTCATACATCCGTTGTTGAATGTCTACAGCTTATGGATTAGCTGCTTTGTCAGTTTCCATATTTCACATCCATATAGAAGAACACGTTTTACATTACTTTTAAATACCCGCAATTTGTTCCTGAATGCTATTTCCTTCGATCCCTATATAGAGAGGAGAGTAGTAAAATCGCCTTTAGCTTTGTTGATGCGGCTGTTAATGTCCTCTGTTGCACTACTATATCGTGCAATCTTGCTTCCAAGGTACCGAAACTTATCCATCCTTTCGATTATCGGGCTCCCCAAATCAAGCTCTGCGGTGCTGTTATCATTTGCCCACATGTCTTTTGTTCTTTGGGCATCGCTTTTCAAAGCGACTTTCTTCGCCGGAGATTTCAGATCTTTTAGTTTCTCTTTCATGTCGTTGAGGCTGTGGGACAGAAGGCAAAGATCATCTGCAAAATCTAGGTCTTTTAGATGTGATCCATCGCTCCGTTTTATTCCTCTCACTTTATCCCTTATTTGCGCCATTACAAGATTCAGTACTATGTTAAATAGCATCATGCAGCCTTGCCTAACTCCTGTTTTCATTGCTATTGGGTCTGAAGCAAGAACTTGATGTTGAATCTGCCACGTGTGGTTTTCATACATTCACTTGACAAGAGCAATTATTTTCTTCATAATTCCAAATGTTCCATTGTGCTCCACGTTCTTGTTCTAATTATACTGTCGAAGATCTTCTCAAAGTCTACAAACGACATGTAAAGCAGTGGTTGGTATTCATATGAATGTTAAGCTGTTACTCTCAAGGTATTTATCTGGTCAATGCAAGGGCGACCTTTCCTGAATCCACCTTGTTCCCTTCTTATTTTCTTGTCTACGTATGCTTTTATCCAATATAGGATCTCTCTAAATAAACATTCCTTTCACTTATTATTTTGTAACTCACACAGAGATACACCTTATCTGTGTACACACTATCGCAAAACCATACAGATGGTAGAGCATCCTAAACTCAGTGTTTTGAAACAAGAAACTAGTAGTGAGTTTTCTTTTCATATACATAACTTTCTGCTCACCGCAAAAGTTTAAGCTCATACGAAATATTCTGAGTGAGTACGGTCAGTATTAAAGTTTCTATTACAAAGGCACATAAAATTCTGCGCCAGTCTCTGATATCAATGTCGTCTGTTCTGCAGTCAAACTGGCATCTACAACCTACAAAGAAGTGTTTTGTTTTCTGCGAAGTGTGCAGTTTACGGCTACCTTGACCCGTAATTTTTGGTGCATCATTTCCGATGCCGATCAACACCAGCTCCACAAATTGTACTGTGATAATAATTCTTTGTGGTGAACCGCGGTCAGCTCTGTGTGGGTTGAACGACCAGTTCCTCTCAACTTTCTGTATAAGGCGACTAATTTCTGCCATTTAGAACGAAGCCTCTTGCGAAACTTTTCTCTGCTCATTCGTACAGCTTATTGGGCAGTAAATTCTGCTGCACGCTGCATGACACTTCAAATGCGTTTCTGAAATCTCTTCAAAAAAATACTGTGCTATGCAGTCATTAACTCTAAAAACTGGAAAACTAAATCACATATACGTATACGATTGCGTGCATTTTTTTAAGGAAGCTCCGTCAGTGTCGATGCGGTAGACACATCGTTGCTACGAAACATAAACATTTCACAGAATATATGTCCCACTCGCATTGCTCGTTCAGGACAATCACCAGTTACTAAAAAATTGACAACAAGCAGTGAATGTGTCAGCCAGAGCCGTTTCATTATTCATACCTGTCTAGGAGTTTTTGTACACTTTAATGCTGATTTTCTTGTTGCACGTTGACCTACTCAGCAAACCATTATCCTCTGGAGAATAAATTGGCCCACTTGGTCGTTGATTAATTAATATATTGATTTCCAGTCACCTTGTTTCCATTAAGCGATCACGAGCGATTGAAGATGTGTGTGTTTCGATTAAGATTAAGATGTTTCCACGGACAACTAGAATAGGATCTGTGTATACCATAATAAACTACATACCTTTGCATATAAGTTGCATTGTTTCAGATTTTTGAACTACATTCAGCACGATATATCGCTATTTAAAGAGAATGCTTCATAAGGGTATAAAAATGTTTGACTTCTTACCACTCGCCATTACAAAATGTCAGACAGTAGAGGGTTCAGAAAATATCGTTGTTCACTCAAGAAAATTTTAATGCGTCTTTATGATGCAATGTTTTTAGGAGGCCAGGCACCCAAGACAAAAATCCAGGATTCGCCGCTGGTGGTGTGACATTGTGAACTTGTATAAGGCTACCTGATATTTTGGAAGAGCTGTCAAACGCGTTGGGGGTAAGCTATGTACCTGAGTTACTACCAACGCTGTGGACGCCCGCAGCACAGTGATTCACAACCGGAGCACCCCATCAGTCAGACAGCCATTGCTCAACGTACGGTGACAGCAGAACATATTACGAAATGTTTTCACACCTAATGACAGCTACGGTCAACAGGAACAGATAGCTGCAAGTTGAGCTATAAGTAACATCACAAGTTTTCATCTGAAACCTCATCTTTATATAAGGATTTTACAAAAGAGGTCCATGTAGTGATAGTGGGTGGGGCGGGAAACAGTTTGGACAGGGATGGGGCATATGAAATAGGTGGTGACCTGGACAAGATAGCTTCCCTGACTCATGGCACCAATGTACACTTTGTTGAGCTGTTCCGGCGTCATGATCAGCCACGCCTTGATGGAGCTGTGAGGCGAATCAATGTGGGGCTGGGGATGGCTCTGAGGACGGCCAACTTTGCTCATGTTTCTCTGGTGCCCGTCGGGACTATCAACAGACGGGGTTTCACTAGGCATGGTCTACAACTAAACAGGACTGGGAAGGGAAGATTGGTACAGCTGATTCATGAAAGTATAGGGGGTGGATCTCGGGCCACACATGGTCAAATACCTGTTGTCATAGGTAGGAAAAGTAGGTCTTTTTTAGGATAAATACAGACAACAGGTTCCCCTGCCTAAAGAGTATCTCTAGCAGTTCAAAAAATACTGAAACAATCACTCACAAGACAGATTATAACACTTCAAAAATCACACATACCAGATGTCACAAAGAAAAACAAACCATCGGAAAGAGTAACATGGGGCATTTCACAGACTTAACAATCCTCCATCAAAACATGCAATCAATAAAAAATAAAATACAAGCATTAGAAGTTGAGCTCCAATCTTTGAACTGCACAGTAGTTTGTATTACTGAGCACTGGTGTAGAGTCACAGAAATCCAACATGTAGTATTATCATTTTATGAAAGGGCAAACTCTTACTGCAGAACTACTTCAAGGGGTGGAGGATCATGCATTTATATCAGAAAAGGAACACAGTTCAAATCTAGACATGACCTCAGGACAGTAAGTGAAGACAAACACATTGAAATATCAGCTATTGAATTATCAGGGCTCGATATCACCAAGAAATTAATCATTTTGTGTGTGTATAGATCTCCCAGTGGTAGTGTGGACACTTTTTTTCAATAAATTAACAGAAGTTCTAGATAAAGTCTCAAGTACAAAGGTCAACATAATTCTGTGTGGGGACATAAACATCAACACTAATATCATAAATGAATCCAGCAGCGCCTTCATAAATATCCTTCAAAGTTTTGGCATGTCCCTATTGGTCAATAGTGCAACAAGGGTTACTACAATGACTGCATCAGTAATTGACCATGTGGCCACAAATATAGACAGGGAAAAATGTGATGTAGCTGTAAAAGATCTCGGACTATCAGACCATCTCTGTCAAATAACAACAGTAAAATCAGGCATCGAATCATTCCCTAAACTACAAGCCTATAAACGACATCTATCAGAAATCAAAATAAAAGATTTTTCAAAAGAACTAAAAAAACAAAGCTGGGATGAAGTGTATAAGGAAACCAATGTGAATATGAAATTCTCCAAATTCTCCACATTGTTTAAATTGAACTTTGAAACAGCATTTCCAAAAGTATGCATGACTGTATCAACATCTCACAAAAACAGATGGATAACAGCAGGTATTAAGAAGTCCTCCCAAACACTTAAACACCTCAGTTCCATGAAAAAGATTCACAATGATCCAGAATTCTTAAATTTCTATCATAGATACAAAAAGATTTATAGGAAGGTGCTGATTGCTGCAAAAAAGTCATTTAATGACAAAATAATATATAATGCAGAGAATAAAAGCAAAGCAGTCTGGGGTGTTATAAAAAAGGAAACGGGGAGAGGCAAACAAACGCAGAATAACATACTGCTAAGGGAGGGGGATAATGTAATAAATGATCCACAACACTTAGCAAACTATGTAAACGAGCATTTTTCAAGTATTGCAGAGAAGTTACAGCAAAAATTCCCCAAAACAAATATAACACCTGCAAAAATTGTTGCACTAGATACAATGATGTTACTTCCAACCACAGAGAATGAAGTCAATAAAACTGTTCAAAAGCTAAAAAATAAAAAGTCAGAAGGCTTAGATGATGTACCAATGTGTGTACTGAAACAATGCATAGGGATTATACAAGGCCCATTAACAAATATAATAAATGAATCCTTCACATCAGGGACATTTCCAGAGCAGCTAAAACAGGCAAGAGTTGTACCTTTGCTTAAGAAAGGTAATGCAGAAGACATAGAAAATTACCGGCCCATTTCCCTGCTGTCAGCATTCTCAAAAATAATAGAAGCAATTATGAAAGACAGATTAATGAATTATCTGAATAAATACAATCTTTTAAGCAAATCACAGTTTGGTTTTCGAAGTGGCAAAGATACGGAGTCAGCCATAGTAGAATTCACAAAAGTTGTACTTAATGCTTGATAAAGATGAGTGTGTCACAGGCATATTTTTGGATCTTTCTAAGGCTTTTGATACAGTCGACCACAAGATTCTATTAAATAAATTAGAAGCATTAGGAATAAGAGGGGTAGCTAATGACTGGTTTCGATCATACCTAACAGATAGGGTACAAAGAGTAGAGATAACACATACTTCAAATAGATCTAAACATTTAGTAAAATATTTATCAGAACCAAAACATATTAATATAGGGGTTCCACAAGGTAGCATATTAGGACCAATACTATTCCTGATATACATCAATGACTTTCCCAGTAGTGTTACTCATGGTGAGAAAATTCTCTTCGCTGATGACAGCAATATTATAGTCACTGAGAGAACAAGAGAACTCCTTACCGAGAAAGCAAATGAAACTCTCAAGGAAGTTTACGATTGGTCAATAAGCAACAATTTGACATTAAACATAAAGAAAACTAATGCCATGAACTTCAGTTTGAAGAGGAAAAATGACAATGTTAAATTAAATGTAGATGGCACCTCTATAGACTGTGTAACAAATGCAAAATTTCTAGGAATGAATATTGACTCTCAGCTGAAGTGGTGCGAACACACAAAGGTACTTGCAAACAGAATGTCATCAGCATGTTATGCCCTTAGAATTCTATCATCTGTGTGTAACATGCAGTGTCTTTTAGTTACATATTATTCATATGTACACTCAATTCTTAGCTATGGCATTCTTTTTTGGGGAACAAATCCACAAAATATTAACACAATTTTCAAACTCCAGAAAAGAGCCATAAGAATAATAACCAGAAATAGTAGTCGAGCTCATTGTAAAGATCTGTTCAAAACACTGGGAATTTTAACTGCTCCATGTGAACACATTTACCAGTCAGTTGTACACATCAAAAGTAACATTGGCAATTACTGCACAAACATCTCTGTCCATGACCATGCAACAAGAGATAGACTCAACTTACATTTACCAAGAAAAAATAAACATAAAACTCAAAACAGCATTTTCTACCAAGGAATAAAACTGTACAATAAATTACCAAAAGAGATTAAAGAAATTTCAAAAATACACTTATTTAAGAAGGCAGCTAAAAAGTACCTGTTATGCAATACATTTTATACATTGAAGGATTACTTAGATAAAGCAGAGTAGGGGTCTGATAAAAAAATGTTATACAAACAAATAATAATAATAATGATGATTATAAAACATCCAATATTCCACATAACACCTTCACTTTATTATTTTTCTTCTTTTTTCCTTTCTAGAGACACTCTCCCCTCAAGCTATGCATAGCACAATACTAACACCTCTTCCTCTTTCTGAGCTCAACATCTCACTCATTATGAAGGGATGCTGACTCAGTTTTTCAGGATAGCAAATGGGAACTTGCAGTACAGAAAATGGCCCAAGGATCACCTGTGTGTGTGTGTGTGTGTGTGTGTGTGTGTGTGTGTGTGTGTGTGTGTGTGTGTATGTAGTGAGTGAAGTGTTATGAAACAATGTGTGTATAGTGTGTGCAGTGACTGATAGTGAAATATGAGTGAATAGTGTGGCATTACATTATTTAATGAGTTATTTGTAAATAAATTATTGTATACCAGGAGTAAAATCTGATGATTGTCTCTAACTAGAAGTCTGTAAATATATGTGTATACGAATTAGCTTATTGTAAATTGATCTAAGCTTGTAAATACTTTGACATGTCCTATATCCTTGTAAAAAGAGATCTACGGATGAATAAAACTACTACTACTACTACTACTACTACTACACTATACGGTCCGCGTGCAGTGGTGTAGTAAAAGAAGCATTTGGAGGTCTGAGAGGCACCAAGTTGCGCTGATGAGATAAAGATCTGCTCTGGCAGTCTTCTGACATTGCATCGACCAAGACAGTTGGAGTGTGAGCTTGCATGAGACTTCCTGGCAGTTTAAAGCTGTGTTCCAGGCCGAGACTCGAACTGAGGACCTTTGCCTTTCGCGGGCAAATGTTCTACCACCTGAGCTACCCAAGCACGTCTGACGATCCGTCCTCACAGCTTGAATTCTGCCAACATCTCGTCTCCTACCATCCAAACTCCACAGAAGCTCTTCTGCGGAACTTGCAGAACTAGCACTCCTAGAAAAGCACTTAGCCGAGAAAGGCAAAGGTCCCGAGTTCGAGTCTCGGTCGGGTACACAGTTTTAATCTGCTAGGAAGTTTCATATCAGCACATGCGCCGTTGCAGAGTGAAAATCTCATTTTGAAAACATCACCCAGGCTGTCGCTAAGCCATGTCTCCGCAATATCCTTTCTTACAGGAGTGCTAGTTCTGTAAGGTTCGCAGAACAGCTTCTGTGAAGTTTGGAAGGTAGGAGACGAGGTACAGCAGAACTGAAGCTGTGAGGACAGGTCGTGAGTGGTGCTTGGGTAGCTCAGGTGGTGATGCACTTGCCCTCGAAAGGCAAAGGTCCGGAGTTCGAGTCTCAGTGCGGCACACAGTTTTAATCTGCCAGGAAGTTTGTTCTGCATTGTTTGGCTGAGCTGTGTTCTTATTGAGCCTTCATCAACGTGTTACATATCCATATGCTTACTGGATTTCCGTCGTCTCCTCTTCTGTTCATTTTGGTGCACTTTAAACCACCGATTGTTCAACTTATTGCTTAAGAGGTTACCTAAAATTTTAAAAGGTATGTTTTTCACAAATTTCAATACTGGCTCCTTACGCCACATGGTGTTGTAACATGCTGAAGGGCTAGTATCGAAATTCTTGAAAAACGTATCTTGTAAAACTCTAGATAACTTCTTAACAACATGTCGACCAATTGGCGGCTTAAAGTACCTCAAAAATTGTATCAAGATACGGCAGTAACGCGTATATCGCATTGTGGTTCTTGATCAGCCTTCCAAGGGTTTTCCTCACACGGAGCTCTTTCTCTGCATTTGTGCCTTCAAAATGACGGAGTGTTCAACTGTCGAAATATCGACAATTGCCGAAGATGTCACAAGGCTGCTGGGTTGTTTGAGCATTTTATACCCTGAGAAACTTAAGTTTCGGGTGTGTAGGGCTTAAAATGGTCAAAGATTGTGGAAACTCGATTCCGTTAGTAGTTGATTGGGCCGGGCCAGTTGTGCACGGAATCCCGCGCCGCTGGGCTTTGCTCTCCCGGCATTAGTAAACATGAGCCGCAGACGGCGAACGGAATTTTCGCAGCGATCGCGCGCCAATCGTTTGTGTATTGGCGGCATTATCCGGCGTCGGCTGCCAGTCGTTAAGGGGAAGGCGGCATCGGCCGCTTCTTGTTTGTTGTTGTTAGGCGGCGGCGCACGTGACGGAAATAGCGAGAGGCGAGGGGGCGGCGTGGGCGGAATGGGGAGCCGGGTGGGAGGGGGAGGGTAGGCAGTCTCGCGGCATTAGCCACCGCCCTCTGGATTACCCCGAGCAGAGGCCAGGCCTCAGCACTCGCCACGCACACACTGGAAACAGTTTAAAGGAAACGAGGCCACATTCATGCGAGGTAAATGCACGGAACATCATGTGAAATTTCGAGCATCTGCCCAAAAGCCAATAACAAAAAAAGCTGTGCCCTGCAGTATACCCTACTCTGCGAAACCAACAGACATCCGACAGCAGCAGTGCTCCACAACTGATAAGTACTGTGTGGAAGTCGTAATGTGTTGGCACATTACTGCTAGGTGAATTGCCTTTGTTTTACAACCAGTTTCGGTCATTTCGACCATATCCAGGAACAAAAATGTCATCACAAAGTATAAATATTCACATAGCAATTTCCAAGCATGTTAATAGGGTCGACCTGTGTCAGAATTTTGTTACGAATACCATTTACATAAAAACATTCCGGTTGATTTCTTTAATGTACGACATGAGCTGCTCATATACATTCGATGATGCCATTGTAATTGTTTCACGTAACTTATACTTTGGAAAAGCCATTTCATCTAGCCTGTTGTCATAGAAGAATTATATTTTATTACTCATATTCTACACGTCCTACTTACATGAATCAAGCGTAGAGCTGATAGCAGGTGTGCGACTGCCTTACACACACAGATGTGATTCTGACAGAGGTCATGTAAAGTGATGGTCGCACAGGGTTGTGCTCTGGAGCCACTGTTTTCTTTTCTTTTTTAAAAAAATGGCAGATGATTAACAAAATTTTATCTTTGCTGATGAAACAAGTCGTACTTTGAGAAACGTCGACTGTAGTGCAAATGAACTACCTTATAGGGTAGTTTTTAATATTAGCACATGGATATCAGAGAACAGATTACCGCTGAAGTGCAACAAAACGTACTGCCTAAGTTTCTGGCACAGAAATCCTGCAAAGCGTAATTTTTTTGTACCAATGTGACGTCGACCATCTTAAATTCGTAGGACTGAGGGCTGAAAGTATCACGTTGAAGATCATGTTAGGAAACTACAATAATCTCCACTGTCTCTGACTCTGGAACGCGAAGACTTATTTACTTCTCTTACTTTCAAATGAACCATGGACCTTGCCGTTGGTGGGGAGGCTTGCGTGCCTCAACGATACAGATAGCCGTACCGTAGTTGCAACCACAACGGAGGGGTATCTGTTGAGAGGCCAGACAAACGTGTGGTTCCTGAAGAGGGGCAGCAGCCTTTTCAGTAGTTGCAAGGGCAACAGTCTGGATGATTCACTGATCTGGCCTTGTAACACTAACCAAAACGGCCTTGCTATTGTCGTACTGCGAACGGCTGAAAGCAACGGCAAACTACAGCCGTAATTTTACCCGAGGGCATGTAGCTTTACTGTATGATTAAATGATGATGACGTCCTCTTGGGTAAAATATTCCGGGGGTAAAATAGTCCCCCATTCGGATCTCAGGGCGGGGACTACTCAAGAGGATGTCGTTATCAGGAGAAAGAAAACTGGCATTCTACGGATCGGAGCGTGGAATGTCAAATCCCTTAATCGGGCAGGTAGGTTAGAAAATTTAAAAATGGAAATGGATAGGTTAAAGTTAGATATAGTGGGAATTAGTGAAGTTCGGTGGCAGGAGGAACAAGACTTCTGGTCAGGTGGATACAGGGTTATAAACACAAAATCAAATAGGGGTAATGCAGGAGTAGGTTTAATAATGAATAAAAAACATGAGTGCCGGTACGCTACTACAAACAGCATAGTGAACGCATTATACTGGCCAAGATAGACACGAAGACCATCCCTACCACAGTAGTACAAGTTTATATGCCAACTAGCTCTACAGATGACGAAGAAATTGAAGAAATGTATGATGAGATAAAAGAAATTATTGAGGTAGTGAAAGGAGACGAAAATTTAATAGTCATGGGAGACTGGAATTTGACAGTAGGAAAAGGGAGAGAAGGAAACATAGTAGGTTAATATGGATTGGGGCTAAGAAATGAAAGAGGAAGCCGTGTGGTAGAATTTTGCACGGAGCATAACTTAATCATAGCTAACACTTGGTTCAAGAATCATAAAAGAAGGTTGTATACATGGAAGAATCCTGGAGATACTAAAAGGTATCAGATAGATTATATAATGGTAAGACAGAGATTTAGGAATCAGGTTTTAAATTGTAGGACATTCCAAGGGTCAGATGTGGACTCTGACCACAATCTGTTGGTTATGAACTGTAGACAAAAACTGAAGAAATTGCATAAAGGTGGGAATTTAAGGAGATAGGACCTGGATAAACTGAAACAACCAGAGGGTGTACAGAGTTTCAGGGAGAGCATAAGGGAACAATTGACAGGAATGGGGAAAAGAAATACAGTAGAAGAAGAATGGGTAGCTCTGAGGGATGAAGTAGTGAAGGCAGGAGAGGATCAAGTAGGTAAAAAGACGAGGGCTAGTAGAAATCCTTGGGCAACAGAAGAAATATTGAATTTAATTCATGAAAGTTTGAAAATATAAAAATGCAGTAAATGAAGCAGGCAAAAAGGAATACAAACGTCTCAAAAATGAGATCGTCAGGAAGTGCAAAATGGCTAAGCAGGCATGGCTAGAGGACAAATGTAAGGATGTAGAGGCTTATCTCACTAGGGGTAAGATAGATACTGCCTACAGGAAAATTAAAGAGACCTTTGGAGAAAAGAGAATCACTTGTGTGAATATCAAGAGCTCAGATGGAAACCCAGTTCTAAGCAAAGAGGGCAAAGCAAAAAGGTGGAAGGAGTATATAGAGGGCCTGTACAAGGGCTATGTACTTGAGGACAATATTATGGAAATAGAAGAGGATGTAGATGAAGATGAAATGGGAGATACGATACTGCGTGAAGCGTTTGACAGAGCACTGAAAGACCTGAGACGAAACAAGGCCCCGGGAGTAGACAACATTCCATTAGAACTACTGACGGCCTTGACAGAACCAGTCCTGACAAAACTCTAGCATCTGATGAGCAAGATGTACGAGACAGGTGAAATACCTTCAGACTTCAAGAAGGATACAATAATTCAAATCCCAAAGAAAGCAGTTGTTGACAGATGTGATAATTACCGAACTATCAGTTTAATAAGCCACAGCTGCAAAATACTAACGCGAATTAGTTTCAGACGAATGGAAAAACTGGTAGAAGCCGACCTCGGGGAAGATCAGTTTGGATTCCGTAGAAGGCAATACTGACCTTACGATTTATCTTAGAAGAAAGATTAAGGAAAGGCAAACCTACGTTTCTAGCATTTTTAGACTTAGAGAAAGCTTTTGACAATGTTGACTTGAATACTCTCTTTCAAATTCTAAAGGTGGCAGGGGTAAAATACAGGGAGCGAAAAGCTATTTACAATTTGTACAGAAACCAGATGGCAGTTATAAGAGTCGAGGGACGTGAAAGGGAAGCAGTGGTTGGGAAGGGAGTGAGACAGGGTTGTAGCCTCTCCCCGATGTTATTCAATGTGTATATTGAGCAAGCAGTAAAAGAAAGAAAGAAAAATTTGGTGTAGGTATTAAAATCAAGGGAGAAGAAATAAAAACTTTGAGGTTCGCTGATGACATTGTAATTATGTCAGAGACAGCAAAGGACTTGGAAGAGCAGTTGAACGGAATGGATAGTGTCTTGAAAGGAGGATATAAGATGAACATCAACAAAAGTAAAACGAGGATACTGGAATGTAGTCGAATTAAGTCCGGTGACGCTGACGGAATTAGGTTAGGAAATGAGGCACTTAAAGTAGTAAAGGAGTTTTGCTATTTGGGGAGCAAAATAACTGATGATGGTCGAAGTTGTTGTTGTTGTTGTTGTTGTCTTCAGTCCTGAGACTGGTTTGATGCAGCTCTCCATGCTACTCTATCCTGTGCAAGCTGTTTCATCTCCCAGTACCTACTGCAACCTACATCCTTCTGAATCTGTTTAGTGTACTCATCTCTCGGTCTCCCTCTACGATTTTTACCCTCCACGCTGCCCTCCAATGCTAAATTTGTGATCCCTTGATGCCTCAAAACATGTCCTACCAACCGATCCCTTCTTCTAGTCAAGTTGTGCCACAAACTTCTCTCCTCCCCAATCCTATTCAATACCTCCTCATTAGTTACGTGATCTATCCACCTTATCTTCAGTATTCTTCTGTAGCACCACATTTCGAAAGCTTCTATTCTCTTCTTGTCCAAACTAGTTATCGTCCATATTTCACTTCCATACATGGCTACACTCCAAACAAATACTTTCAGAAACGACTTCCTAATACATAAATCTATATTCGATGTTAACAAATTTCTCTTCTTCAGAAACGCTTTCCTTGCCATTGCCAGTCTACATTTTATATCCTCTCTACTTCGATCATCATCAGTTATTTTACTTCCTAAATAGCAAAACTCCTTTACTACTTTAAGTGTCTCATTTCCTAATCTAATTCCCTCAGCATCACCCGATTTAATTTGACTACATTCCATTATCCTCGTTTTGCTTTTGTTAATGTTCATCTTATATCCTCCTTTCAAGACACTGTCCATTCCGTTCAACTGCTCTTCCAAGTCCTTTGCCGTCTCTGACAGAATTACAATATCATCGGCGAACCTCAAAGTTTTTACTTCGTCTCCATGAATTTTAATACCTACTCCAAATTTTTCTTTTGTTTCCTTTACTGCTTGCTCAATATACAGATTGAATAACATCGGGGAGAGGCTACAACCCTGTCTCACTCCTTTCCCAACCACTGCTTCCCTTTCATGCCCCTCGACTCTTATTACTGCCATCT
Source organism: Schistocerca gregaria (assembly GCF_023897955.1). Lineage (NCBI taxonomy): Eukaryota > Metazoa > Arthropoda > Insecta > Orthoptera > Acrididae > Schistocerca > Schistocerca gregaria. The sequence continues at coordinate 672,799,089 of NC_064924.1, read as the reverse complement.
GGTTTCTGTACAAATTATAAATAGCCTTTCGCTCCCTGTATTTTACCCCTGCCACCTTTAGATGTTTGAAAAAGAGTATTCCAGTCAACATTGTCAAAAGCTTTCTCTAAGTCTACAAATGCTAGAAACGTAGGTTTGCCTTTTCTTAATCTTTCTTCTAAGATAAGTCGTAAGGTCAGTATTGCCTCACGTGTTCCAAAATTTCGACGGAATCCAAACTGATCCTCCCCGAGGTCTGCATCTACCAGTTTTTGCATTCGTCTGTAAAGAATTCGCGTTAGTATTTTGCAGCCGTGGCTTATTAAACTGATAGTTCGGTATTTTCACATCTGTCAGCACCTGCTTTCTTTGGGATTGGAATTATTATATTCTTCTTGAAGTCTGAGGGTATTTCGCCTGTCTCATACATCTTGCTCACCAGCTGGTAGAGTTTTGTCATGACTGGCTCTCCCAAGGCCGTCAGTAGTTCTAATGGAATGTTGTCTACTCCGGGGGCCTTGTTTCGACTCAGGTCTTTCAGTGCTCTGTCAAACTCTTCACGCAGTATCATATCTCCCATTTCATCTTCATCTACATCCTCTTCTATTTCAATAATATTGTCCTCAAGTACATCGCCCTTGTATAAACCTTCTATATACTCCTTCCACCTTTCTGCCTTCCCTTCTTTGCTTAGAACTGGGCTGCCATCTGAGCTCTTGATATTCATACACGTGGTTCTCTTCTCTCCAAAGGTCTCTTTAATTTTCCTGTAGGCTGTATCTATCTTACCCCTAGTGAGATAAGCCTCTACATCCTTACATTTGTCCTCTAGCCATCCCTGTTTAGCCATTTTGCACTTCCTGTCGATCTAATTTTTGAGACGTTTGTATTCCTTTTTGCCTGCTTCATTTACTGCATTTTTATATTTTCTCCTTTCATCAATTAAATTCAATATTTCTTCTGTTACCCAAGGATTTCTAGCAGCCCTCGTCTTTGTACCTACTTTACCCTCTGCTGCCTTCACTACTACATCCCTCAGAGCTACCCATTCTTCTTCTACTGTATTTCTTTCCCCTATTCCTGTCAATTGTTCCCTTATGCTCTCTTTGAAACTCTGTACAACCTCTGGTTCTTTCAGTTTATCCAGGTCCCATCTCCTTAATTTCCCACATTTTTGCAGTTTCTTCAGTTTTAATCTACAGGTCATAACCAATAGATTGTGGTCAGAGTCCACATCTGCCCCTGGAAATGTCTTACAACTTAAAACCTGGTTCCTAAATCTCTGTCTTACCATTATATAATCTATCTGATACCTTTTAGTATCTCCAGGGTTCTTCCACGTATACAACCTTCTTTCATGATTCTTAAACCAAGTGTTAGCTATGATTAAGTTGTGCTCTGTGCAAAATTCTACTAGGCGGCTTCCTCTTTCATGTCTTAGCCCCAATCCATATTCACCTACTATGTTTCCTTCTCTCCCTTTTCCTACACTCGAATTCCAGTCACCCATTACTATTAAATTTTCGTCTCCCTTCACTATCTGAATAATTTCTTTTATTTCATCGTACATTTCTTCAATTTCTTCATCATCTGCAGAGCTAGTTGGCATATAAACTTGTACTACTGTAGTAGGTGTGGGCTTCGTATCTATCTTGGCCACAATAATGCGTTCACTATGCTGTTTGTAGTAGCTTACCCGCGTTCCTATTTTCCTATTCATTATTAAACCTACTCCTGCATTACCCCTATTTGATTTTGTGTTTATAACCCTGTAGTCACCTGACCAGAAGTCTTGTTCCTCCTGCCACCGAACTTCACTAATTCCCACTATATCTAACTTTAACCTATCCATTTCCCTTTTTAAATTTTCTAACCTACCTGCCCGATTAAGGGATCTGACATTCCACGCTCCGATCCGTAGAACGCCAGAACGTCGAAGTAGAGAGGATATAAAATGTAGACTGGCAATGGCAAGGAAAGCGTTTCTGAAGAACAGAAATTTGTTAACATCGAGTATAGATTTAAATGTCAGGAAGTCGTTTCTGAAAGTATTTGTATGGAGTGTAGCCACGTATGGAAGTGGAACATGGACAATAAATAGTTTGTGCAAGAAGAGAATAGAAGCTTTTGAAATGTAGTGCTACAGAACAATGTTGAAAATTAGGTGGGTAGATCATGTAAGTAATGAGGAGGTATTGAATAGGATTGGGGAGAAGAGAAACTTCTGGCACAACTTAACCAGAAGAAGGGATCGGTTGGAAGGACATGTCCTGAGGCATCAAGGGATCACAAATTTAGCATTGGAGGGCAGGGTGGAGGGTAAAAGTCGTAGGGGGAGACCAAGAGATGAATACACTAAACAGATTCAGAAAGATGTAGGTTGAATTTGGTACTGGGAGATGAAGGAGCTTGCACAGGATAGATTAGCATGGAGAGCTGCATCAAACCAGTGGAAGGACTGAAGACCACAACAACAACAACAACTTTCAAATTATTGCCTCCCACTGTGTCATACTATGAGGCTAATATGTACACTCACCTAGAATGTTCTTAAAATACAAAAAGGTGGTCTTTCACATCTGCTGTGTCAGTTAGCACACTTCGTGCAGGCCGTTGTTCGGGTCTCGCTCTGTACATATCTGATATATGAACGAGAAACAAGTAGAATAACTGAAATATTCCGTTTATCAAAGTTAGGTACGATTCCTAGCTCTATGAATATGGGAACTGATGTGTAGTTGATGCTGTGGTCTTCAGTCCGAAGACTGGTTTGATACAGCTCTCCATGCAACTGTGTCCTGTGCGAGACCCTTCATCTCCGAACAATTACTGCAACCTACGTCCTTCTGCATCTGCTTACTGTATTCATCTCCTGGTCTCCTTCCACGATTTTTACCCCCACACTTTCTTCCAATACTAACTTGGTGATCCCTTAATGCTTCAGAATGTGCCGTATCAACTGATCCCTTTTTTTAGGTCAAGTTATGGCACAAATTTCTTACCTCCCCAATTCTTTTCTGTACCTTCTTATTAGTTAAGTGATCAAACCAGCTAATCTTCAACGTTATTCTGTAGCATCACAACTTGAATGTTTCTATTCTCTTTCTGTCTAAATTGTTTATCGCTCATGTTTCATTTTCATACATGGCTACACTCCTGACAAATGATTCCATAAAAGGCTTCTTGACACTTAAATCTAGACTCGATGTAAACAAACTTCTGCTCTTCAGAAATGCTTTTCGTGCCATTGCAACTCTACATTTTATGTCCTCTCTACTTCGGCCATCATCTGTTATTTTGTTGGCCAAACAGCAAACCTCATCTACTACTTCAAGTGTATCGTTCCCTAGTCTAATTCCCTTAACATCATCTGATTTACTTCGGCTACATTCCATTATCCTTTTGTTGATGTTCGCCTTATATTCTCCTTTCAAGACAATGTCCATTCCATTCAGCTGCTTTTCCAAGGCTTTTGATGTCACTGACATGCTTACAATATTGTCGACAAACCTCGAAGTTATTGTTTCTTCTCTCTGAACTTTAATTCCTACTCCAAATTTTTCTTTGGTCTCGTTTACTGCTTGTGCAATGTACAGATTGAATAACATCTGGGATAGGCTACAACCCTGTCTCACTCCCTTCTCACCACTGCTTCCATTTCATGTTCGTCGACTCTTATTACTGCCATCTGGTTTCTGTAGAGATGTAAGTAGCCTTTCGTCCCCTATTGTTACCCTGCTACCTTCAGAATTTCAAAGAGAGTATGTCAGTGAACACTGTCAAAAGCTTTCGCTATGTCTACAATAGCTACAAACATAGGTTCGCTTTCCTTAACATATCTTCTAACGCAAGTCATTAAGTCAGTATTGCCTCGCGTGTTTCTACATTTCTCCGTAATCCAAATAGATTTTCCTTGAGGTCGGTTTTTAACAGGTTTTCCATTCTTCTCTAAAGAATTCCTATTAATATTTTGCAACCATGACTTGTTAAACTCATAGTTCGGTAATTTTAATATCTGTCAGCAACTACTTTCTTTGGAAGTGGAATTATTGTAGTCCTCTTGAAGTCTGAGGGTATTTCGCCTGTCTCATACATCTTGCTCACCAGGTGGAAGTGTTCTGTTAACGGCTGGCTCTCCCAAGGCCGTCAGCAGTTCTGGCGGAATGTCGTGCGCTCCCGTGGCCTTGTTTCGACTTAGATCTTTCAGAGCTCTGTCAAATTATTGTCACCGTATGGTGTCCTCAATGCCATCTCCATCTCCATCTATGTCCACCTCCGTTTATATAATATTACCTTAAAGTTTATGCCCCTTGTACAGACCCTCTATATAATCCTTACACCTTTCAGCTTGCCTTACTTTGCTTAGGACTGGTTTCGCATCTGAGCTCTTGACATTCATACACCTGCTTCTCTTTTCCCCAAAGGCGTCTTTAATTTTCGTGTAGACCTTATCTATCTTTCCTCTAATGAAATATGTATCTAAATCGTTGCATTTGTCGTCTAGCAATTCCTGCTTAGCTATTTTGCATTTGCTGGCAGTCTGATTTTTTAAACGTTTGTATTCCTTTCGTCTGATTCATTTGCTGCATTTCTTTTCATCGGTTAAATCCAGTGCCTTCTGTGTTATTCAAGATTTCTACGGGGTCTTGTATTTTTACTTATTTGATCCCCTGCTGCATTCACTATTTCATCTCTTAAGGCTACGCATTCATCTTCAATTGTATTTCTTTCCCCTGTTCCAGCTAACAGTTGCCTAATGCTCCCTCTGAATCTCTCAGGATCCTTCGGTTCTTTCAGATTATACAGTTCCCATCTCCTTAATTTCCTAACTTTTTTCCAATTTCTTCAGTTTTAATCTACAGCTGGTAATCAATAAATTATTGTCAAGGTCCATATCTGCCCCTGGGAATGTTTTACAATTTAAAACCTGGTTCCAAGATCTCTGCTTTATAATTATGCAATAAATCTGAAACATCCCGGTATCTCCAAGTATCTTTCACGTATACAACCTGATTGAAATAATCTCTATTTTGCAGGTCACAGACTTCAAATGTACATCTGTACTCCGCAAACCACCTTACGGCGTGTGGCGGATGGTGCTCTTGGAATCACTGTCCCTTTCTCCTATTCCTGTTCCAGTCCTCAATGGTCCATGGTAAGAACGACTGCTGGTAAGCCTCAGTGTGGACTCGAATCTCTTTACCTTTATCTTCGTGATCTTCTGCAAGATACACGCAGAAGGAAGCAAAACACTGGTGCTCTCTCGGCACTTTAACAGAAAACCGCATCACGGCACAAAAAGTGTACCACTGCAGTTAGCTGAGCATCTCCGTGATGCTTTAGTGCTTACTAAATGAACCTGTAACGAAATGCACTGCTGTTCTTCGAATCTTCTGTATTTATTTTGTCAGTCCTTTCTGGTCTGGACTCCAAACTGAGGAGCAATATTCAGGTGCCGTTATAACCAGGTTTTTGTAAGCTACCTCCAACCGAAGGGAAAGCAACTCTGTCTGACAAAAAGAATTTTGACAGCCTATGTAATGAGCAACTGACTACTAAATATCTGGAGAGGCTGGCCCGCCAGTATAAAATGTAACTAATTAACAACTATATTTAAGCAGAACTGACTGAAATCGATCATTTAAGCAAAGACCAGGCAGTCCTCATGTAAGGACATACCGCTTCAAAATGGTTAAAATGGCTCTGAGCACTTGTGGCCTTAAAACCTGAGGTCATCAGTCCCCTAGTCCTTAGAACTACTTAAACCTAACTAACCTAAGGACATCACACACATCCATGACCGAGGCAGGATTCGAACCTGGGACCGTAGCAGCAGTGCGGTTCCGGACTGAAGCGCCTAGAACCGCGCGGCCACACCGGCCGGTTGGCATAACGAAACCGTCCATCATTGCAGAGGGCTGTCGTAAGAAAACCACTTGAAATCAGCAGACGGAATCACGCTTGAGTTCGAGTGTACTACCAGCAGTCCAGGTAGTGCAAATACTATGCGCTGGGAATCAAAAATTGGGACACAACCGTGGAGCAGCTCTCACAAGCCGCACATTTCTGCAGTTAACGCTAAGCGACGCTTGAGTTGGTGCACAGGACGAGGCCGCTGGACAATGGATGCCTGGAAACGAGTGATTTAGAGTGATGAAGCACGTTTTTCCCAATGGCAGTCTGGTGGAATGGTTTAAGTGTGGCGAATGCCCGGAGACTGTTATCTACCATCACGTGCAATGCCAACAGTCAATTACGGTGGAGCTGTTGTTATGGTATTGGGATGTTTTTCGTAGTTAGGGTGTTGTCCCCTTATCGTGCTTAAAACGCTAAATGCAAAACGGTATGAACACATTGAAAGGGTACAGTACCGCCCGACATTGAAAATAGGTACAACATACTTCATTAATCTTGTCAGAACAACATATTTTTGGTAAAAATAACTCAATTTCAATTAATACAGCGAAGCCGGATACCAGTGTGGGAAAGAATGACAATTTATTTATTTAATTGATCACATGTGCACTCCCACAAAATAAATCCCTACATCCAGTTTGGTGAGATCTGTGAAATGAATGAATGTATGGTCGTCTGCTAACCCCAGATAGTGAATGTGAATATACGATCATCTTTGAGACGATCCTTTGGTGGAACCAAAGAGATGAAATTTACCGGAGCTTTGATCGCCTGAAATGTGGCTGACCAATACGGTAGCAAGGTGCTCCCCCACTTCGGCAGAGGTGCGAGAGGACCTGACGAACGGCCATGTTTCAGCACTCTGCCGCCAGATCTAGAGTTGGTAAGACCTGTCTTAGGTGTGCTCCTTAAAGACAAAAGAGTGGAGACATGGTATGCATGTGAAGTACTTAAGAGTAGTTCAGAATAATAATTTCTCTATTTCAGGAACTTTTGTGGGGAGAATTAAATGTTAACCAGGTAATATTAAGGGGATCGTAGTAATCTTCGGAAGTGACTAACGGTCACAATGAAACCACGTGTAACAATAAGTTGAAATACTTCCGAGTGCTTAAGTTAAGCTGAATTACTAGCGTGTGTACTGTAAGTTGGAAATATTTAAGAAATGGCGTGTGCAGGACTTGAAATTAGAGACGAGTACTTCCGCGTAGTGAGTACTGTGTGAGTCACAATCTGTGTATGAGACAAAGGATAAAGAGAAGTACTCGTCCGTGATATCAGTTGAGGACTCGCGTGTCTGATGAATATGTTCTTAATATTACTTTGCGTGTTATGTTTCCGTGTGACGCTTGATTCAAACTATAATACTCTGAGAGAGAAGCAAGGTGAGACAGCCGTCTATCCAGCAACGCTACTTGGCTTGCATTGCACAGGAAGACGTGCATATATCCTCCAGAGTTCGTAGTAGGAAAGAAAAGCTACGAAGTGGGGCAATGTCGTGTGAAACTGGGATGAATACTAATTGAAGCGGGAAAGCTGAAAGTGATAATGTTGTGACTATTCCTTGTGTTGTATTCCATGCTGCAGTGTGGTGTATGCCATGTAATTTAGGTATGTGTGGTTTGCATGGGAGAGTGGCAAGGTAGTTTTAGAGGTAGTGGGTTATGCATGTTCCTTTTGTACCGCTCGGTCGGGAGGAAAGTTTCGTGATGATGGTTGTGAGAGTCGAAGTGTGAGATATAACAAAAGATCCACCATCATATCCAGAAAGTACACTGTAGCGTTAAATAATTACGAGACCTTAAGATAGAGAATCACCAGTGTAAAGCCATGCCCACTGGTCGGAATTTCTCATGTGTTATTGTTGTAGGTTATAGAATTTGTGTGTTTAGGTTATAGAATTTATCGGAATAAATAAGGCAGTGAAAAGAAAAAGATTGGTGGCCTTTTCCTTCGAATTGTATATTGTCATGATATCCAGAATTTATAATGTCTGCGCCATTCATATTCAGTGCGATGGCCACGTGTTGATCAAAGCCGTTGAGTAAGAAAGAAAATGTGGTATTGCCAGTGCGTAGTGAACAATCAGAGTTGTGTAAATTTTTAATAGTCAGATGTGAGTTATCCGTTTCCGTTGGTTAATATTCAAAGAGGAGAATAATCTGAAACTTAATTGTGAGTATCAGAGCTCATGTTGCTTGATAAATAAAAAATGAATCCACTCGCTTGGCAGACCACTCATCTTGCAGGCCTGACTGCTTGATGCCACAGTATGAGCAAGGCATGTGGGTGCTCTCAACGTTTTACAGCGTTGTGTACTGCGCACAGTAGCGGGACAGGTCGGAGACTGATTGTATCAGCATGACAATTCTACCTGCTAAATAGCAACGTCTGTGAAGAAAGGATCAACGTTCCTGAAACGGACCAGCCTACGCGGAGTTCCGACCTGAGCCCACTGGAACAGCATTGGGATGAGCTGGAACGCCGACTTCGCTCCAGACCACAGCATCCAACCTCTGGTTTTGGCTCTTGAACAAGAATGGGCATCCATTCGTCCACAGACATTCAGACAACACAGCAGAGTTCAAGCTTTCGTAAAGGCGAGCGATGGACACTCTCCACATTTATGTCCTGTAACAGGTGTCGGGATGCTCTTGATCAAATACGAAGGTCACTCCAAAAGAAATGTATTTTTTTTAATCCATCTTTTATTCTACATGTTTGAAAGTTTTACGGTGTGTAGATATATCCTATAGGAACAATAATTCGTTTCTCCGCATAATTTCCATCCTCTCAACTGCCTTAGCCATCCTGGAACCAGCGCCTGTATACCCGCACGGTAAAATTCTGGACCAACCTGTTGGAGCCACTGTTTGGCAGCGTGCACAAGGGAGACATTATCTTCAAACTTTGTTCCACAAAGAGAGTCTTTCAACTTTCCAAAGAGGATGATACACACATGGTGCCAGATCAGGATTGTAAGGCGGGTGTTTCAGTGTTGTCCATCCGAGTTTTGTGATCAGTTCCACGCTTTTTTGTATGATATGTGGCCGTGCATTCTCGTGCAACAGCAAAACATCCTGCTTTTGCCGAAGTGGTCGAACACGACTCAGTCGAGCTTGAAGTTTCTTCAGTGTCGTCACATATGCATCAGAATTTATGGTGGCTCTACTTGGCATGATGTCCACAAGCAAGAGTCCTTCGGAATCGAAAAACACCGCAGCCATAACTTTTCCAGCAGAAGAAGTGGTTTTGATTTTTTTGCTTGGGGGAATTTGCATTATGCCACTCCATTGATTGCCTCTTCGTCTCTGGTGAAAAATGATGGAGCCATGTTGAATCACCTGTCACAATTATTTGAAGAATTTCTTCTCCACCGTCCTCGTACTGTTCCAAAAGTTCGCTACATACCGTTTTTCTTGTTTCTTTATTAGCCACTGTCAACATCGCAGGAACCCACCTGGCAAAAACCTTTTTTAACGCCAACAGTTTCAGTATTCTGCAGACACTTCCTTCCCCTATCCCAACGTAGCGTGACAATTCGTTCACTGTGATGCGTCTGTCAGCAGTCACCAATTCAATCACTCTTTGCATATTGTATGGAGTGTGTGCAGTACGAGGCCTGCCGCTGCGAGGAGAATCCTCAATACTGCAGTGCCCACTTTCATCACGTTACCTGCTAGCCCACCCACTAACTGTACTGTGATCGACAGCATCATCTCAACACACCTATTTCAACCTCTTGTGGATATTTCCCACTGTCTCGTTTTCACAGCACAGGAATTCTATGACAGCACGTTGCTTCTGACGAACGCCAAGTGTAGCAGCCATCTTGAAGACATGCTGTGACGGCGCCACTCACGGGAACAGGTTGAAATAAGGTTGAAAACAAGCGAGAAGGATGTATCTACACACTGCAAAACTTTCATACATGCAGAATGGAAAACTGTATTTTTACAAAAAAAGTGTGCACTTCTTTTGGAGGACCCTCGTAGTATAAGTACTAGTCGCGGTAGCGCTTCTCATAGTTACGGGACACAGCCAGCAAGAACGCACAGCCACACCACTTCCCCTCCTCACAGGCGCGGGCATCATCTCCTCATCTGCCGTAGCCGCAAGACGCAGAATTCCGTGCGGGAGGACACACCTTCGCCGAGAGTCCCGGGCGTGCATAATTTAACGTTATTACCGTGCGCGCAGACAATGCGGGCCCCGAGGTTGCCACGCCCCCGCCGCCGCCGCCGCCGCCGCCGCCGCCGCATTGTGTTGTTGTCGGCGGCCGCGGAAAAAACAACAAAGTAACCGGCCCCACCCCCGCTGCACGCGGCGGCTGGCAGTGTGGCGCGCCGCCCAGCTAAATTGGATTGCGGCCCCACGCTGATAACGCCAACTAGAGGAGGTGCAGTCACCCGCTCTTCAAACACGCCGACGTGGACAGTGCTGAAGAGGCTTCGCGTTCTTGCTTCAGTTTGCTGATATGAATTACTTGTCCACGTGGACATTCACTTGTCGTAGTTTACAAGAGATTCCTGTTTATTATTCCTCAATATTCATATGCATTTACACTGCGCAAGACACTTTACGGTGTGTGGCGGAGGTTACCTCTGTTACAGCTGTCTTTTTGCTCGTTCCCTGTTCCATTCACGAATGATACGCTAGACAAACTACTGTTGATAAGCCTTCGTACTTCTCTGATATTGTCGTCTTTCTTATTCCGTGAGACACGTGCGAGAGGAAGTAACATTTTTCTCAGCTCTTCTCGGAACATTGTTTCCCGGCATTTCAACAGTGAAGCTCAACGTTGAGGAACAATGCCTCTCTTCTAGCGCCTGCACTGGCGTTTGTAGGACATCTGCGCAGCGCTCTCCCGCCGACTAAATGGCACCTTGACGAAGGACATCGCTTTTCATTGCATCTTCTCAAGCCCTTTTATTAATACAACCTGCTAAGGATCCAAGACAGATGAGCAGTACTGAAGATTCGATCGTAAGAACATTTTGTAAGGTGTTTCTTTCCTGAATGAGCTACATTTCCTTAAGATTCTTCTTGGCATCTGTTTTCCCTATGAAAATTTGTACATATGATTCTTCTGTTTCATACATCTGACGTTCGCAGCAGTGCCTGCTCCGTCAGACGTGCCGGGATGTTGTCTCCGGGTGATTACTCCTGTTTAACAATACGTACGGTTTGCAGTGGTTTACCACCAGTACTGTAATCGAAATGCAGTGGATCCCTTCGCCTGTTTGTGGGCAGTTCCTCACGTTTATTCACGTTCGTGGTGAGCCGCTAATTGATGAAGCACTCCCTGACCCTTGTGCAGGACTCCCTGCATCTCGCTGCGGCCTTCCCAAGCGTTGCAGCCTCCCCGCAGGCAGCAGCATCATCCACGAACAACACTCCCCTATATCTTTCGGTTCTTTTCCATTAAGAACGACGTTTTGAGTTCTGTCTGCGTGGACGCTCTGAATTACATCACAAATCTGGTTCGATAAGCGGTAAACTCGTATTATGTTCACTGAAAGAGAGTGTAACTGCACTGGATGCCTTCAGGAACACGGCATCAAACCGGCTGCCTTTGGCTATGACGCTCTGCATCTATTGGAAGAACGGAAAAGATCTGAGTTTCGCGAAATTTCTATTGACGGAATCCATGTTAAATTTTTATAGAGAAGATTTTCTTTTCCAAAAACGTTGTAATACATGAGCATGAAACATGTTCCATAGTTGTACAACAGAATTACACCAGCAGACTCGCTAGGTGCCCTTCGTTATTACACTGGTAGTTTTATGGATGAAGAATGGAAGAAAGTGTGCAACTTGGCGTGCTGATGTCAAAGAGATCATTACAAACAGATCATCAGTTATTTATATTACGGCGTGTTGGGAATCAGTTGTAGCTTGATGAATGATACATCCTAAGATTAACCTGATTTGATTTAGGATGAATATATACTTCCATTAGAGATACTTGGTGATCATTACAACAAAGCTCATAATGGAACAGGCCCTATTATCTGACCCATTCAATTAATTTAATTTTTCCATACTCACTCCAGTTTTCTTCTTCCCAATATTTTGTAGACAAGAGTTTACATTGATAGACGGTGGTCAAATGGTTCATATGGCTCTGAGCACTATGGGACTTAACTTGTAAGGTCATCAGTCCCCTAGAACTTAGAACTACTTAAACCTAACTAACCTAAGGACATCACACACATCCATGCCCCACGCAGGATATCAAACTGCGACCGTAGCAGTCGCGCGGTTTCAGACTGTAGCCCCGAGAACCGCTCGGCCACCACGGCTTGCAACGATGGCCAAAATAAGCTCTTATACACAAATAGCAGGAGGTATGAGGAAGCGTTAACACAACTGAGAAATATCTTTGTGCCACTACATAGCGCCTCTGCTTGAAAGAAGAAGTACTCCCATTTATTCCTCTTGCACATGTGCACGTCGACTTGGAACTACCGTCGACATGTGAGTGACGTCGAACCTGTGTTGCATCAGCTGACAAGAAGAAGTTGTTGCCCGCGATGCTTGCACAGTGCACCAATTACCACACTGAGCTGTGATACACTTTCTAAAGCTCTCAGGGGGTCAGCATCTGTTTGCTGAGTACTGACCTGGCGACCCCGCGGTTCCTGAGCTGGGGACTGGTAAGCGCCGCCAGCGCTCTGCCACCATAATCTCTGGTCATGCTTCAGCGACCACCGTGCGGCGCGGCGGTGGAACGTCGTGTGTCTCAGGAAGTGGGGTCTCGTCCCAACTGAACTGGATCGTGAGGATGGAATAAACCTCTATTTAAAAAAAAAAATATCTGTCTCAAGGTGTGATCCTCGCTGATGAGATGTACGGCTGTTGAGGTGGAACTTTTGTTAGCGGGCAACCTCTGGGGAACCTGCCGCACCTCAGTTGTGTAAGGCTTACTCAGGCCCGCGGAGCTCTGTCTGAGTGGACCCTTAACTTCCCTAGCTGCTCGTGGGACCGAAATGGATCCTCCGAAGTCTTCCTTTCCTCCTCCTAGGGAAAAGGGTGGTCCACGGGAAAGGTCTAACACCAAGTCTATCAAGAGGACCTTTGTAGTCAGTCCCCCTGACTCCGGCGCTTCTTTGACAAATCCAGTCTCTAGTAACAGAATGCATACGCGTCTTCAGTATGTGTTTCTCTTAGTGAAACGCAAGAAGGGTACTTTTGAGAAGATTTCGCCCTTCTATATAGAAAAGGGTTTGGAGGGAATCTGTGGCTCCTTGAAATCGGCGAAGTGCTTGCGCAAAGGGACCTTGCTAGTGGAAACTTCCAATTCCCAGCAAGCAGCTAACCTCCAAACTGCTAAATGCCTTGGGGAATATGCAATAGACACTGCACTGCACAGCATCTTGAATTATAGCAAAGGTGTTGTGACGTGCCGGGATCTAGTCGACTTTTCCAAGGAGAAATTGCAAATGTGAGTGGACTCCGGAAGGTATAGATGATGGTCAACGTATCATGAAGAGGGTTGATGGCAATCTTATCAGATCCGACTCCTTTATCCTGACCTTCAGTAGCATGAAACTTTCTGAGCATGTTAAGGCTCACTTCCTTCGCCTTAGTGCGAGGCCTTATTTCCTGATCCCAATGAGCTGTTGTAAATTCCAGCGTTTTGGGCATACTACCTTAGGCTGTAAAGGCGAAGCGACTTGTGGCAATTGCGGTAAGGTTGCTCATGAACGAGTTGGTTGCTCGTCTCCAGCCAAGTTTATCAATTGCTCTGGAGACCACCCTGCTTGGAGTAGGGACTGCCGAATCTTTTTAGAGGAACGCAAATTACAGGAAATAAAAACAACCAAGTGTATCCCCTATGGTGAGGCCAAAAACATCTACAAGTCCATGCAGCGACATCTTTGCTACATCTTTTACGTCAATGGTTCAGAAGCCTACTCCAAAAGCGGATGCCTCTACACAGACGGAGGTGGCGAGTGCTGGCACTAACACGTGCATATGTCAGTGCACTTGCAAGGCAGCCACTGTTTCAGAGCCTGTAGCCCATACTTGAACGGCCGACAAAGGTATCGTGGCCAACTTGGGCCAGCCCCTGGCGCTTCCAACAGCTGAGGCTGTTCAGAAGCCCAGCGCGGCCGATACCACTCCCACGTCGGCTCCGCCAAAACCCACCAAACCGCAAAAAGCTCAGCAACAGCAGCAACAGCAGGTAAAGGCACATGGTAAACCGTCTGATCATGTCGATGTCATGTTACCTGATGCTTCATATGGATCTTCCCCAGAGCTGATGGAGTATGACGTATGTGTGGGATAATCATCTCGCTCCACGACTGCCCCTTCACCTGCTGCAGTCTCCCAACCCCATCGAAGAGACAGAATGAAGGTTCTACCCCCATACTTCAGTGGAACTAGCAGGGGTTCAGGACGCATGTGGAGGAACTTGTATCTCAGGCTAGACCTCTGTGTCTGTGTCTCCAGGAGACTTATTTGCCTCCATCGTACGCCCCTGCCCTACGAGGCTACGCCTTCCGCAAAAAGGACGCCCTGCGTGGGGAGAGAGCTAGAGGAGGTGTAGGTATTTTCGTCAAGACAGACTACCACTCCTCGCCTCTCTCACTTACAACGGTTTTAAAAGCCGTTGTTGTGTCGGTGCACGTGGGTCTTCTACACAGCGACTGGGTCGCTCTCTGCCACTGAACTCTCGCTTTGCCCTCAAGCTCTTGCCCACAGTGTTCAATGGAAAGCGGTCGATGACTTGCTCGCAAGTGATCACTTCCGGATCTGGATTCACCTGGCAGATGGCGCGGGCCCTGAGAAGAAACCGCCGCGATGGGTGGTCAGTAGAGCCGACTGGGCACTTTATAGCCAGTTGGCCCAGTTGGAACACTGCGCGAATGTCGAGATCATATTACCAAAATGGTCCACCACGCCGTGCAGTATGCAACTGATTTTTGTAATTGTTTCGTTTATGTAAGATTTTTGGATGTTTAAGGTGTACAACAAGTTGCGTGTGATGTTCAGTGTGTGAGAGACCATGCATAAACTGTAAGTACAAATTCTTCAAAATTTCGCCACTAACTTCACCAAAAGAATCGATAACCATGTAAATTGCAGTATAAGACAAGAAAATGAAGCAGACTCTTTCACATTGACAACATCAATAGAAATGGCATAATACACACAAAAAACGCACTTGAAAATGAGAATCGTTTCCCGAAAAGCGTCGTACGAAAAGTAAATAAAGAAAATCGTGACTGGTAGCAGAAGAATTATTTATAAACAAACCAATTCATCCCTGGTGCAATCCTCATTTTAAAGCCCAATTCTTTTATGTTAATAAAGATGAACAAGAAATCTTGTCTACCTGTATAACAAACAGAATTCAGTATCACGGCAGATTTATTTCCAAAAGACAAGAATGGCATGGAACATAGCTGAATATTACACATGTTTATGCTCATGTTTCATAAAATGAATTACTCCGATCTGTAGTTGAACGGAGACTGGCAAATTGACTCTAATTTTGACTTTAATAACGAATAACGCGATCTGACTGTAACTATGACAATCTAAAGTGAGTGTAAAGTGTTGACTGGAGCAAACTACCATAATGTGCCTAAATCGGACAGCGACTGCTGATGCTCTAGCCATGTGGTGGAATTAGTGAAATTCGCTCTAAAGAACCCTGGTCCTGGTGCTGTGAAATGCCCGCCATACGCGTGTAGGAATCTCTAACGCGGTGGCCCGAGCATCGCTGCATTGGAATAAACGGTAGACCTCTATCTCCTCCTCTTGTTCGGATTCGCCTCCATGCCCAGACCCCACCGCTCGATCTCAAACCCAGTTCCCTCCTCCACGACACAACACCGAATCGCACTTCTCTGCTCCACAGTACTCAGACAAATCCTCTGCTTCCTCACACTTTCTACTGGTGCACAAAACACTCCACATGCAGTATGCACCAAAAAGCTAAAAAATATCAATAGAAAATGGGAGCGCTCTCCTGCGCCAATCACATATCACCTCTTACACCGTACAGCCTCCCTCTATAAAGTAGGAAAAAACTTTTCCTCCTCTCATGTGCGTGTCGAGGCGAAAAACACGTGTTTACTGGTACATTTTCTGACGTCACAATCGATGCGGATTCAACATACACTACTGGCCATTAAAACTGCTACACCACGATGATGACGTGCTACAGATGCGAAATTTAACCGACAGGAAAAAGATGCTGTGATATAAAAATGATTGGCTCTTCAGAGCATTCACACAAGGTTGGCGCCGGTGGCGACACCTACAACGTGCTGACATGACGAAAGTTTCCAACCGATTTCTCATTCACAAACAGCAGTTGACCGGCGTTGCCGGGTGAAACGTTGTTATGATGCCTCGCGCAAGGAGGAGAAATGCGTGCCATCACGTTTCCGACTTTGATAAAGGTCGGATTGTAGCCTATCGCGATTGCGGTTTATCGTATCGCGACGTTGCTGCTCGTCGAGATCCAATGACTGTTAGCAGGATATGGAATCGGTGTGTTCAGGAGGGTAATACGGAACGCCGTGCTGGACCCCAACGGCCTCGTATCACTAGCAGTCGAGATGACAGGCATCTTATCCGCATGGCTGTAACGGATCGTGCAGCCACGTCTCGATCCCTGAGTCAACAGATGGGTACGTTTGCAAGATAACAACTATCTGCACGAACAGTTCGACGATGTTTGCCGCAGCATGGACTATCAGCTCGGAGACCATGGTTGTGGTTACCTTTGACGCTGCATCACAGACAGGAGCGCCTGCGATGGTGTACTCAACGACGAACTTGGGTGCACGAATGGGAAAACTTCATTTTTTCGGATGAATCCAGGTTCTGCTTACAGCATCATGATGGTCGCATCCGTGTTTGGAGACATTGCTGTGAACGCACATTGGAAGCGTGAATTCGTCATCGCCATACTGGCGTATCACCGGCGTGATGGTATGGGGTGCCACTTTGGACAGTGGACGTTACATTTCAGATGTGTTACGACCCGTGGCTCTACCCTCCATTCGATCCCTGCGAAACCCTACATTTCAGCAGGATAATGAACGACCGCATGTTGCAGGTCCTGTACGGGCCTTTCTGGATACAGAAAATGTTCGACTGCTGCCCTGGCCAACACATTCTCCAGGTCTCTCACCAATTGAAAACGTCTGGTCAATGGTGGCCGAGCAACTGGCTCGTCACAATACGCCAGTCACTACTCTTGATGAACTGTGGTGTCGCTTTGAAGCTGCATGGGCAGCTGTACCTGTACACGCCATCAAAGCTGTGTTTGACTCAATGCCCAGGCGTATCAAGGCCGTTATTATTGCCAGAGGTGGTTGTTCTGGGTACTGATTTCTCAGTATCTATGCATCCAAATTGCGTGAAAATGAATCACATGTCAGTTCTAGTATAATATATTTGTCCAATGAATACCCGTTTATCATCTGCAATTCTTCTTGGTGTAGCAATTTTAATGGCCAGTAGTGTAGTTATGTTGCGTCCACGGTATAGAGGGAATCTTGTGTGCCTACGAAGCCTCGAAAAAACACAAATGCTCTCCCGACGACACAGCGTTAGATATCCGGTATTGACGCCTCAATTTGGACCTCTTCAGCGAAATTTTTCCACATGTCTAGCTGACACCAATCGCACAAGAAGGTCTCAGGAAACAAACTGAGGGCCCTGCGTATAAGGATAGTTGGCAGTGACTCAGTCCGCCACAAGTCGGCGACGACAGCCGTAAAAGTTCCGCCTCTGGCCTCCGGGACGACGCGCTGTGGCCTGCTCCGGGCTTCCTACTTCCCGTGTGACATGCTGCGTCCTCTACCTCCCCTCCCCCGTGCGAAAGCTACAGCCGGAGTCCTCTTGGCTGTGTCGATACCTGCTATTCCAAGCTGCCGTGTTCTCCAAACAGACACAAATAAACCAGCCTTGCTACAGCTCCACCACCTCTAATAACGTCATGCACCTAGCTACCACTGAATTTACTATTACAACTACTGTCAACCCTTTTAAATAGTCTCAGTGACCATAGACGCTTCCTAACCTAATGAAAGTACCCTAATTGTAGTGTCTGCTCAACTGAATAAAGAAAGTGGAAGAAATGAGTACTTGCTGCCTTTCAGCTTATAGACTCGGAGTCTTCAGTTTTTAAATGTAAATTTTTCATTTTGCCACTCAATCTGTCACACTCTGGCCATTCTTTGTCAATAAAAGACATATTTAAGACTGCATTCCACAACTTCACCAACGAATCACTCTTGAAATGCTCCATTTTGATATTACGTGTCATATCGCATTCATGTGCGTCTATCTTCGTACGTAAACTGTTGTGGAATGCAAAGTTGGATACGTCTTTTATGGCCTCAGAATGATCAGAATTTGACCAAAATCGACTGTCAAGGTACCAATAAGTGCAGCATGATGTATTTTCTAATCTATCTCAATGATTTTCAACACTGTCTACCGTAAAATGAGCTAATTAGAAACAGTTTTCAGCTTTAAAAGCAAAAGTTGATAATTTTAAAAATAAATATGAATATCAAAATTATACGGGGCTATGGATCTTTAAACATATAATTATATTTGGGACCTAGCTGATGCTTTTAATACACAAAATAAAACTTGGTGCTTCCATTCACTCCACATGGAGGGGTGAGTAGCAACAGCAGTGTCACTCTTACATTTTTTCTATTTTTTTGTTCTTTGGGACCAACAGAGATATGCTAAAACCTTATTTGAATCTAGGAACATGACCAACAAAATTTATTGGATTCAAAACAAGTTTTAATCAATACGATAACTAAAAATATTACGTGAATTGTGATTTATTACCCTTTTTTCTAAATATCTCTATTTTAGTGTTACATTAAGCTGATGAGCTTGGTTTGTTTGTTAGGTCAGTTGCGTCATGTTTAAAAATGATATATTTGAATCTAGAAATTGTACTCTTGCCTATCTCCTTGACTAAAATCAGACTCCACATCTGCTAAAATAAAAAAGTTTAATCATTACGAATCCTTCTTGGTGTCACGATTTTTTTCCGTCGCTGTATCTGTAAACATATTGTATGAAGTTTGTAAGTCGTTAATCTTTTTACTGTGCGCTTCACGTCATTGGAAAACTTCAGCAGGTGTATATTTCATTACAGTGAGATTACTGATCCTATTTTGCATTGAAGCCAATGGGTGGCATTTCAGGAGTATCTTGCGAGATACAAATTCTGCGGGAAAATTGACTGCATCATCAGTGCCTGATTCACCTCTGTTTCAAACCATACAGCTCCAGACAGCGCTTTTGTACATGACCCAATCTGCCCTTAACGTATCATGTCAAGGTCAAAATAATAGTACTATCTTTTAAGCAAGAAAGTGCTTGAGTTTAAGACAAAACTTGGACAGATGTAGACCGATAACTGCGTGATGTTTTCTTGTTTGAATGATTTCGAGGAGCACAATAAGTTGGATGTAGATAAAAGTGTTAGAACTGGTGTAGTACATTTCGAAAACCTTCCCCAACACTTCGAGAATAAATTCCCAGAACCTTCATTTGAGTATGACTGGATACATGATCCGTTCGATACGATAACATCAGACCAATTGTCAGCAGTAAGACAGGAGGAGCTAACAGAACTCTCCAGTCGTCTGGCCTCTGCGACAATACGCTGTGGCCTGCTCCGGGCTTGCCACTTCCCACTTAAGTCGATGTTTCGGGGACTCGGAATAAACATCCCAAGTTAGCAAGAGAGCCCGCGGACGTATTATTACCCTTCACATCAACTTAGTGGCATTCATTAATACGAAACATCGGTCTCGACTGCAGTTGAAAGGGGATCTGTGAGTTGCTGTTTTAAAGAGCCAACTAAGACTGGATCTGCTTTCTTCTTATGAACAAGCACACGCAGCTCGCTAAATATGCAGATATCAAGAAATTTCCGAATTTTGAACTGCGTGCCCTTTTAATCTTGCTTGTTTCTTTTTCGAGTAATCAGTGTGAATATAACAGTTATTAAATTGACATTTAAATGTTGATTAATGTTCTATCGCTATACGTATGTCGTGATCTTTCAAATATTAAAACTTTGTAAATGGGATTACAGATGGAAACAGTTAAATTTTAGCTAACGAATTTGTGAACTAATTTTTAAAAAAATATGTAGTGTAGTGCACGTATGTGCCCAATTTCAGTAACTGCAATCATAGCCGTGGTTGCTTGTAAACTACTCGTATTTTTCATCTTGCATAACCTAGAAATAATACAAGTGTATGATAATTTCAACAACAAAAAACGTTAGATGTGCTCTAATGACAGTGTGTAATTTATTATTATATTATTATTACTATTATTGTTGTAACTGATAGTTGCAATAATTTAACAGAAGTAGATTGGTATTGTGGGCCGTTTTAGTTCCAAGTATGAGAAGTGCTGAGGAAGAAAAACAAAATAGGGGGGGGGGGGGGAGGGAGCGGGGGTAGGTTAAAATAATTTATGTTTCAAAAGTGGGTGACCTAGACAAATGTATGCCCGAAATTTCTTTACTCTATATTAATTATTTTTGGTGTTTCGATTTTTTCCGTCAGTGTATGTATTAAATATATGCAAATATATATTTTATAGGCGAGAAAAAATTCCTGGCTTTGAATTACTATGAACAGTGTACCATCGAGCTTATGGATTGGTAGCTTACTTGCGATCGTCAGTTGAAAATGTTTATCTATGCTCTGTATCTGAACTCAGTGACATACACGAAGTTGTAGTAAAAATTAGAGAACTATCTAAGTAATCAGTATACACAAACTTTCAACTACCTCTGGGCCTCCACAAATCATGCCGGTATCACAACATCCCTTCCGCCGAGCATCCCGGAGATTTTAACAGTTACCTTACTCAGTGGAAGTGTAATGAAAATTATTAAAATGGTAAAGTCCTTGAAAGTTGGGCAGAAGTCAATAGCCTATGCTTAGTGTCTGATGCAAAGGATAAAGGAACAGTTTGTTACCAGCTTGGAGACGGGGTACATTCCCCATCTAATCCTTGTAACAGCTAATGAGTTCCCTATTAGTATTACAAGACTTTCCCAGACAGCCAACACGTTCAATCTTGATTGAAATTGGGGCACATACCCCTCTCGTATCATCCTCTCCACGACGTAAACGAAACTTTAGAAAAGCAAAGTTGGCTGTATTTTCTAAAAATCTTGACAAATGTCTTCAATTTATTCCTCAAAAACAGATAACTATGAGAGGCTTGTTGGAGCTATGATAAGTGCAGCAAACAACGCAATTCCAAAGTAATATATTCCAAGTTGGAATGAAACTAACGAGAAATAGTGTGACGCATTTCAAAAAAGTTGTGATCCGAAAATAGCGGGTAACCTGCTTATAACCTCGATACAGCCAGACGTACTTGGTGGGCAGAGACTTGAGTAACTTAATTTGCAAACAGCAATCAGAGAAACATGGCCATTACTAAGGACGTTAGGTAGAAACAAAATGAAAATAAAGAGTAATACATACTTCCGATGGTAAGTTACTATCTACATCCAGAGCACCAAGGGATAAAGCTCATACTACTTGTAGGAACATCAGAAGCAAACTTTTGTCGCTTAAAAAGAACGCTAATGAACAACATAAATTCTCAAGGACTTTATCTATATCTGTAATTTCTGTTGCATTTCAAATTAAAAAAGCTGGGAAGGCACCGGCGAGTGATGGAATCCATCCCGAATTTTTCAGCGTTTTGGGAACTATGCAAAACGATGACTGGGGGAATTTTTCGCCAACATTATATCTGGTTCAGACTCACAAAAAGTGAAGCGAAGAAAAATAATAACAACACTCAAATCAGGCAAGTCATCAGACCAGCCAAAGAACTATGGCTCTGTTTACAAGTTCCTACACACACACTTCGCCTATCACCGGAGAGTACCCCACTGTGCCACTACTTGTCTGCTGCACACGCAAACAGAGACGAGGAAGATCGACTGTCTAGAAACCCCCATATGACTACTAATGTCTTGTATCTTCGCAGTCCTTAAGCGAAATGTACTGAAGTCGGCCGGTTCTCTAGATTTCCGCAATAGTTCTTCGCGAAAAGATTTTCTTGTTGCCTCCATGGATTCCTGTTTGAGTTCACGAAGCATATCTGTAATACATGCATGGTGGTCTTCTATACTCCATCTAGTTTATAGTTGAACTACACTTTCCCAAACTTTCTGCCAATGAAATAAAGTCGAATATTCGCCTCCCGTACTACCAACGTCACATGCTCATTCCATTTCATATTGGTTTGCAACGTTACGCCTCCATATTTAATCGATAAAACTTCATCAAGCAGCACCTTGCTAATGCTGTATTTGAACTTTCAAGATTGTTTTTCCTACCAATCCGCATTAACTTACATTTTTCTACATTTAGATCAAGCTGCCATTCAACACACATACAAGAAATTGTGTCTGAAACATCTTGAATGCTCCTGCAGTCACTCAACGCCAAGACCCCCTTGTCATCAGTAAGCAGACATAAATCTTTGCCCACCCTGTACGTCACATTATTTATGTAAAGAGAGAACAAGACCGGACCTGTCACACTTCCATGAGGCACTACTGACTATACCGTTGTCTCTGACAAACACTCGCCGTCGAGATCAATGTAGCGAAACACTTTGAGCCACTCTCACACCTCGAAACGAAATCCGTATCCTGGGACCTCCGTCAACAGTCTGCAGTGGGACACCGTGTCAAACTCTTTTCGGAAACCTAGAAACTTGGAATCTGCTTCTTGGCCTCCATTCATTGTTTGTACACTGTCATGTGAGGAAGGAGCAAACTGAGATTCACACAAGTGGTGTTTTCTAAATACGTGCTCATTAGTGGATAGAAGCTTTTGCGTCTCAAGGAAATTTATTACATTGGAACTTAGAGTGCGTTCAAGAACCACACCAAACCGATGTTAAGGAGTTTGGACTGTAATTATGCGGCTCTATTATTTTAACTTTTTTTTAATATATAGAATCACCTACGCTTCTTTCCAGCCGCTAGGGACTTTGCGCTGGACGATAGATTCGCTATAAATGCAAATTACGTAGGGGCCAGTGTCGCAGAGCACTCTCTGTGGATTCCATATGGATCAGGCGACATATTTGTAGTCAACTCTTTCAGTTGCTTCTGTACGTCACGGATGCCTATGTTCTACACGCGGGAGTATGTCAGACTACGATAAGTTTGTTCGATTCTCCCAGGTGAATGATGTCTTAAAAGTGGATTTCAAAACTTCATTTTATTTATTTATTTATTTGTTGTCTTCTATTACCATCCCAGTTTGGTAGACGTGTGAGCGGAGAGAAGCCTTAGAACTGCGTTTAGGGATTTTACGTCTGACGAGGACTTCCTCGTGATCTGGACATCTTTCGCTGGGGTATGACGGTGGAAGTTGTTGGATGCTTCGGTAGCGAATTTCTACTAACTTTTTGCTGTCGATATTTGCGCATTCTTTGCTGTTCCCTCAGCAATTTCCGAGTTTGACTATTACACCTCCGAGGGTCCTCACCGTCCACAATCCACTTACTCGGCACATACGTCTCCAGAGCGCCATTTACAATCACTTAAAAACTTTTCCCATAATTCCTCAACGTAAATAGCGTAAATACAATCCTAGTTTCCCTGGAGGATTTTTTAACTTTAGTAACCGCCATCTCCATGATGACGTCATGATCACTATCCCTGCCTCAGTACTGACACTGTCGAAAAGGTGAGGCCTGACTCCAGTGCGACGGGTGTCCAGGCGTCTGGAAATCTGAATCGTCACGTTTATGAAGTGCGGTGACATTTCGCTGGTGTCGCTCTTCCGCGACAGCCCCACTTGTTGCCACGTGACTGCTCTTGGCTGAGGAGGCGCACTCTGCAGACGTAGAGTGTCTCTTTGTTGCGTGGTGTGTGTGGTGTGCAACGGTGTGCAGCTGCTGGTAGTGGGCGCCAGAGGTGGCTTCGTGAGACCAGTAGGTCGCCACATTTCGCATGTCGCATGGGATGTTGGGTTCCTGCGCCTGTGAAACAAGGTGGACAATCAATTCTTACACGGATTTCAATGATGAACAGAGCGAGCAGCGAATTGGAATCGTGCATGTTGTTTAACGTTGCTTATCCTTCACACTGGATGTTACTACTGTAGGTTGCTACTGTTCTTATCATATCGTTTAAATGGGGTCTGAGTCGGTACTTAGTTTGTGTGATTTATTGTCGCTCAGGTTCAGGCATCAGGTGCGTGCCGCTAAAATCGTGGATGTCTTTCTGAGAAGACGTCTGAACTGGTCTGTTCTCATTTGACAGTTAATCAAATGGCTTGCCTCGTGAGCGTGTGCCGGTACTTCCTGCTGCAAGGTTGCACAGTCTTGTGCTGAACGATCAGTGTCTTAACCTGTTGGGTTCATGTTTCAACACTGATGTTAGGATTGCTTGTCTGTGGCGGAAAAGTGCTAAAGTATGTGTGTGTGAGCCGAATATCATGGTGTCCATTACAATGGAGAGGCTACCCCTTGGTGGTGGCCGAACGTTGGTTCATGTTTTCAGTGCTGGCTACTGTGAATGGCAGCAGTAGCTGCGCTTACAGTTCTTGACTTCGTTATGCGTGGCCAAATTCAGAGACTTGAGTGTGCTCTGTAGTTCTTAGCAAAGGTTAACTACTAGTGTAAGATCTAAATGGCGAACTGGCTAGCCTCTGACTACTTATTAAAGGAGTGTATATTGCAGATTTTGAGCATAAGGCAAGCCAGGTTCCTATATGCTGAAGTTATTATTACAAAGGCGAGTGCCAAAAACCTATGGCTGCCTAGTACTAAGTTATTCTTATCACGCGCTAGCGAGCATAAGTAGTGCTTTTGGGTTGTGGCTAAGTGTACTAGCGGCACAGATTGGTAAATGGAGCACCTAGAGGCTGGGTGTCGTTTGAGTGGATGCTATTATTGGTCGTGTATGTACCGGGTGATCAAAAAGTCAGTATAAATTTGAAAACTTAATAGACCACGGAATAATGTAGACAGAGAGGTAAAAATTGACACACATGCTTGGAATGACATGGGGTTTTATTAGAACCAAAAAAAAAAAAAAAAAGAACACTCCATATTGCTAGACGCGTGAAAGATCTCTTGCGCACGTCGTTTGGTGACGATCGTGTGCTCAGCCGCGACTTTCGTCATGCTCAGCCTCCCAGGTCCCCAGACCTCACTCCATGCGATTATTGGTTTTGGGGTTACCTGAAGTCGCAAGTGTATCGTGATCGACCGACATCTCTAGGGATGCTGAAAGACAACATCCGACGCCAATGCCTCACAATAACTCCGGACATGCTTTACAGTGCTGTTCACAACATTATTCCTCGACTACAGCTATTGTTGAGGAATGATGGTGGACATATTGAGCATTTCCTGTAAAGAACATCATCTTTGCTTTGTCTTACTGTGTTATGCTAATTATTATTATTCTGATCAGATTAAGCGCCATCTGTCGGACATTTTTTGAACATTTGTATTTTTCTGGTTCTAATAAAACCCAATATCATTCCAAGCAAGTGTGTCAATTTGAACTTCTCTATCTACATTATTCAGTGATTTATTCAGTTTTCAAATTTATACTGACTTTATGATCACCCGATATCTGTCTAGACAAGTATGTATTACGTCATTGTGGTGACGACTTGTGCCTTTGTGCCCGAAACTGATTAACAACACACATAGAAATACACTGAAGTGACGAAAGTCGTGGGACACCTCCTAATACAGCGTCGGACCCTCTTCTGTACGGCGTGGTGCAGCAGCCCGACGAGACCCAACAAGTCGCTGGAAGTCCCCTGCAGAAACATTGAGCCATGCTGCCTCTATAGACGTCCATAATTGCCACGTGTTGCCAGTGCAGTATTTTGTGCACCAACCGACCTCTACATTGCACCCCATAAATGTTCGGTGGGATTCATGTTTGGCGATATGGGTAGCAAATCTTTCGCTCGAACTGTTCAGAGTGTTCTTCAAATCAATCGCGGACAATTGTGGCCCAGTGACGTCGCACATTGTCATCCGTAAAAATTCCATAGTTGTTTGGGAACGTGAACTCTATGAATGGCTGCAAATGGTCTCCAGGTAGCCAAAAATAACCATTTCCAGTCAATGAACGCTCGTAAACACAGCCCACGCTATTATTGAGACACCATCAGCTTGCACAGTGCCTTGTTGGCAACTTGAATCCATGTCTTCGCGGGGTCTGCGCCACATTCGAACCTACCATCAGTCGAGTCATCTAGGGTCCCAGGAAAGGCGCTGCAGGAAATGTCGTCTCGTTAACAAAGCCACTCGCGTCGGTATTCTGCTGCTATAGCCCATTAACGCCAAATTTCACCACACTGTGTTAACGGATACATTCGTAGTACGTCCCACATTGATTTCCGCCTTTCTTTCAGTGTTACTTGTCTGTTAGCACTGACAAACCTAAGCAAACGCCGCTGCTCTCGGTCGTTAAGTGAAGGCTTGCGGACATTGCGTTCTCTGTGGTGAGATGTAAAGTCTGAAATATGGTAGTCTCAGGACACTCTTTACACTGTGGATCTCGGAATACTGAATTCCCTAAAAATTTCCGATATAGAATGTCCTATGCGTCTAGCTCCAACTACCATTCTACGTTCAGAGTGATTCATGTGGAAAGCCTTCCGACATGAGTATGGGCGCGTGACGGGAATTAACAGAGTACAAATAGCAGCTCCACCAATGCACCTTGTGTGCCTTGTGCACGCGATACTGCCGCGACCTGTTGAAACGTCCCGTTAGAAAAATTCTACACGAATGTGCTTAAGCTGACACACAATATTTTTAGCGCAACGCAATCTGACTTCCAAAATTCCCTACGAAAGAATGGCCCTGATTAACATTAACCTATACGTTTCACAAATCACTTACCTCACAAAAATCTTCGTTACTCGAACTACTGCAATACAGCAAGCGCCACTACTGCCAGCTAACTAAAAGATTCAAACTACAGAAGTCACTAACTACTGATAGGCACAGTTAGCAAATGAAAGATTTTAATAGAGAACAAACAATGTATTTACCTTTATAGTCATTATATATATATATATATATATATATATATATATATATATATATATATATATATCAGTTCATGACACCAATTCTTACAAATTTCAAAACTCCGCCATCTCTCTCCCCACGTCCACCACTGCTGGCGGCTCACCTCCAACTGCGCAACGCTACGCGCTGTTAGCATCCAGCTGCCGCTGCCCAACACTACAATGGCGAGTATTACAACAATGCCAACCAGCCACAGACTGCACACGGCACAGCCAGTGATTTTCATACAGAGCGCTACGTGGCGGCGGCGTTACCAATAATAAAACCTAAACAGCCTACTTACACTGTATATGTACACATCGCTGCTGCACGACATTTGTCACCTCTGTGTGATCTGCTCTTAATTAGGGATGATTTTCAAATACCCATGCTTAAGTAAATTAAAGTAATTAAAGTTGTTGGGGATATTATTATATGTTTTGTAGCCATATTGTACCTTTTTAAGTTATTGAAATGTTGTAATTCTTCATGCTTTCCCCGCGATCTGTTGACATCTTTGATATTCGGGAATCCAGCCGGATGTTCACGTCGTTCTCGCACGATATTTCAACAGCGTGCCTCGCTGTCTTCTTCAGGTGCTACCTGAGACTGGTCCTTGGGTCGACCGAGTCCAGTATTTATGCCTGGGAGGAGCTGGGCGTTCCCTAATCGGTCCGCGCCGATTCGAGTGTTCCATGTGTGGGCGGCGCCCGCCAGACGCGGCTACATTGTCCGTCTCTGGTCGCCGGTGTTCCCTCCGCCGTCCGCGGCCGGCCTGGCCGTCTTCTGAAGTCGAGTACGTGATCTGTGGTGTGTCAGATCTGGTCTCTAATGTCCGACACCTTGTCTCGCGGCTGTTCTCTCGGTCTCCACTTCTATTTCTTGTAGAATCCCGGAGTGTCCTGCGTTGAGTTTTCACAAGCTCAAGCGCTGGATCCCAGGCAGTGCTGATTTGGTGTCCTGAGTCACGGTTGATTAGATTGTCTGTGACCTTAATCTCAATGGCTTCTTTAATGACACTGTCCGAAAATCTTTAGGTCTGTGTCACAATCTTGGTGTCATTGTAATCCATTGAATGACCAAGTTCCAGACAATGCTCTGCTATGGCTGATTTACTTGCCTGCCTGAGTCTGGTATGTCTCTGGTGTTCTTTACACCTGATGTCCACAGTTCTGGTGGTCTGGCCAATGTATGACATCCCACACTGGCATGGTATATTGTAAATACCTGGCTTGCGTAGCCCCAGGTCATCTTTTACATTCCCCAGCATAGCCCCAATTTTGGTGGGTGGGCAAAATATGCTCTTGATGTCATATTTCTGGAGAATCCTGCTGATCTTGGCAGAGATAGGTCCGGCATATGGCAGGTATGCCATCTTCTTTGCCTCTTCTGGTTCTTCTTCTGGATCCTTTGGCCGTTTGGCAGGTTGAAGTGCTTTCTGGATATCTCTAGAGGAGTACCCATTCCTGCTGAGCACTGATTGTAAGTTTTCTATTTCTGTGACCAGACTATCAGGATCTGACGGAATTTGTGCTCTGTGGACCAGTGTTTTGAGCACTCCATTCTTCTGTGCCAGATGGTGGCAACTGCTGCCTTGTAGGTATAAGTCAGTGTGTGTAGGTTTGCGGTACCCAAGGACCAGTCTCAGGTAGCACCTGAAGAAGACAGCGAGGCACGCTGTTGAAATATCGTGCGAGAACGACGCGAACATCCGGCTGGATTCCCGAATATCCAAGATATTGAAATGTTGTAAGACTTGCAGCACATTTGAAACTAATAAATATTTCAGAGTCATAAAATTCATATCCAAATATCGCTAACAGTTTATAATTTTGAAGTTGGATAATTGCAATAGTGAGTTACTTTAAGCTGCAGAGAGAATCCTTGCCAAGGAATCTAGATCTGGTAAATCAGTGGTAAATGACTGTAACCTGCCTCCTTCCTTTTATGACAGACGACAAAAAGTTAAATGTTGCTGGCACTGCCAGTTAAGAGCCTGCCACCTATAGAGACCTCTATTTCAGAACACAATTCTGATCCTTGTCGCAAGAATCTAGTACAGTTGAGTTCGTATGGTGGAGTTAGGCCCTCGGTTTCTAGGAAGAGAGGGCGGTAGAATCTCATCGTAATTCTACTGTTTTTACCAATTTCGTCTAAAGAAATTTCCACTCTACTGCGTCCGTCAAATAATCCCAGACCTATATTCCTTCACCATAAATCGCCACAGTTGCTACAAGGTCTCAAATACAGACAGCAAAAAAAGTTTCGCATCACCTCGGTTCCGAGAGCTCCGGAACCTGTACAGAAAATTGGAGTAGAGATCAACGTAAACTTTATTTCCGCCCTTTTTATTGGTCATGAAAACCACTCATTGCATGTTGTACCACCATACAGCGAGACCTTCCGAGGT
Organism: Schistocerca gregaria; assembly: GCF_023897955.1. Taxonomy (NCBI): domain Eukaryota; kingdom Metazoa; phylum Arthropoda; class Insecta; order Orthoptera; family Acrididae; genus Schistocerca; species Schistocerca gregaria. Next base: position 672,769,670 of record NC_064924.1, on the reverse strand, counting down.
GTTGACCCAGACTGCTGTACACACCGGTACCTCTAATACTCAGTAGTACGTCCTCTTGCATTGATGCATGCCTGTATTCGTCGTGGCATACTATCCACAAGTTCATCAAGGCACTGTTGGTCGACATTGATCCGCTCCTCAACGGCGATTCGGCGTAGGTGACTCAGGGTGGTTGGTGAGTCACGTCGTCCATAAACAGCCCTTTTCGATCTATCCCAAGCATCCTCGATAGGGTTCATGTCTGGAGAACATACTGGCCACTGTACTCAAGCGATGACGTTAGCCTGAAGGAAGATGTGCACGACGGGGGCGCGAACTGTCGTCCATGAAGACGAATGCCTCGCCAGTTGCACTATCGATTGGAGGATGCCATTCACGTACCGCACAGCCGTTGTGGCATCTTCCATGACCACCAGAGCCGTACGTCGGCCCCACATAATGGCTTACCGCAGGGCTCAATCTTCGATCCTCTCTTATTTAATTTATATATTGTATTCGTCCAACGCAGCCGAGAAAATTTGGCTCTGCGGATTATTGGCAACTGCTACCCAATACGCGACATTCGAAAGATCTGAAGAAACTATAAATTTTTATTTACACTTCCGTTGTACTTTGGTGACACCTTTGCCAGGACGCTTTCTTTTAAGTAGCATATGCCTAGCGCAGAAGCAGAAATAATTCTTCATAATCTCTGTGGTACTAGTTGGGGCTCTTCGAGTACCGGCACTCGAACTGGTGTATTCCACAGTTGAGTGCTGGGCGCCTGTCCGGCTTAATAGTCCAAATGTGAAACGATGGATGTGCTACTTAGGGAATCCATGCACATCGTTACTTGGTCAATACTCCCACACATTGGTTACCTATCTTCAAATCACCCGTCCTTATATCAGATGAAAGAGTGTGTTAGCACGTCCCTGTCGGAAAATAAATGTTAGTCCTGACCTTCCAATACTGAATGATGTATTCTGTGTAGACCGAAAGCGATTGAGATTACAAAAACTCAGTCTTGTCAAGACCATGATTCTTACTGAAGATGAATTCAACGCCACTGATGAATGAAAGTTTTGCTGGTGAGAAAACTGTCCTTTGCATTGGCTGTAACTGTCATGCATCCAGGAGAAAACACTGGGATTTCACCAGCTTCGGGCAACTGCGACTTCTCTGAACTACACACAAACGGACCATAAAAGATTGTCATTTGTATCAAGATGTCTCGCCCGCATTTACATCAATCATTTCGAATATTTACTTTTGAATACATTGTGGGAGCAACCAGTGATCAGTGTTATTAGTAATATTTACCATCAAAAACAGTCTTTATAACAAGTTACTTATTTCGGTGACCGGTTTCGACCACAACTGTAGTCATCTTGAGACCAATGAGCAAGAACCTCCTTCTGGTGGTAAAAATAGTGATTTACCACCAAAAGTAGGTTCTTGCTGATTGGTCTGAAGATGACCACAGTTGTGGTCGAAGCCGATCACCGGAATGAATAATTTGTGATCAAGACTGTTTTTCATAGTAAATTTCGAATATTGGCTCAAATGGCTCTGAGCACTATGGTGCTTAACAAATGGTTCAAATGGCTCTGAGCACTATGCGACTTAACTTCTGAGGTCAGCAGTCACCTAGAACTTAAAAATAATTAAACCTAACTAACCTAAGGACATCACACACATCCATGCCCGAGGCAGGATTCAAACCTGCGACCGTAGCGGTCGCTCGGTTCCAGACTGCAGCGCCTAGAACCGCACGGCCACGCCGGTCGGCGGGACTTAACATCTGAGGTCATCAATCCCCGAGAACTTAGCACTACTTAAACCTAACCAACCTAAAGACATCACACACATCCATGCTCGAGGTAGGATTCGAACCTGTGACCGTAGCAGTCGCCGGCCGGTGTGGCCGAGCGGTTCTAGGCGCTTCAGTCTGGAACCGTGCGACCACTACGGTCGCAGGTTCGAATCCTGCCTCGGGCATGGATGTGTGTGATGTCCTTAGGTTAGTTAGGTTTAAGTAGTTCTAAGTTCTAGGGGACTGATGACCTCAGCAGTTAAGTCCCATAGTGCTCAGAGCCGTAGCAGTCGCGCGGTTCCGGACTGAAGCGTCTAGAACCGCTCGGCCACTGCGGCCGGCATTTCGAATATAGGCAGACAGTGAAGAGTGGAGCGATTAACAATATAAATGGCGTTGATATTCGCCAATAGCGACTGTCTCTTCTTTATATTACGTTGGAGAGGTGCGTCAAGTGGTGATCGCGGTCACCTTTGGCACGGTGCCCAGAGGAAGCACAGCCAGCAGTCAACTGCTCCAGCCGGCCTCTCTTGTTGTAACCGGTGACTCAGCCAGAGTCTCACAATTACTGGCGTGACCACGACCAGAAACTGCCCTGCAGTCGTTTCACGGCCAGGCCTCAAACGACAGTGACGTTTGGTTTTCACTTGTGGAGCAAATGAGGTGATAAGTCTTTCACCTTAGATGGTTGCCGACAGCAGCCGAGCTGGAACTCCAAAAGTTCCTTCCATATACGCTTCGGCTGGGAAGTGAAAAGTCACATTCTTCCGTCTCTAGCATTTGTCGGTAAGCGGGAGCACTTCTAAATAACTAGCTGTCGTCTCGCCTCTGTCTTGTTATAAACCAAATAAACCTCGTTTTCCTTCTTAACCTGTTCTAAAAGCAGATCCTTAAAAGAGTTTCGTCAAGGCAGAGCAACTGATCTGTCTGCAAACTCTTCCAGCAGTAAGGAACGTGCAAATACTAGTGATACAGTAGTGGGCAGGAATGGTATAGCAGATGAAGTCGCCTGCAAACTGATTGCTGATGACAGCCATCTTGTCTCTCCACGACGACGATGCCTTGTGATGGTAGTGCACTATCTGGTCCGAACACCCCTGTGTAATGCGGAATTCACTACATCTTACGAAAGGTGGACCCACCAGTATAAAATACCGTAGCGCAGCGAAGATTGTGTTCTCAATGCAGAAACAGTAACAGCAGTCTTGATCGGCCAAGACAGCAGAGTAACTTGTAAACCTACTCGCTCAATGTCACGTGAGTAACAGAGACGTTTTAGTTCTTGTAGAGGTGCCTAAGTCGACTGATGGTGAAGTGACTGTGAAGTGGAAACGCAGTGGAACAACCAACAGTTAAACCAGTGCCAGGCAGATATGGTGTGCTGAAGGACAGGGACCGTCAAAAAATGCGGAAGAAGTGTAAAAAATCGCATAAAATCAGCGCTAGAAAGCATTCGGGAGTTCCAATGTGCTATCAGCTGTCCAACTAGCACAGTGACCGTGTTTAACGAGTTGAACAGAATGGACAACAACGGTCGACCAGCCCCTGGTAAGCCGTACATTCAGTGCCGAGCGACGATTGAGACGATGTAAGGAGCGAAGTCACTGGACAGAGGACGATTGAAAACGACCAATCTGGAGTGATGAATCACCTTATACTCTTTTTCAATCCGATGGAAGTGCCTGGGTTAGAATGGTATCTGCCATCATGAAGAACGCAGAAGATATGGTATGCCGGTGTTTCTCCTGTTTATAGTGCGGTCTCCCTTTGGCATCGCCAACGGTCCTCCATTCACGGGAATAAGCTCCGGTTTATGAAGCTTCTCCCAGCTGCTTGGACGACCTCCTCTCTGCCCTCCCGCCGGGAGGAGGTTATTTTGACTCGGCTGCGTATTGAGCACTGCCTTTTTAGCCATCGTCATTTGCTAAGTGGCGCTACCGCACCACTTTGTACGCATTGCACTCAAGTTCTAACTGCCCGCCACTTCCTGATGGAATGTCCATTTTTTAACCTTTTTCGTTCCTGTTTGGGTTCGACGTCGGAGTTACCGACCGTGTCTTGCTTTTTGTCCGCCAAAGTAATATGGCGAAGGCCATTTAATTTTTAGTTTTGGTCCTCCGTTTCTGTGTGGTCTTTTTTAGCCCTTTTTCCACGTGACTGTTTTTAGCTCTCTTCTATTATGTCAATTGGGACTGACGTATAGTCGTTTTTTCACTCCTCTCTGTCTTCGTGTTCTGTAGTTTTCACTTAGGCTCGTATGACCCCCGTTGTACCCTGTCATAAAGCACCAACAGTGAGGCAATGGTTCGTGTACAATAGCCTTCCTGAAATGGACTCGTCTGCCCAAGAGTCCAGACCTGTAACCAATGGAACGCTTAGGGCATGTAAGTAAATAGTGGCTCAAGCGGCAAAAAGCTGATTTGGAGATAATCAAAAATGGTTGTAAAGCAGTTATACAAAAACAGTATAAATGCTACGACACAAACACAAAAAATTATACAGGTTTCATGTCATACATGTGTTTTTATTCTACGCCAGTAGGTCTAAGAACAAAATTATACAAAAGCTGAAGAAAATGAAAGGTGCTGTGTGCAATGGCGTCAACATCAATAACGTTACAAGTGCCATTCCCACTCATTCGTATTCTCCTCTTCTCGAAATGCAGTCACTTTAACTAAATACCTTTCCCTTTCTTCATACAGCCTAGGGACACAGTGAAGTGTTTCCGACTGCACCTGTTGAATTTCAGAAGGCTTCTCGTTCATCTTCAAGATGTAGTGTTCCTTGATCTCTTCCACTGAGAGTTGACCGAACTTGCAATACCCCTAGCCGTTCAGCAATCAGTCTGATCCACTGTGCTTTTGAAATACGTACGTTGGTAAAATTCATAGGTTTTCAGAGCTGACTTAAGGTCGTAAGACTCTCTTTCTTGCGTAACAGTAATTTTGAATGGTAGTGTACGCTTAGATTCAGTAACGAGGCTAACTAAATCTTTCGCATCTTCACGTACAGTTAGCCTCTTTCGTTTCTCAAAGTGGGCCAATTTACGACCGCAAGAGATGAGAGTGTCCTTTGAGCAAAACCGTGTGTTCTGCTTCTGTAAAGTACGAGCCCTCCACACAGTGAGCCGCTCTTCGCCGCCGGTCTTCGGCGCGGAACCGAAGACCCGCTCACAGCAACCTGTCTTCCGCTCTAACCCACCTGTTCCGCTCACTTTTACTATACAAATGTACTCTTTGTTTCAATTTGACCCGACATAATGAAATGCTGAAAACTACTCATACGTATTTCTCGTACAGTTGTAAGCCATCGACAGTGTTGTTATATTACAGTGCGTCGTTAATGATCATAGTGACAATAATAATAATAATAATACACAGAACTTCACTAAAGAAAATTTATTATTTTAATATTCATACAAGGTATATTATGAAAACAGACATCTCCACAAAAATGTATCTGTCCGTCTGCCCATATCACTTTCTTTCCTTCTTACTTACTGCATTTTGGACACAAGTAGGTCACGTATGTTTTTTTCATACATGTTTATTACAATTTCCACACAACATGTCTGTTTTAGTGTCATTGCTTGAAGGAGAGAAGTTAACAGCGTGCACGTTTAGCAGAGATTTTTGTTGGTGCTGATTTAGCCACACCTGTCACTTCAGGGTCTTGGATGCTCCTGGCCTTTCTCAAAGAATCTTCTCTTCTTGGAAAATCCTTTCTTGATGCAATGGCCTCTGTAATAAGTGACTTTTCAAGTTCCTCCAAAAATATTCTCCGTTTATTCAATTTTTTTTGCATTCCAGTTAGGGTGGCTCGAAGTCCACAAGATATGTGTATTATAAGTAGCAACATCAAGAATATTGTAGAAAACTATCATGGGCCATCTACTGGTTCTTCATTTGCATGCATATGTACCTGTTAGCTGATCGAGTGTGTCTAGAGCCCCTTCGGTTGAATTATAGTCTAATATCATTTTTGGCTTTTTATCAGCCCTGTCACTTATTTCTCACCATGGTGGAGAGAGCTCATTGGTGCAACATTCTTAATTAACCACCACAGTGTCATTTGTGAACTAAAATGAAGAGCTATGAATCTCTTTGTTGGTCATACTTTGTGGAAGCTGTGGGCTGTTTTTACGTATGGTTCCTAACATTCTCAGTTTCATTTTCAGGAGCAGCTGTCCCAAATTGTTTGACGTAAAAAAAAATGTCCCATGTTACACACTCACCTCGTAGATCAGAGGTAAGATCAGCAACTACCAACATTCCACGACTTTTTTCTGGTGCATCTCCACTCTCCTTACCTGCATAAATTTGGCCTTCCAGTACATATGAAGATTTGCTGTCAGCCATAGTCCGTATCTTGATCCCATATTTTTCAGGTTTGCTTGGGATGTACTGCTTGAATGGACAGTGGCCTCTAAATGCTACCAACCGCTTGACGGCGTCACGTATTCCCCTGGATTATACAGTTTAGGGAGGACTTCTAACCACTTCTCCCAGATACTGCAAATGGCAACGAGTTTATCAGTACGCCGTCTTTCCTCTCCTGTGGATTTCTTATCAAATCGCAAGACGTGCACTACTTTACAGTATGATTCTAGGGACGCGGTTACTCGGAATACGTTCCGCCCAGTATCCTTATCCATCAAACTTTTTGTAGATTTCCCATGTGAGCGATATATACCCGCAAGTCCTAAGTATGCATGAAAAAGAGAATATCAGTGTTTGCCATTGTTTATCATAAACTCTTTGCGCCTCAATATTTGACATCTCTATTATTTCTTCCTGAAGTGCTGTAGAAAATAAAACTTCAAATGGACTTTTTACATCACGTGATAACTCCCGTGCCACTCCTGATGACGTTCAAAGCAGATCGGCGGTCATGTTGTGCTGGTGGTTGCCACTGACATTCTACGTTCCTGTTTTTAGAAGTAGAACACAGTACACTACTCTGAACACCCTGTGGGCTGTCGTCAGTGCCGTCAGAACTCTCGCTTTCAGGTGCATTACTTACACGAACTTGGGAAGTGGTAACTCGTCTGTTGAGCTATTTACTGATTCTTCCAACACAGCAGCAGTCAATGTTGTAATTGACATACTGTCACAGTTCAGACTGACAACCGTTAGAGAACACAAACTGGCCAAAAAGAATGGATAATTCGAACAGTTGACTACTCGTAATACAAGGCTATTGTTTTAAACGGAGCACCTTTGTTGACTTGAATGTTGAGAGTAAATATGAACAATGGAAGTCATTACTACTATAATATATGAGGCAACAAGAAAGTATTTGACTGAAGAGTAATCATATTAATGTAGGGTCATATTGTCCCAAATATTACGTATGTAACTCTGAAAGTTTATGGTCAGATGACTTTAAATAATTTAAAACTATTTTAATCACATAGTGCCCTTGCATTTTTAAAGTCGTCAAATTTCATAAAGTTATTTTGATACTTACATAATAAAAAACGAAATTAATAACCATTTTGGGTCATATAGTCCCGAACACAACAGCAGGATTAATAGTCGTAAATATTGAGGAAGATAATTTATAGCGTCTTTTCGCGTAGCTCAGAACAAACTGCAATACGATGTATTAGTTCCGTATGTTTGTACAGAGATTAAATGAAATGATCGTATGGCGTTGATGGCCGCCGACGTGCAAGTCTTTTCAATAGACACTACATTAGGCGACTTGCCTGTCGAGTGTGATAAAACAACAATGAGGACAACAAAACACCCAGTTCCCGGACAGAGAAAATCTTCGACCCTACTGAGAGTCGAACCCCGTCACGCTATATGGCAGTCAGACGTACTGACCAATCAGCTAATGGGGATAAATTTCTACAAGATATACCTTGCAACAAATTAAGAAAAATATTCACACATGCTTACCTTAGATTTTCTGTTCCACGGGTAGCAAGGTGTCAAAATCATTGTTATACATTTTACGAATCTCATTCCATGTTTAGATCTTTTATATTTTGTTCAAACAATCAGCTGTAGAACAGACCCATAGTACTGGCCTACGTTCCAATTCCACAATGAAACTATCAGCGTCGAACACACTGTTTTCTCCATAGTTTTAGACACGCACGACAAATCTTTGATACTGATCTACACTGGTCACTGGACAGAAACAACAGAGACGCTGAGTCAACAATGGGTACCGAGACTGCGCGCTGAAGGTAACAAGCGGCTCACCGCATACCTAGGGAAGGCTGCCACACGGCTCTGTGCAAAGCGAGTAGCAGGTGATTCACTTGACAAGTTACACTGCCGCTCAGTGAGACGCAGTCGAAGCTCTGAGTAACTTGACAAGTTACACTGCAGCTCAGTGAGCCGAAGTCGAAGCTCTGAGTCACTTGACAAGTTACACTGCAACTCAGTGAGATGAAGTCGAAGCTCTGAGTCACTTAACAAGTTACACTGCAGCTCAGTGAGCCGAAGTTGAAGCTCTGAGTCACTTGACAAGTTACACTGCAGCTCAGTGAGCCGAAGTCGAAGCTCTGAGTCACTTGACAAGTTACACTGCAGCTCAGTGAGCCGAAGTCGAAGCTCTGAGTCATTTGACAAGTTACACTGCAGCTCAGTGAGAAGAAGTCTAAGCTCTGAGTCACTTGACAAGTTACGACAACTTACACTGCAGCTCAGTGAGCCGAAGTCGAAGCTCTGAGTCATTTGACAAGTTACACTGCAGCTCAATGAGCAGAAGTCGAAGCTCTGAGTCAGTTGACAAGTTAAACTGCAGCTCAGTGAGCCGAAGTCGAAGCTCTGAGTCACTTGACAAGTTACACCGCAGCTCAGTGAGACGAAGTCGAAGCTCTGAGTCACTTGACAAGTTACACTGCAGCTCAGTGAGCCGAAGTCGAAGCTCTGAGTCATTTGACAAGTTACACTGCAGCTCAGTGAGAAGAAGTCTAAGCTCTGAGTCACTTGACAAGTTACGACAACTTACACTGCAGCTCAGTGAGCCGAAGTCGAAGCTCTGAGTCATTTGACAAGTTACACTGCAGCTCAATGAGCAGAGGTCGAAGCTCTGAGTCACTTGACAAGTTACACTGCAGCTCAGTGAGACGGAGTCGAAGCTCTGAGTCAATTGACAAGTTACACTGCAGCTCAGTGAGACGAAGTCGAAGCTCTGAGTCACTTGACAAGTTACACTGCAGCTCAGTGAGCCGAAGTCGAAGCTCTGAGTCAGTTGACAAGTTACACTGCAGCTCAGTGAGACGAAGTCGAAGCTCTGAGTCACTTGACAAGTTACACTGCAGCTCAGTGAGCCGAAGTCGAAGCTCTGAGTCACTTGACAAGTTACACTGCAGCTCAGTGAGCCGAAGTCGAAGCTCTGAGTCATTTGACAAGTTACACTGCAGCTCAGTGAGAAGAAGTCTAAGCTCTGAGTCACTTGACAAGTTACGACAACTTACACTGCAGCTCAGTGAGCCGAAGTCGAAGCTCTGAGTCATTTGACAAGTTACACTGCAGCTCAATGAGCAGAAGTCGAAGCTCTGAGTCAGTTGACAAGTTACACTGCAGCTCAGTGAACGAAGTCGAAGCTCTGAGTCACTTCACAAGTTACTCTGCAGCTCAGTGAGCCGAATTCGAAGCTCTGAGTCACTTGACAAGTTACACTGCAGCTCAGAGAGCAGAAGTCGAAGCTATGAGTCACTTGACAAGTTACACTGCAGCTCAGTGAGCCGAAGTCGAAGCTCTGAGTCACTTGACAAGTTACACTGCAGCTCAGTGAGACGAAGTCGAAGCTCTGAGTCACTTGACAAGTTACACTGCAGCTCAGTGAGCCGAAGTCGAAGCTCTGAGTCACTTGACAAGTTACACTGCAGCTCAGTGAGACGAAGTCGAAGCATTGAGTCACTTAACAAGTTACACTGCAGCTCAGTGAGCCGAAGTTGAAGCTCTGAGTCACTTGACAAGTTACACTGCAGCTCAGTGAGACGAAGTCGAAGCTCTGAGTCACTTGACAAGTTACACTGCAGCTCAGTGAGACGAAGTCGAAGCTCTGAGTCACTTAACAAGTTACACTGCAGCTCAGTGAGCCGAAGTCGAAGCTCAGAGTCACTTGACAAGTTACACTGCAGCTCAGTGAGCCGAAGTCGAAGCTCTGAGTCATTTGACAAGTTACACTGCAGCTCAGTGAGAAGAAGTCTAAGCTCTGAGTCACTTGACAAGTTACGACAACTTACACTGCAGCTCAGTGAGCCGAAGTCGAAGCTCTGAGTCATTTGACAAGTTACACTGCAGCTCAATGAGCAGAAGTCGAAGCTCTGAGTCAGTTGACAAGTTACACTGCATCTCAGTGAGACGAAGTCGAAGCTCTGAGTCAATTGACAAGTTACACTGCAGCTCAGTGAGCCGAAGTCGAAGCTCTGAGTCACTTGACAAGTTACACTGCAGCCCAGTGAGCCGAAGTCGAAGCTCTGAGTCATTTGACAAGTTACACTGCAGCTCAGTGAGCCGAAGTCGAAGCTCTGAGTCATTTGACAAGTTACACTGCAGCTCAGTGAGCCGAAGTCGAAGCTCTGTGTCATTAACAAGTTACACTGCAGCTCAGTGAGAAGAAGTCTAAGCTCTGAGTCACTTGACAAGTTACGACAACTTACACTGCAGCTCAGTGAGCCGAAGTCGAAGCTCTGAGTCATTTGACAAGTTACACTGCAGCTCAATGAGCAGAAGTCGAAGCTCTGAGTCACTTGACAAGTTACACTGCAGCTCAGTGAGCCGAAGTCGAAGCTCTGAGTCACTTGACAAGTTACACTGCAGCTCAGTGAGCCGAAGTCGAAGCTCTGAGTCATTTGACAAGTTACACTGCAGCTCAGTGAGAAGAAGTCTAAGCTCTGAGTCACTTGACAAGTTACGACAACTTACACTGCAGCTCAGTGAGCCGAAGTCGAAGCTCTGAGTCATTTGACAAGTTACACTGCAGCTCAATGAGCAGAAGTCGAAGCTCTGAGTCACTTGACAAGTTACACTGCAGCTCAGTGAGACGAAGTCGAAGCTCTGAGTCAATTGACTAGTTACACTGCAGCTCAGTGAGACGAAGTCGAAGCTCTGAGTTACTTGACAAGTTACACTGCAGCTCAGTGAGCCGAAGTCGAAGCTCTGAGTCATTTGACAAGTTACACTGCAGCTCAGTGAGACGAAGTCGAAGCTCTGAGTCACTTGACAAGTTACACTGCAGCTCAGTGAGCCGAAGTCGAAGCTCTGAGTCACTTGACAAGTTACACTGCAGCTCAGTGAGCCGAAGTCGAAGCTCTGAGTCATTTTACAAGTTACACTGCAGCTCAGTGAACGAAGTCGAAGCTCTGAGTCACTTCACAAGTTACACTGCAGCTCAGTGAGCCGAATTCGAAGCTCTGAGTCACTTGACAAGTTACACCGCAGCTCAGTGAGACGAAGTCGATGCTCTGAGTCACTTGACAAGTTACACTGCAGCTCAGTGAGCCGAAGTCAAAGATCTGAGTCACTTGACAAGTTACACAGCAGCTCAATGAGCCGAAGTCGAAGCTCTGAGTCACTTGACAAGTTACACTGCAGCTCAGTGAGACGAAGTCGAAGCTCTGAGTCACTTGACAAGTTACACTGCAGCTCAGTGAGCCGAATTCGAAGCTCTGAGTCACTTGACAAGTTACACTGCAGCTCAGAGAGCAGAAGTCGAAGCTATGAGTCACTTGACAAGTTACACTGCAGCTCAGTGAGCCGAAGTCGAAGCTCTGAGTCAGTTGACAAGTTACACTGCAGCTCAGTGAGACGAAGTCGAAGCTCTGAGTCACTTGACAAGTTACACTGCAGCTCAATGAGCCGAAGTCGAAGCTCTGAGTCACTTGACAAGTTACACTGCAGCTCAGTGAGACGAAGTCGAAGCTCTGAGTCACTTAACAAGTTACACTGCAGCTCAGTGAGCCGAAGTTGAAGCTCTGAGTCACTTGACAAGTTACACTGCAGCTCAGGGAGCCGAAGTCGAAGCTCTGAGTCACTTGACAAGTTACACTGCAGCTCAGTGAGACGAAGTCGAAGCTCTGAGTCACTTGACAAGTTACACTGCAGCTCAGTGAGCCGAAGTCGAAGCTCAGAGTCACTTGACAAGTTACACTGCAGCTCAGTGAGCCGAAGTCGAAGCTATGAGTCATTTGACAAGTTACACTGCAGCTCAGTGAGAAGAAGTCTAAGCTCTGAGTCACTTGACAAGTTATGACAACTTCCACTGCAGCTCAGTGAGCCGAAGTCGAAGCTCTGAGTCATTTGAAAAGTTACACTGCAGCTCAATGAGCAGAAGTCGAAGCTCTGAGTCAGTTGACAAGTTACGCTGCAACTCAGTGAGCCGAAGTCGAAGCTCTGAGTCACTTGACAAGTTACACCGCAGCTCAGTGAGACGAAGTCGATGCTCTGAGTCACTTGACAAGTTACACTGCAGCTCAGTGAGCCGAAGTCAAAGATCTGAGTCACTTGACAAGTTACACAGCAGCTCAATGAGCCGAAGTCGAAGCTCTGAGTCACTTGACAAGTTACACTGCAGCTCAGTGAGACAAAGTCGAAGCTCTGAGTCACTTGACAAGTTACACTGCAGCTCAGTGAGCCGAAGTGTAAGCTCTGAGTCACTTGACAAGTTACACTGCAGCTCAGTGAGCCGAAGTCGAAGCTCTGAGTCACTTGACAAGTTACACTGCAGCTCAGAGAGCAGAAGTCGAAGCTATGAGTCACTTGACAAGTTACACTGCAGCTCAGTGAGACGAAGTGCAAGCTCTGAGTCACTTGACAAGTTACGACAACTTACACTGCAGCTCAGTGAGCCGAAGTCGAAGCTCTGAGTCATTTGACAAGTTACACTGCAGCTCAATGAGCAGAAGTCGAAGCTCTGAGTCACTTGACAAGTTACACTGCAGCTCAGTGAGACGAAGTCGAAGCTCTGAGTCACTTGACAAGGTACACTGCAGCTCAGTGAGCCGAAGTCAAAGCTCTGAGTCACTTGACAAGTTACACTGCAGCTCAGTGAGCCGAAGTCGAAGCTCTGAGTCACTTGACAAGTTACACTGCAGCTCAGTGAGACGAAGTCGAAGCTCTGAGTCACTTGACAAGTTACACTGCAGATCAGTGAGCCGAAGTCGAAGCTCTGAGTCACTTGACAAGTTACACTGCAGCTCAGTGAGCCGAAGTCGAAGCTCTGAGTCATTTGACAAGTTACACTGCAGCTCAGTGAGAAGAAGTCTAAGCTCTGAGTCACTTGACAAGTTACGACAACTTACACTGCAGCTCAGTGAGCCGAAGTCGAAGCTCTGAGTCATTTGACAAGTTACACTGCAGCTCAATGAGCAGAAGTCGAAGCTCTGAGTCACTTGACAAGTTACACTGCAGCTCAGTGAGACGAAGTCGAAGCTCTGAGTCACTTGACAAGTTACACTGCAGCTCAGTGAGCCGAAGTCAAAGCTCTGAGTCACTTGACAAGTGACACTGCAGCTCAGTGAGCCGAAGTCGAAGCTCTGAGTCACTTGACAAGTTACACTGCAGCTCAGTGAGACGAAGTCGAAGCTCTGAGTCACTTGACAAGTTACACTGCAGCTCAGTGAGCCGAAGTCGAAGCTCTGAGTCACTTGACAAGTTACACTGCAGCTCAGTGAGCCGAAGTCGAAGCTCTGAGTCATTTGACAAGTTACACTGCAGCTCAGTGAGAAGAAGTCTAAGCTCTGAGTCATTTGAAAAGTTACACTGCAGCTCAATGAGCAGAAGTCGAAGCTCTGAGTCAGTTGACAAGTTACACTGCAGCTCAGTGAGCCGAAGTCGAAGCTCTGAGTAACTTGACAAGTTACACCGCAGCTCAGTGAGACGAAGTCGAAGCTCTGAGTCATTTGACAAGTTACACTGCAGCTCAGTGAGCCGAAGTCAAAGCTCTGAGTCACTTGACAAGGTACACAGCAGCTCAGTGAGCCGAAGTCGAAGCTCTGAGTCACTTGACAAGTTACACTGCAGCTCAGTGAGACGAAGTCGAAGCTCTGAGTCACATGACAAGTTACACTGCAGCTCAGTGAGCCGAAGTCGAAGCTCTGAGTCATTTGACAAGTTACACTGCAGCTCAGTGAGCCGAAGTCGAAGCTCTGAGTCATTTGACAAGTTACACTGCAGCTCAGTGAGAAGAAGTCTAAGCTCTGAGTCACTTGACAAGTTACGACAACTTACACTGCAGCTCAGTGAGCCGAAGTCGAAGCTCTGAGTCATTTGACAAGTTACACTGCAGCTCAGTGAGCAGAAGTCAAAGCTCTGAGTCACTTGAAAGTTACACTGCAGCTCAGTGAGACGAAGTCGAAGCTCTGAGTCACTTGACAAGTTACACTGCAGCTCAGTGAGCCGAAGTCGAAGCTCTGAGTCATTTGACAAGTTACACTGCAGCTCAGTGAGCCGAAGTCGAAGCTCTGAGTCATTTGACAAGTTACACTGCAGCTCAGTGAGAAGAAGTCTAAGCTCTGAGTCACTTGACAAGTTACGACAACTTACACTGCAGCTCAGTGAGCAGAAGTCAAAGCTCTGAGTCACTTGACAAGTTACGCTGCACCTCAGTGAGCCAAAGTCGAAGCTCTGAGTCACTTGACAAGTTACACTGCAGCTCAGTGAGCCGAAGTCGAAGCTCTGAGTCATTTGACAAGTTACACTGCATCTCAGTGAGCCGAATTCGAGGCTCTGAGTCACTTGACAACTTTCACTGCAGCTTAGTGAGCCGAAGTCGAAGCTCTGAGTCACTTGACAAGTTACACTGCAGCTCAGTGAGCCGAAGTAGAAGCTCTGAGTCTTTTGACAAGTTACACTGCAGCTCACTGAGCCGAAGTCGAAGCTCTGAGTTACTTGACAAGTTACACTGCAGCTCAGTAAGCCGAAGTCGAAGCTCTGAGTCACTTGAAAAGTTACACTGCAGCTAAGTGAGACGAAGTCGAAGCTCTGAGTCATTTGACAAGTTACACTGCAGCTCAGTGAGCCGAAGTCGAAGCTCTGAGTCACTTGACAAGTTACACTGCAGCTCAGTGAGCCGAAGTCGAAGCTCTGAGTCACTTGACAAGTTACACTGCAGCTCAGTGAGCCGAAGTCGAAGCACTGAGTCACTTGACAAGTTACACTGCAGCTCAGTGAGCCGAAGTCGAAGCTCTGACTCACTTGACAAGTTACACTGCAGCTCAGTGAGACGAATTCGAACCTCTGAGTCACTTGACAAGTTACACTGCAGCTCAGTGAGCCGAAGTCGAAGCTCTGAGTCATTTGAAAAGTTACACTGCAGCTCAATGAGCAGAAGTCGAAGCTCTGAGTCAGTTGACAAGTTACGCTGCAACTCAGTGAGCCGAAGTCGAAGCTCTGAGTCACTTGACAAGTTACACCGCAGCTCAGTGAGACGAAGTCGATGCTCTGAGTCACTTGACAAGTTACACTGCAGCTCAGTGAGCCGAAGTCAAAGATCTGAGTCACTTGACAAGTTACACAGCAGCTCAATGAGCCGAAGTCGAAGCTCTGAGTCACTTGACAAGTTACACTGCAGCTCAGTGAGACGAAGTCGAAGCTCTGAGTCACTTGACAAGTTACACTGCAGCTCAGTGAGCCGAAGTCGAAGCTCTGAGTCACTTGACAAGTTACACTGCAGCTCAGTGAGCCGAAGTCGAAGCTCTGAGTCACTTGACAAGTTACACTGCAGCTCTGTGAGCCGAAGTCGAAGCTCTGAGTCAATTTACAAGTTACACTGCAGCTCAGTGAACGAAGTCGAAGCTCTGAGTCACTTCACAAGTTACACTGCAGCTCAGTGAGCCGAATTCGAAGCTCTGAGTCACTTGACAAGTTACACTGCAGCTCAGAGAGCAGAAGTCGAAGCTATGATTCACTTGACAAGTTACACTGCAGCTCAGTGAGACGAAGTGTAAGCTCTGAGTCACTTGACAAGTTACGACAACTTACACTGCAGCTCAGTGAGCCGAAGTCGAAGCTCTGAGTCATTTGACAAGTTACACTGCAGCTCAATGAGCAGAAGTCGAAGCTCTGAGTCACTTGACAAGTTACACTGCACCTCAGTGAGACGAAGTCGAAGCTCTGAGTCACTTGACAAGGTACACTGCAGCTCAGTGAGCCGAAGTCAAAGCTCTGAGTCACTTGACAAGTTACACTGCAGCTCAGTGAGCCGAAGTCGAAGCTCTGAGTCATTTGACAAGTTACACTGCAGCTCAGTGAGACGAAGTCGAAGCTCTGAGTCACTTGACAAGTTACACTGCAGCTCAGTGAGCCGAAGTCGAAGCTCTGAGTCACTTGACATGTTACACTGCAGCTCAGTGAGCCGAAGTCGAAGCTCTGAGTCATTTGACAAGTTACACTGCAGCTCAGTGAGAAGAAGTCTAAGCTCTGAGTCACTTGACAAGTTACGACAACTTACACTGCAGCTCAGTGAGCCGAAGTCGAAGCTCTGAGTCATTTGACAAGTTACACTGCAGCTCAATGAGCAGAAGTCGAAGCTCTGAGTCACTTGACAAGTTACACTGCAGCTCAGTGAGACGAAGTCGAAGCTCTGAGTCACTTGACAAGTTACACTGCAGCTCAGTGAGCCGAAGTCAAAGCTCTGAGTCACTTGACAAGTGACACTGCAGCTCAGTGAGCCGAAGTCGAAGCTCTGAGTCACTTGACAAGTTACACTGCAGCTCAGTGAGACGAAGTCGAAGCTCTGAGTCACTTGACAAGTTACACTGCAGCTCAGTGAGCCGAAGTGTAAGCTCTGAGTCACTTGACAAGTTACACTGCAGCTCAGTGAGCCGAAGTCGAAGCTCTGAGTCACTTGACAAGTTACACTGCAGCTCAGAGAGCAGAAGTCGAAGCTATGAGTCACTTGACAAGTTACACTGCAGCTCAGTGAGACGAAGTGTAAGCTCTGAGTCACTTGACAAGTTACGACAACTTACACTGCAGCTCAGTGAGCCGAAGTCGAAGCTCTGAGTCATTTGACAAGTTACACTGCAGCTCAATGAGCAGAAGTCGAAGCTCTGAGTCAGTTGACAAGTTACACTGCAGCTCAGTGAGCCGAAGTTGAAGCTCTGAGTCACTTCACAAGTTACACTGCAGCTCAGTGAGCCGAATTCGAAGCTCTGAGTCACTTGACAAGTTACACTGCAGCTCAGAGAGGAGAAGTCGAAGCTATGAGTCACTTGACAAGTTACACTGCAGCTCAGTGAGCCGAAGTCGAAGCTCTGAGTCAGTTGACAAGTTACACTGCAGCTCAGTGAGACGAAGTCGAAGCTCTGAGTCAACTGACAAGTTACGACAACTTACACTGCAGCTCAGTGAGCCGCAGTCGAAGCTCTGAGTCATTTGACAAGTTACACTGCAGCTCAATGAGCAGAGGTCGAAGCTCTGAGTCACTTGACAAGTTACACTGCAGCTCAGTGAGACGGAGTCGAAGCTCTGAGTCAATTGACAAGTTACACTGCAGCTCAGTGAGACGAAGTCGAAGCTCTGAGTCACTTGACAAGTTACACTGCAGCTCAGTGAGCCGAAGTCGAAGCTCTGAGTCAGTTGACAAGTTACACTGCAGCTCAGTGAGACGAAGTCGAAGCTCTGAGTCACTTGACAAGTTACACTGCAGCTCAGTGAGCCGAAGTCGAAGCTCTGAGTCACTTGACAAGTTACACTGCAGCTCAGTGAGCCGAAGTCGAAGCTCTGAGTCATTTGACAAGTTACACTGCAGCTCAGTGAGAAGAAGTCTAAGCTCTGAGTCACTTGACAAGTTACGACAACTTACACTGCAGCTCAGTGAGCCGAAGTCGAAGCTCTGAGTCATTTGACAAGTTACACTGCAGCTCAATGAGCAGAAGTCGAAGCTCTGAGTCAGTTGACAAGTTACACTGCAGCTCAGTGAACGAAGTCGAAGCTCTGAGTCACTTCACAAGTTACTCTGCAGCTCAGTGAGCCGAATTCGAAGCTCTGAGTCACTTGACAAGTTACACTGCAGCTCAGAGAGCAGAAGTCGAAGCTATGAGTCACTTGACAAGTTACACTGCAGCTCAGTGAGCCGAAGTCGAAGCTCTGAGTCACTTGACAAGTTACACTGCAGCTCAGTGAGACGAAGTCGAAGCTCTGAGTCACTTGACAAGTTACACTGCAGCTCAGTGAGCCGAAGTCGAAGCTCTGAGTCACTTGACAAGTTACACTGCAGCTCAGTGAGACGAAGTCTAAGCTCTGAGTCACTTAACAAGTTACACTGCAGCTCAGTGAGCCGAAGTTGAAGCTCTGAGTCACTTGACAAGTTACACTGCAGCTCAGTGAGACGAAGTCGAAGCTCTGAGTCACTTGACAAGTTACACTGCAGCTCAGTGAGACGAAGTCGAAGCTCTGAGTCACTTAACAAGTTACACTGCAGCTCAGTGAGCCGAAGTCGAAGCTCAGAGTCACTTGACAAGTTACACTGCAGCTCAGTGAGCCGAAGTCGAAGCTCTGAGTCATTTGACAAGTTACACTGCAGCTCAGTGAGAAGAAGTCTAAGCTCTGAGTCACTTGACAAGTTACGACAACTTACACTGCAGCTCAGTGAGCCGAAGTCGAAGCTCTGAGTCATTTGACAAGTTACACTGCAGCTCAATGAGCAGAAGTCGAAGCTCTGAGTCAGTTGACAAGTTACACTGCATCTCAGTGAGACGAAGTCGAAGCTCTGAGTCAATTGACAAGTTACACTGCAGCTCAGTGAGCCGAAGTCGAAGCTCTGAGTCACTTGACAAGTTACACTGCAGCCCAGTGAGCCGAAGTCGAAGCTCTGAGTCATTTGACAAGTTACACTGCAGCTCAGTGAGCCGAAGTCGAAGCTCTGAGTCATTTGACAAGTTACACTGCAGCTCAGTGAGCCGAAGTCGAAGCTCTGTGTCATTAACAAGTTACACTGCAGCTCAGTGAGAAGAAGTCCAAGCTCTGAGTCACTTGACAAGTTACGACAACTTACACTGCAGCTCAGTGAGCCGAAGTCGAAGCTCTGAGTCATTTGACAAGTTACACTGCAGCTCAATGAGCAGAAGTCGAAGCTCTGAGTCACTTGACAAGTTACACTGCAGCTCAGTGAGCCGAAGTCGAAGCTCTGAGTCACTTGACAAATTACACTGCAGCTCAGTGAGCCGAAGTCGAAGCTCTGAGTCATTTGACAAGTTACACTGCAGCTCAGTGAGAAGAAGTCTAAGCTCTGAGTCACTTGACAAGTTACGACAACTTACACTGCAGCTCAGTGAGCCGAAGTCGAAGCTCTGAGTCATTTGACAAGTTACACTGCAGCTCAATGAGCAGAAGTCGAAGCTCTGAGTCACTTGACAAGTTACACTGCAGCTCAGTGAGACGAAGTCGAAGCTCTGAGTCAATTGACTAGTTACACTGCAGCTCAGTGAGACGAAGTCGAAGCTCTGAGTTACTTGACAAGTTACACTGCAGCTCAGTGAGCCGAAGTCGAAGCTCTGAGTCATTTGACAAGTTACACTGCAGCTCAGTGAGACGAAGTCGAAGCTCTGAGTCACTTGACAAGTTACACTGCAGCTCAGTGAGCCGAAGTCGAAGCTCTGAGTCACTTGACAAGTTACACTGCAGCTCAGTGAGCCGAAGTCGAAGCTCTGAGTCATTTTACAAGTTACACTGCAGCTCAGTGAACGGAGTCGAAGCTCTGAGTCACTTCACAAGTTACACTGCAGCTCAGTGAGCCGAATTCGAAGCTCTGAGTCACTTGACAAGTTACACCGCAGCTCAGTGAGACGAAGTCGATGCTCTGAGTCACTTGACAAGTTACACTGCAGCTCAGTGAGCCGAAGTCAAAGATCTGAGTCACTTGACAAGTTACACAGCAGCTCAATGAGCCGAAGTGGAAGCTCTGAGTCACTTGACAAGTTACACTGCAGCTCAGTGAGACGAAGTCGAAGCTCTGAGTCACTTGACAAGTTACACTGCAGCTCAGTGAGCCGAATTCGAAGCTCTGAGTCACTTGACAAGTTACACTGCAGCTCAGAGAGCAGAAGTCGAAGCTATGAGTCACTTGACAAGTTACACTGCAGCTCAGTGAGCCGAAGTCGAAGCTCTGAGTCAGTTGACAAGTTACACTGCAGCTCAGTGAGACGAAGTCGAAGCTCTGAGTCACTTGACAAGTTACACTGCAGCTCAATGAGCCGAAGTCGAAGCTCTGAGTCACTTGACAAGTTACACTGCAGCTCAGTGAGACGAAGTCGAAGCTCTGAGTCACTTAACAAGTTACACTGCAGCTCAGTGAGCCGAAGTTGAAGCTCTGAGTCACTTGACAAGTTACACTGCAGCTCAGGGAGCCGAAGTCGAAGCTCTGAGTCACTTGACAAGTTACACTGCAGCTCAGTGAGACGAAGTCGAAGCTCTGAGTCACTTGACAAGTTACACTGCAGCTCAGTGAGCCGAAGTCGAAGCTCAGAGTCACTTGACAAGTTACACTGCAGCTCAGTGAGCCGAAGTCGAAGCTATGAGTCATTTGACAAGTTACACTGCAGCTCAGTGAGAAGAAGTCTAAGCTCTGAGTCACTTGACAAGTTATGACAACTTCCACTGCAGCTCAGTGAGCCGAAGTCGAAGCTCTGAGTCATTTGAAAAGTTACACTGCAGCTCAATGAGCAGAAGTCGAAGCTCTGAGTCAGTTGACAAGTTACGCTGCAACTCAGTGAGCCGAAGTCGAAGCTCTGAGTCACTTGACAAGTTACACCGCAGCTCAGTGAGACGAAGTCGATGCTCTGAGTCACTTGACAAGTTACACTGCAGCTCAGTGAGCCGAAGTCAAAGATCTGAGTCACTTGACAAGTTACACAGCAGCTCAATGAGCCGAAGTCGAAGCTCTGAGTCACTTGACAAGTTACACTGCAGCTCAGTGAGACAAAGTCGAAGCTCTGAGTCACTTGACAAGTTACACTGCAGCTCAGTGAGCCGAAGTGTAAGCTCTGAGTCACTTGACAAGTTACACTGCAGCTCAGTGAGCCGAAGTCGAAGCTCTGAGTCATTTGAAAAGTTACACTGCAGCTCAATGAGCAGAAGTCGAAGCTCTGAGTCAGTTAACAAGTTACGCTGCAACTCAGTGAGCCGAAGTCGAAGCTCTGAGTCACTTGACAAGTTACACCGCAGCTCAGTGAGACGAAGTCGATGCTCTGAGTCACTTGACAAGTTACACTGCAGCTCAGTGAGCCGAAGTCAAAGATCTGAGTCACTTGACAAGTTACACAGCAGCTCAATGAGCCGAAGTCGAAGCTCTGAGTCACTTGACAAGTTACACTGCAGCTCAGTGAGACGAAGTCGAAGCTCTGAGTCACTTGACAAGTTACACTGCAGCTCAGTGAGCCGAAGTCGAAGCTCTGAGTCACTTGACAAGTTACACTGCAGCTCAGTGAGCCGAAGTCGAAGCTCTGAGTCACTTGACAAGTTACACTGCAGCTCTGTGAGCCGAAGTCGAAGCTCTGAGTCAATTTACAAGTTACACTGCAGCTCAGTGAACGAAGTCGAAGCTCTGAGTCACTTCACAAGTTACACTGCAGCTCAGTGAGCCGAATTCGAAGCTCTGAGTCACTTGACAAGTTACACTGCAGCTCAGAGAGCAGAAGTCGAAGCTATGATTCACTTGACAAGTTACACTGCAGCTCAGTGAGACGAAGTGTAAGCTCTGAGTCACTTGACAAGTTACGACAACTTACACTGCAGCTCAGTGAGCCGAAGTCGAAGCTCTGAGTCATTTGACAAGTTACACTGCAGCTCAATGAGCAGAAGTCGAAGCTCTGAGTCACTTGACAAGTTACACTGCACCTCAGTGAGACGAAGTCGAAGCTCTGAGTCACTTGACAAGGTACACTGCAGCTCAGTGAGCCGAAGTCAAAGCTCTGAGTCACTTGACAAGTTACACTGCAGCTCAGTGAGCCGAAGTCGAAGCTCTGAGTCATTTGACAAGTTACACTGCAGCTCAGTGAGACGAAGTCGAAGCTCTGAGTCACTTGACAAGTTACACTGCAGCTCAGTGAGCCGAAGTCGAAGCTCTGAGTCACTTGACATGTTACACTGCAGCTCAGTGAGCCGAAGTCGAAGCTCTGAGTCATTTGACAAATTACACTGCAGCTCAGTGAGAAGAAGTCTAAGCTCTGAGTCACTTGACAAGTTACGACAACTTACACTGCAGCTCAGTGAGCCGAAGTCGAAGCTCTGAGTCATTTGACAAGTTACACTGCAGCTCAATGAGCAGAAGTCGAAGCTCTGAGTCACTTGACAAGTTACACTGCAGCTCAGTGAGACGAAGTCGAAGCTCTGAGTCACTTGACAAGTTACACTGCAGCTCAGTGAGCCGAAGTCAAAGCTCTGAGTCACTTGACAAGTGACACTGCAGCTCAGTGAGCCGAAGTCGAAGCTCTGAGTCACTTGACAAGTTACACTGCAGCTCAGTGAGACGAAGTCGAAGCTCTGAGTCACTTGACAAGTTACACTGCAGCTCAGTGAGCCGAAGTGTAAGCTCTGAGTCACTTGACAAGTTACACTGCAGCTCAGTGAGCCGAAGTCGAAGCTCTGAGTCACTTGACAAGTTACACTGCAGCTCAGAGAGCAGAAGTCGAAGCTATGAGTCACTTGACAAGTTACACTGCAGCTCAGTGAGACGAAGTGTAAGCTCTGAGTCACTTGACAAGTTACGACAACTTACACTGCAGCTCAGTGAGCCGAAGTCGAAGCTCTGAGTCATTTGACAAGTTACACTGCAGCTCAATGAGCAGAAGTCGAAGCTCTGAGTCAGTTGACAAGTTACACTGCAGCTCAGTGAGCCGAAGTTGAAGCTCTGAGTCACTTCACAAGTTACACTGCAGCTCAGTGAGCCGAATTCGAAGCTCTGAGTCACTTGACAAGTTACACTGCAGCTCAGAGAGGAGAAGTCGAAGCTATGAGTCACTTGACAAGTTACACTGCAGCTCAGTGAGCCGAAGTCGAAGCTCTGAGTCAGTTGACAAGTTACACTGCAGCTCAGTGAGACGAAGTCGAAGCTCTGAGTCAACTGACAAGTTACGACAACTTACACTGCAGCTCAGTGAGCCGAAGTCGAAGCTCTGAGTCATTTGACAAGTTACACTGCAGCTCAATGAGCAGAGGTCGAAGCTCTGAGTCACTTGACAAGTTACACTGCAGCTCAGTGAGACGGAGTCGAAGCTCTGAGTCAATTGACAAGTTACACTGCAGCTCAGTGAGACGAAGTCGAAGCTCTGAGTCACTTGACAAGTTACACTGCAGCTCAGTGAGCCGAAGTCGAAGCTCTGAGTCAGTTGACAAGTTACACTGCAGCTCAGTGAGACGAAGTCGAAGCTCTGAGTCACTTGACAAGTTACACTGCAGCTCAGTGAGCCGAAGTCGAAGCTCTGAGTCACTTGACAAGTTACACTGCAGCTCAGTGAGCCGAAGTCGAAGCTCTGAGTCATTTGACAAGTTACACTGCAGCTCAGTGAGAAGAAGTCTAAGCTCTGAGTCACTTGACAAGTTACGACAACTTACACTGCAGCTCAGTGAGCCGAAGTCGAAGCTCTGAGTCATTTGACAAGTTACACTGCAGCTCAATGAGCAGAAGTCGAAGCTCTGAGTCAGTTGACAAGTTACACTGCAGCTCAGTGAACGAAGTCGAAGCTCTGAGTCACTTCACAAGTTACTCTGCAGCTCAGTGAGCCGAATTCGAAGCTCTGAGTCACTTGACAAGTTACACTGCAGCTCAGAGAGCAGAAGTCGAAGCTATGAGTCACTTGACAAGTTACACTACAGCTCAGTGAGCCGAAGTCGAAGCTCTGAGTCACTTGACAAGTTACACTGCAGCTCAGTGAGACGAAGTCGAAGCTCTGAGTCACTTGACAAGTTACACTGCAGCTCAGTGAGCCGAAGTCGAAGCTCTGAGTCACTTGACAAGTTACACTGCAGCTCAGTGAGACGAAGTCGAAGCCCTGAGTCACTTAACAAGTTACACTGCAGCTCAGTGAGCCGAAGTTGAAGCTCTGAGTCACTTGACAAGTTACACTGCAGCTCAGTGAGACGAAGTCGAAGCTCTGAGTCACTTGACAAGTTACACTGCAGCTCAGTGAGACGAAGTCGAAGCTCTGAGTCACTTAACAAGTTACACTGCAGCTCAGTGAGCCGAAGTCGAAGCTCAGAGTCACTTGACAAGTTACACTGCAGCTCAGTGAGCCGAAGTCGAAGCTCTGAGTCATTTGACAAGTTACACTGCAGCTCAGTGAGAAGAAGTCTAAGCTCTGAGTCACTTGACAAGTTACGACAACTTACACTGCAGCTCAGTGAGCCGAAGTCGAAGCTCTGAGTCATTTGACAAGTTACACTGCAGCTCAATGAGCAGAAGTCGAAGCTCTGAGTCAGTTGACAAGTTACACTGCATTTCAGTGAGACGAAGTCGAAGCTCTGAGTCAATTGACAAGTTACACTGCAGCTCAGTGAGCCGAAGTCGAAGCTCTGAGTCACTTGACAAGTTACACTGCAGCCCAGTGAGCCGAAGTCGAAGCTCTGAGTCATTTGACAAGTTACACTGCAGCTCAGTGAGCCGAAGTCGAAGCTCTGAGTCATTTGACAAGTTACACTGCAGCTCAGTGAGCCGAAGTCGAAGCTCTGTGTCATTAACAAGTTACACTGCAGCTCAGTGAGAAGAAGTCTAAGCTCTGAGTCACTTGACAAGTTACGACAACTTACACTGCAGCTCAGTGAGCCGAAGTCGAAGCTCTGAGTCATTTGACAAGTTACACTGCAGCTCAATGAGCAGAAGTCGAAGCTCTGAGTCACTTGACAAGTTACACTGCAGCTCAGTGAGCCGAAGTCGAAGCTCTGAGTCACTTGACAAGTTACACTGCAGCTCAGTGAGCCGAAGTCGAAGCTCTGAGTCATTTGACAAGTTACACTGCAGCTCAGTGAGAAGAAGTCTAAGCTCTGAGTCACTTGACAAGTTACGACAACTTACACTGCAGCTCAGTGAGCCGAAGTCGAAGCTCTGAGTCATTTGACAAGTTACACTGCAGCTCAATGAGCAGAAGTCGAAGCTCTGAGTCACTTGACAAGTTACACTGCAGCTCAGTGAGACGAAGTCGAAGCTCTGAGTCAATTGACTAGTTACACTGCAGCTCAGTGAGACGAAGTCGAAGCTCTGAGTTACTTGACAAGTTACACTGCAGCTCAGTGAGCCGAAGTCGAAGCTCTGAGTCATTTGACAAGTTACACTGCAGCTCAGTGAGACGAAGTCGAAGCTCTGAGTCACTTGACAAGTTACACTGCAGCTCAGTGAGCCGAAGTCGAAGCTCTGAGTCACTTGACAAGTTACACTGCAGCTCAGTGAGCCGAAGTCGAAGCTCTGAGTCATTTTACAAGTTACACTGCAGCTCAGTGAACGAAGTCGAAGCTCTGAGTCACTTCACAAGTTACACTGCAGCTCAGTGAGCCGAATTCGAAGCTCTGAGTCACTTGACAAGTTACACCGCAGCTCAGTGAGACGAAGTCGATGCTCTGAGTCACTTGACAAGTTACACTGCAGCTCAGTGAGCCGAAGTCAAAGATCTGAGTCACTTGACAAGTTACACAGCAGCTCAATGAGCCGAAGTCGAAGCTCTGAGTCACTTGACAAGTTACACTGCAGCTCAGTGAGACGAAGTCGAAGCTCTGAGTCACTTGACAAGTTACACTGCAGCTCAGTGAGCCGAATTCGAAGCTCTGAGTCACTTGACAAGTTACACTGCAGCTCAGAGAGCAGAAGTCGAAGCTATGAGTCACTTGACAAGTTACACTGCAGCTCAGTGAGCCGAAGTCGAAGCTCTGAGTCAGTTGACAAGTTACACTGCAGCTCAGTGAGACGAAGTCGAAGCTCTGAGTCACTTGACAAGTTACACTGCAGCTCAATGAGCCGAAGTCGAAGCTCTGAGTCACTTGACAAGTTACACTGCAGCTCAGTGAGACGAAGTCGAAGCTCTGAGTCACTTAACAAGTTACACTGCAGCTCAGTGAGCCGAAGTTGAAGCTCTGAGTCACTTGACAAGTTACACTGCAGCTCAGGGAGCCGAAGTCGAAGCTCTGAGTCACTTGACAAGTTACACTGCAGCTCAGTGAGACGAAGTCGAAGCTCTGAGTCACTTGACAAGTTACACTGCAGCTCAGTGAGCCGAAGTCGAAGCTCAGAGTCACTTGACAAGTTACACTGCAGCTCAGTGAGCCGAAGTCGAAGCTATGAGTCATTTGACAAGTTACACTGCAGCTCAGTGAGAAGAAGTCTAAGCTCTGAGTCACTTGACAAGTTATGACAACTTCCACTGCAGCTCAGTGAGCCGAAGTCGAAGCTCTGAGTCATTTGAAAAGTTACACTGCAGCTCAATGAGCAGAAGTCGAAGCTCTGAGTCAGTTGACAAGTTACGCTGCAACTCAGTGAGCCGAAGTCGAAGCTCTGAGTCACTTGACAAGTTACACCGCAGCTCAGTGAGACGAAGTCGATGCTCTGAGTCACTTGACAAGTTACACTGCAGCTCAGTGAGCCGAAGTCAAAGATCTGAGTCACTTGACAAGTTACACAGCAGCTCAATGAGCCGAAGTCGAAGCTCTGAGTCACTTGACAAGTTACACTGCAGCTCAGTGAGACAAAGTCGAAGCTCTGAGTCACTTGACAAGTTACACTGCAGCTCAGTGAGCCGAAGTGTAAGCTCTGAGTCACTTGACAAGTTACACTGCAGCTCAGTGAGCCGAAGTCGAAGCTCTGAGTCACTTGACAAGTTACACTGCAGCTCAGAGAGCAGAAGTCGAAGCTATGAGTCACTTGACAAGTTACACTGCAGCTCAGTGAGACGAAGTGTAAGCTCTGAGTCACTTGACAAGTTACGACAACTTACACTGCAGCTCAGTGAGCCGAAGTCGAAGCTCTGAGTCATTTGACAAGTTACACTGCAGCTCAATGAGCAGAAGTCGAAGCTCTGAGTCACTTGACAAGTTACACTGCAGCTCAGTGAGACGAAGTCGAAGCTCTGAGTCACTTGACAAGGTACACTGCAGCTCAGTGAGCCGAAGTCAAAGCTCTGAGTCACTTGACAAGTTACACTGCAGCTCAGTGAGCCGAAGTCGAAGCTCTGAGTCACTTGACAAGTTACACTGCAGCTCAGTGAGACGAAGTCGAAGCTCTGAGTCACTTGACAAGTTACACTGCAGATCAGT
The DNA here is from genome assembly GCF_023897955.1 of Schistocerca gregaria. Classification (NCBI taxonomy): domain Eukaryota; kingdom Metazoa; phylum Arthropoda; class Insecta; order Orthoptera; family Acrididae; genus Schistocerca; species Schistocerca gregaria. Next base: position 672,742,673 of record NC_064924.1, on the reverse strand, counting down.
GAGCCGAAGTCGAAGCTCTGAGTCACTTGACAAGTTACACTGCAGCTCAGTGAGCCGAAGTCGAAGCTCTGAGTCATTTGACAAGTTACACTGCAGCTCAGTGAGAAGAAGTCTAAGCTCTGAGTCACTTGACAAGTTACGACAACTTACACTGCAGCTCAGTGAGCCGAAGTCGAAGCTCTGAGTCATTTGACAAGTTACACTGCAGCTCAATGAGCAGAAGTCGAAGCTCTGAGTCACTTGACAAGTTACACTGCAGCTCAGTGAGACGAAGTCGAAGCTCTGAGTCACTTGACAAGTTACACTGCAGCTCAGTGAGCCGAAGTCAAAGCTCTGAGTCACTTGACAAGTGACACTGCAGCTCAGTGAGCCGAAGTCGAAGCTCTGAGTCACTTGACAAGTTACACTGCAGCTCAGTGAGACGAAGTCGAAGCTCTGAGTCACTTGACAAGTTACACTGCAGCTCAGTGAGCCGAAGTCGAAGCTCTGAGTCACTTGACAAGTTACACTGCAGCTCAGTGAGCCGAAGTCGAAGCTCTGAGTCATTTGACAAGTTACACTGCAGCTCAGTGAGAAGAAGTCTAAGCTCTGAGTCATTTGAAAAGTTACACTGCAGCTCAATGAGCAGAAGTCGAAGCTCTGAGTCAGTTGACAAGTTACACTGCAGCTCAGTGAGCCAAAGTCGAAGCTCTGAGTAACTTGACAAGTTACACCGCAGCTCAGTGAGACGAAGTCGAAGCTCTGAGTCATTTGACAAGTTACACTGCAGCTCAGTGAGCCGAAGTCAAAGCTCTGAGTCACTTGACAAGTTACACAGCAGCTCAGTGAGCCGAAGTCGAAGCTCTGAGTCACTTGACAAGTTACACTGCAGCTCAGTGAGACGAAGTCGAAGCTCTGAGTCACATGACAAGTTACACTGCAGCTCAGTGAGCCGAAGTCGAAGCTCTGAGTCATTTGACAAGTTACACTGCAGCTCAGTGAGCCGAAGTCGAAGCTCTGAGTCATTTGACAAGTTACACTGCAGCTCAGTGAGAAGAAGTCTAAGCTCTGAGTCACTTGACAAGTTACGACAACTTACACTGCAGCTCAGTGAGCCGAAGTCGAAGCTCTGAGTCATTTGACAAGTTACACTGCAGCTCAGTGAGCAGAAGTCAAAGCTCTGAGTCACTTGACAAGTTACACTGCAGCTCAGTGAGACGAAGTCGAAGCTCTGAGTCACTTGACAAGTTACACTGCAGCTCAGTGAGCCGAAGTCGAAGCTCTGAGTCATTTGACAAGTTACACTGCAGCTCAGTGAGCCGAAGTCGAAGCTCTGAGTCATTTGACAAGTTACACTGCAGCTCAGTGAGAAGAAGTCTAAGCTCTGAGTCACTTGACAAGTTACGACAACTTACACTGCAGCTCAGTGAGCAGAAGTCAAAGCTCTGAGTCACTTGACAAGTTACGCTGCACCTCAGTGAGCCAAAGTCGAAGATCTGAGTCACTTGACAAGTTACACTGCAGCTCAGTGAGCCGAAGTCGAAGCTCTGAGTCATTTGACAAGTTACACTGCATCTCAGTGAGCCGAATTCGAGGCTCTGAGTCACTTGACAACTTTCACTGCAGCTTAGTGAGCCGAAGTCGAAGCTCTGAGTCACTTGACAAGTTACACTGCAGCTCAGTGAGCCGAAGTAGAAGCTCTGAGTCTTTTGACAAGTTACACTGCAGCTCACTGAGCCGAAGTCGAAGCTCTGAGTTACTTGACAAGTTACACTGCAGCTCAGTAAGCCGAAGTCGAAGCTCTGAGTCACTTGACAAGTTACACTGCAGCTCAGTGAGACGAAGTCGAAGCTCTGAGTCATTTGACAAGTTACACTGCAGCTCAGTGAGCCGAAGTCGAAGCTCTGAGTCACTTGACAAGTTACACTGCAGCTCAGTGAGCCGAAGTCGAAGCTCTGAGTCACTTGACAAGTTACACTGCAGCTCAGTGAGCCGAAGTCGAAGCACTGAGTCACTTGACAAGTTACACTGCAGCTCAGTGAGCCGAAGTCGAAGCTCTGACTCACTTGACAAGTTACACTGCAGCTCAGTGAGACGAATTCGAAACTCTGAGTCACTTGACAAGTTACACTGCAGCTCAGTGAGCCGAAGTCGAAGCTCTGAGTCATTTGAAAATTTACACTGCAGCTCAATGAGCAGAAGTCGAAGCTCTGAGTCAGTTGACAAGTTACGCTGCAACTC